>NC_134961.1:0-348534 GCF_965638725.1 Aptenodytes patagonicus
AACAACAGAAGATTTACTAGAGACCTATCAGATGAAAGAGCTGAAATGTTCCCTTGAGAGCTCCCAATTCAAAAAGTGTGCACCACGTTCACCACCCAGTGCAGGAGATACAGGGGATGAGCCAAATCAGTGCATGGCTTGTTGCCCTGACCCTCTCCCTCCCCATCAGTTCACCCCATCCCCTCCCCTAGCATGTCAGCTTCGCACAGTCTGCATTACTGATGCTTGTTAACTTCAGTCTCCGCATCCTAAGAACTGCCTCAGCTGTGAAGAACATAGGAGAGACCTTTAAAAATCGCATGAATATGTGTGTACACCCCAAATGCTGCTCCACAGCCTGTTTGCACTCTACCTTAGCGCATATAGTTATCCAACCCTAAGTCCACACGTAAGCACAACCAAGTTGCAAACCGCATGCTTACACAGAGACAGCCAAATCCTCTGGCTCCCTGCAACCACGAAGACACAGACTTTGTCTCTCAACAGCTAACCATCTCACTGTTTCTATCACTGGGAAAACATTTAAACAGCTGCTGAAAAATCAAAGATTCAACAATTATTTCCTTCCCAGGCCTGGGGTACTTCGAAAATTCCAGACAAAAAAGACTCTGTAGTTCACACTATAGAATCAAAAGATATTATAGCTCTTCAGATATAAAAGATATGATAGTCCTCAGAGTAATGCTAAGCAGAACAAGTAAATGATACAGGCTTGGAGGTATTATTCATGTATTGTGTTCTATAAAATTATCAGTAGAATTATCTGCAACATGTCAGCTTTCAGTCTTTGTCCTATTATTGTTTGTCCTCCCTTTTTCTCTGGTTTTCCTTTTAACTGAATATTTGTCTATAACTTTCGCTCATCTTTTTCAATTTTTTAGTTTATTAGGTGTCAGTTCATAATAGGTATCTCTCTTCCTTCACTCTCAATTTCTCTTTCTGCTCTGTTTCATATGAATACTCTTGCCCCATGTTATCTTGAGCATGGCCTGTTGTCTGCAGTTCACCCCAGCTAGCAGAGGAGGTATCCCTCCACATGCCTTCCTGCTTCCTTTGCTCTGAGGATCCTTCCAGACAAGTCAAAGCGACGGGGATTCTTTGTTCTCTCCTATGTAGTCTGATGAGCCGTATGTGACAGTCAGCTGAAGGAATGTCAACGTGCCAGGTCCTTCTCCTCTTCCTCTGCCCAGCTGCTTGGCTTCTGTAATGCCCTGCAGCACACAGTGGTTCCAGGACTGCTGTCCCTTTGCCGCTGCCCGCTGCCACAGAGATGTAGCTGCTCCGCAGTGGGGTCATGCCGTGACAGCCCACACTTTCCTCCCTGCCCTGCACAAGTGTACCTGTGAGGCCATGAGAAAATAACGCCCACAAGCAGGGGACTGGGGTAACCCTTCCAGTGCAGCACTAACTTCAGTGCACCCAGACTGTTAAATCTTCAGCTTTCTTAGTATAACATCTAATAAATGTGCAGCTGTCTAGTTTGGGGGTGCTAAAAAGGCAGTGAGAGGAAGGCAAGATGGAAACCAGTAGATGTAGCAGCTTTAGCAGCTTTGCCCGTATGGCTGTGTAATAATTAGGACACATTCACAAGAATTGCACTCATTTAGACCGACTGGCTACAGCGACACTATCATCACATCCAGTCAGGCAAGGGACAGTGCAGCTGGGTTATTCACATTGAATGTCTTTCCCATGTTTGTCCCCAGTTTCTTGCCTTCCTTTTTTTTCTGTATTAAAAAAAAAATCCCCTTTCAGCCACGCCCCACCACCTTCCCCTGCTCCCAGAACTCTGGTGGACTTTGCTTTCAGATGAAGAACGAAAACCTTCCCCTCTGCTTCTTCGGTATGCTGGGGGAAAGGCAGAAGGTGTTAGTGGGGCAGATGGAGACCCTGGGGCAATAGTCACAGCTGCTGGAACAAGGAGGATTGTAGCCATGGGGAGGAAGATCTGGGGCAAGGGAACGTAGAGGTTTGGGCTGAGATTACGTGAGGATTGAAGCCTGGAGTCAGGGATAGGGGGCCTGAAAGGGTGGAAATCAAATATCAGGTGAGCTCTTCATGGAGAGGTAGTCACTGCCTTGAACAAGGAATAAAAAGTTATTAAAGTGGTATGAGAAAATTTGAATTAGCCACTGCCCTCTTTTACCGTTGACACCAGGAGAAAGATTAGCAGCTTTTGGAAATGCATCCATGCCTGGTCAGGCTGTGTGAGGCCAGGGGTGTTGAGTCCCATGGGAACTGAAGCCACTGCAGGCAGGGGTAAGGAGGTCAGCCCACCCTGGCACCGGTGAGAGAGGGGACCCTAGAGATCAGCACAGCCCTGTCTTCAGTCTGACAGCCAGCCTTTTGCTCCCTGTGAAGCAAATCTCACTTACTAGGCGCTGTTAAACCAACATACAAATTTAGCAAGTAAATCTGGAAGATTCAGCCTTCCACAGTTCACTCATCCATAGCACAGCGTTTGCCAACTTGCAGCTGTCCATCAACACCCATTGTGGTATTGCAGCTGATTTCACAACATTTTTCTTGCTGACTGAGCCCTTACTCTGATCTGCAAAACCAGCCCAACATCAGGCAGACGCTGCAGGTGAAATTCTAGGGTGAACTGAGTTCAAACTGGCATCGATATCAGCGCAGACAAAATACCTCCTCAGGGATAGAAAATGTAGTTTTGAAGTGCTAGGAGAAGTTTGAAACAGACGGCAGGACCAAAGCTATTGCAGAGATAATAAATCAGGACTATTCCTGACACTATGAGAATCAGACCTTTCAAATCATCATTCACATATGCTATTTTTTTCCTTTTTTGTACATTTCTGTAATGTATCTTAATCACAGTTTTCTTTCTTTAACTCCATTGTACTCATACAAGATGTTGTGCAGATCATATCAATGCTTTCCAAAGACATGCCGACCTTTTGCTCTGATTTCCTCCTTGGTCACCTAGATATCTGAACAGGTTTTAAGCTGTTGACCTACAGTACCTCCCATTTACAGAGTCAGTATCTTTTCATACGGACATCGGTAAGAATTTCAAACCTGACTACTCAGCTTTCATCAGCACACAAGGATGAGTGTAATGTTCTGCCTTGGATTTATTCTGTACTTTATTCTGCAACACAGGAAGTTTTATCCACAGAGCTGTTCCTTCTGGAAAATTACACGGACTGGCACTTAAATGGTGTAGCCCTAGCAACATACCCGCTTCCAACACACACGTACTGTACAATGCTGTTAGCCCCCGATGCTTAGATTCATCCTGAAGAGTGAAAGAGTGGGAGAGACGCAGCCCTGAGCCCCTCATTTCTATTCCCCATGGCCTCTTTACATGAGCTTTCCCCCGAGAGGGGCAAAGCCAATGGAATCGAGTCCTTCCTGAGACCATTACGATCTCCATAATGGGCCTGGCTGGCTATAGATGGAGGAGCCCAGGTACGTTGTACTCTTACTGATTTTGACCCTTCCATTTCTGTACATTTGGGAGCAGCCTTTGTTTCTGTTAAAGGTGCTACTTCTATATTCTCTTTTCCAGGACTGAGGAGGAGAGGGCTGAGGCTGGGGACCTGAGGTTACAGTGCCTCCATAGCTGCTCCCCAAATAGTAAGTGACCATGGCTCGAATATGTCCAATACACAATGCCTTGTATCGTCCCCACGCTGGCTCCTTGGGGTTAAGAATAAGGTTTGGAGTAGGAAGCTATGGAAATAGAGGTTTGTAACTTCCTCAGACAGCGTTACCCAAACGATAATCAAGTAGCATACGAACAGTACAAGACTCCCCAGGATTCAATTTAGGATGTGCACATATCCTATAATTTTATGTTATCTCAAGAAGCTGTGACTTCATAGTAGTTTAAAAATATGCTCTAATTTACACCCGTATAACTTTTATTATCGCTACCTTTTTTCGGCTATATTTATCCCTAATGCATGATGATGCATGCTATTGAATATAAAAATGATTGAAAGCAGGTTCGGTAGACTGTAACATTAGTATAATTAATGCCATTTCTTGCACGTCTATTAATCCTTACTCAGAAAATTGCTATGCTTTTATTCAGCGTTTGCAAAAATTTTTACTTTAAGCAACGGGAATCAGTGGTTCAATGTTCAGAACAATATTGGAGCATGGCTCCTGCCCTGCTCTGAATACTATACTTTTCCTTCACTCTCCAGGAAAGATTCGTGCAGTTTCATGCAACTATTTTCTTGCAAAGAAAGCAAGTGATTCTTCATTCAGCAGGAGGGAGACTTAGGGAAGTGACTTGCTGACTCTCTGCTATTAAAATTTTGAAAACTCATAGCATTTTGCTGCCTCTGTCTTGCTGAGATGCACATCTCAGCCACATACTCATGGAAGCTTGGTGTCCATAACCCTAATAACTGAGGATCCTGATCCCTCATCAGACCTGCTGGAACAGCTCTCCAGTCCCATGTCACTGCAGGTGGTCTCCCCACAGGCATGATAGCGCTAGCACTGCTCTCAAGCTTGGTTTGTCATCAGCTCACTTGGTAGCTCCTGCTCCTTGAAAATGTCACGTCAGTTATGGACCTTTCCACAGGCATATGCACATCCTTCATTTTCACAGGCCTGAAAATGTCTATTAGTACAAAATTGATCTGGGTCATCTTTCCCAAGAAAATTCCCTACCTGCCAAGCTACTGGCTAGTGCTCAAATGTGCTTATTTCATTATGAAGACTGTCCAAAGGTCTTTGTTTCAAAGAACAAATAACAATTCTTGGCATTAGGTGTTGCAAGGAATAGAAACAAGGCTCTATGGGTCCTACGCCCAGCCCTACCCCAGTACTTCAATGTAAGGGACGCATAGCTTACCTCCATAGGTGTGCTGACAGCGCTGTAAAAGCAAACGGCAAATGAGAAGTCAGGTATCAGGTTAAAGAACAGTGGCCATTCTTCAATAGTACATCAGCTGCAGCTTCACATCAGTTACCTACTGTAACGAAATCGGATCAATTATAGTAAGTGATATGAGTGAAGTTCTGCTCTCAGTTCACAGTCTACTTATGCATGCAACTTAAGCTTCAGAATCTTCATTATTCATGCTTATTAGGGAGAAAAAAACACTAGTTACTGCTGCTCAGGATGGCACAAACCCTCACAACCTTCAGAGGAAAGTCTCCTTCCTGGAACAAGCCCTGTACCACATCAAGTCATAACTGGCCTGTACCTGATCAGAGGATTCTCCTTAACGTTGTTTCTAGCTTCACACACTCCTGCTGTTCTTTGTCACATTGCCCATTTCTAGACATAGTTATTTCTTCGTTTGCACTGGACAATGAACACCATACTTTGGAGCTGTATTATGAGGCCCTGTTAGGGATAGGGCACAACAGAAACATTAGAAAGTCACAAAACAGCCTGGACTCAGCCTTGTTATCACTGCAACTCTGTGCAGTGCCACTAAGCAAGAGAGGACTGCGCAGAACAGTTATCCCGATCTTCTTTCAAAACTGCCTGATGACCATCGCTTTCTGTATCACTATAAATTGTCTGCAGTGGGGCCAAAGCCTCAAAAGATATTCACAGGGGCTGATGCCGTAAGACCGATGAATAGATTCAAGCTTTTCAGCCACCACCACCATTCAAAGCCAGTTCTCACCAGGACACATAGAGGAACCACAACCCCAAAAGAGTTAGGGAAGTCTCAGATGCAATTCCAGAGCTGCAGACTCACCTCAGCATTCGCGGGCAGGCAGACTTAGCAAAAAAGCCAGGATCTGCCCATTGCAGGCAGATTGAACAACGGCACTGGGACCACTGGAATGTGCCTCCTTGCCTGGTCCAGGTACCTAGCTGATGGCATCGTACTGGGGATAGGTGCCAGCCTTCTACCAAACCAAACCTGCTTTTCTGTCCCCAGCACCAGGTCTGCTTTTTTTTCCTAAGTGCATCTTTGTGGTTGCCAGTTAGTTGCAGATATCCAAACAAGCCCATTATGTTATCTGCATAAGAAGTACCATGCAGTGTTGCAGCAAAAGCCTCAGTGATGAGGCTTGCAACCCCCCGTGAGATAGGTAAGCATCGTAATTTGTACTGATAGAGAGACAAGCAGGCAGCAATAAGAAATGACATATCCAAGGTCACAAACGGTAGGTGCCCTAGTATTACCTTTCTACACGCTTTTCTTGAGGCTTGGGAAGTGGAGTGTCATGGAGTTTGGGTCTCTGAACCACAGTTTTCGGTCAGGTTCTGCACTTGAAAAAAAAAATCTACCTCTATATGTGGTATGTAAACAAGGAGATACTAAATCCAAAAGCAGACATTCAAGCCACAAAATATGTAGAGAAAACAGTAGTATGAACGTTTATTACTAACTTTACTTATTAATATTAGTACTAATTATTATGCATTTGTCTTGTGGCAGTGGCAAGTGCTTCAGGGACAGGGGCTGAGGCCTCTTGGTTTGGAGAGAGGACAGTGTCGCAGTGGGCTCACGGCCAGCAGAGAATTGTTAATGGCAAGAGAACGACACAAGAAGTGCTTTGCTAAAGTCAGATCAGCCACAAAGGTTACACTGGCCCTTTGGTTATCCAGGGGCCTGCCTGTATGAAAGAAGAGGGCACATCACCTAGAGCAGACCAAGTCCTTGCCATTGCTTGGTAAACTCACCACCTGCATTCCGCTAGCAGAGTAAATGCCGGCAGAGCATTCTGAACTCTTTCTGAACTCTTCACACAGAGGTGGTCCTGTACCAGTAGGACACAAGGAGGTATCATCAGAAGCTATTCCTGCTGCTCACTTCAACCAGCATTTCATTCCCTGGAGCACTTGTCAGCTGCCCTCACTTAGAAATGCTCCGAGGCTGTTCTAATTTGAACCAAACAGCATATAAAAAAATATTGATTCATCCTCAGACATCATGCTTTTTTCTGTCCTTCCACAAAGACAAAACAGGGCATCTGGTCCTTGTTGAGAGGCAAGGATTTTTAGGGAGTGCTGCTGTATAGTGAAACGGTAAAAACCTTTAAATAAAAGAACAAGGCTGAGCAATCGTAGAAGACAAACACCAACCGGCCAGGTGGCTTTAGAAGAGAGGAATTAAAGGTTTGAGAACAGCCCAGGAGCAGTGTGAGAGCGCAGGTAGCACAAAGGGCCTTATGCCAGGCCAGGACCAGGGCAGGATCTCAGGTTCCTCTGTCAGCGAGACTAAGCTATCCGTTCTGAAAACTGATAAATTATAAATTCATACATTTCATCAGAAGCTTGATTCCAGAGGAGTCTTGATCGGGGCAATGCAATATTGAGTCTTGATAATTCTACATTAAACCATTTAATGTCCATCACTAAATGGTAATTTTCCTTTAACAGGGTTTAAACCTGCCTAAGCTGGGCTGAGAACAGCACCAGGGAGCTCTAGCTGTAAATTGGCATCCTCTGCTCTCACTGAGCTGCCTTCCTGCGCAAACATATGGCACCGGCCCCTGTACACCTACTGTCCCCAATCATATTTTGTTCATACCAAACTTAGCATTTCCATTGCAAAGCTCTAAACACTCTCAATAGTCTATTTGCTGTCTTTTTTGACCTTGCAGATCTCAATTTTTTTTTTCAGGTGTGCAGGGCTGGGAGATCTCAATGCACCGGTTGTGCAGAGTCGCTACGTAAAAACGATAGAAGGAGAAGTTTCACGTCAGGATTTTTTTCTGTAGTTGTGCAGTTCTTTATTACCAAGAAATGCTCACTGTTATTAGGCTCCAGACAGCAATTGTACCTGATTTCAGACATCTGTATGTCCGTGCCACTTCCACCTTCTCCTCCGGTCTTCTCCCACCGCTAGGCATTAATATGATGAGCCCGCTGCTTAGATCAATGTGCCTGGGACCCACAGGGCGGGTGGGAGAGGTACGGATGATAGATGTAGAACAAGGGGTAAGAGAGAGGCGGGAGAAATGTCACAAAGGACAAGGAGGGACAGGTATGGTGGCAAAGACAAAGAGGAGACGGGTAGCTCACAAGAGCCAAGAGCTGAGCAGGAAACAGCATATTCTTACTGTCTGTGGCTAAAAGCCTTGGTTGTTATTTGAGGCAGATAAACCCAGGGTCCAGGATACCAGCTTTTCTCACAAAAAGACTATTCAAAATGAATTCAGCATTAAAAAAATAATATAGTCACTGTTTTGGCAGCGTGGACATTTTAGGAGGGTCACCTGACAAAGAGGAGGCCTTGAAAAAAATAATTTTATTCTCATATCATCACCCTGCAGGCATTTCCCCTGGGTCCATCCCACAGCTCCTCTACCATCCTCCCACCCCTGGCTGTCTATAGTAAGATTTATGCAACCAGCCCCTCAGTGCTTCACTGCAAAGCATATTGTCATTTTTTTCTATTCAAATAAGATTATCAGCAGAACTCTAGATTTAACACATGGTGGAAATGATTCATAAAAAAAAGAATATCCACTGTGTTTTCTTGGTTGCAAGTGCCACAGAAGGAAAGTGGTGCTGGATTTGCAGGCAACTTTCAAATGTCTCCAAATTGAGTGCTACAAAAAGTCTATTGCACAAGCTCAGCTGGAGAGGGCAAGGCACAGACGGCAGACAAGGTCACTCTGACAACGGGGAACATGCTTTATATGCTGAGCAGCACAGGGCTGGAAGAAGGCAGACAACAAGGGCTTGACGCATTTGAAGTGTCGCTCAAAGTTGAGTCAAGGTTTCTCCTTGTGGAGATACCTGACAGCTGCAATCACCTTCCTATTTCATGTCAGCACTGATTTCAACTCCAGGTCTTGCAATTCTTCCTGTAATTTATTCAGTTCATAGTGATTCACTACATAAAAACAGTGGAAAAAAATCCCCTCAGATAAAGCACCATGGCTACAGATCTAAGATCCAGCCTCGCTATATTGAAAGCAATGGGAATTTCATTCCTTTCTTTAGGCAAACCCTTGCCCACTAGGAAACTCCAGAGTTACAGGTCTCAGTTCTGTCCTCATTTACCTCTGCTAAAATCCAGACTGACAGTTTGCTTTAACAAGCTTCAGACTGCTTCTTAAGCAACCAGCTCCTCTGCTTCTGAGATAAGCATGATGATAAAAGTAAATTCAGTCCCATGTTTAGCACTGCAGCCAGTGAAAATTAAAGGGTGGGGAAAAAAAGCAAAAGAAAGTGATAGTTTATAATACTTTTTTGTTTCCTCCAGTGCACAGGTGAATTGGAAACGTTCCTTGTATAAATTTCGGTGAGATTAGATATGAAACGTGTTTTCTGTCACTCTTTTAAATAGCATCTTTCAATAAACCATCTCCTACAGCTAATCCTGGATTTATGCAAAAAAAAACCCCAACACCACAGAAACCCCAACCCCGTCCAACACTGCTAAAGATGTGAAATGAAGTATTTCAGATTGTATATGCACCCAAATAGGCTTTCAGGTACTGTGCATATTATATTTCCCCCAGAATGTAGGTAGGGATTCTTGCTTACTTAATGTTCAGATAGTTTTACACTGTAAGATATTTGAGGACAAATAGTATAGTTTTAACAAAACAGTTACAACATGCATTTTTATTTTAGTTGCCTTAAAATGGGGTTTGCTCTTGTCAGAATAAGGGGGTTTTTTATTTGCTACAGCAAAACGTATTCACTGAATGTGGGGTTTTGTAGTGAAGATTAAGGAAAGCCTGAGATTCGTCTCTGATTTAAATAACCAGTAATTTTGATTTGTGTTCCTTGTACCAGAAGATCACCCTTTTCCACTCCTCCTCTCGGTCCCAGAGCAGCCCATGAACCAACAGACAGCTCTCTCCCCATCTGCTTCGTCCCTGGGGCGGGGGGATGCACTCCTTCGGCCAGAAGCTCTGGCTCTAGATCCTCACAGGTTTACCAGCTTTCTGAGTCTCTCTGGCGAGAAATGAACAATCAGCTTCACCCGTGCCAAACCCCAACTTTCTGAACACCTCCACAGCATGACCAAACACGCTACAAACCATCATTCCTTGCTTTCAGGAGAGACTGAGAAACAGCAACTCAATTTACAAAGGCAACACAACAACGATGCCCAGCTCCAGACTACCTTCGCTCCCACAGCCCACTTTCCAAAGACTCTGACTTATGCAAAGAAAGAGAAGCCATCCATCTGAGCCAGAGGGCTGCAAGTAACACTGTTTTTCCTTTGAAAAGCTTTTTATTTATGAGGGACTCTCCTGCAGCAGGCACTATAAAGTCAGTATGGAAGGGGACAGCCCAGAGCCTCCAATGGAAGAGCAGGATGGTGAGATGGGACACAGAGGGGGGAAAAGTGAAAGGAGAAGGGGAAACTGTGGGGGAAGTAAGTTATTTTCATAGTTAGGCAGAATCACTGAATCACAAAATAACACAGGGTGGACAGGGCCTCTGGAGGTCTCTAGTCCAGTCCCTTGCTCACAGCACGTCCATTAGACCAGGCTGGATCAGGCTGCTTAGTTCCTTGTCCAGTTGCGTTCTGAATACCTCCAAGGATGGAGATCCCAATACCTCCCTTGGCTTCTGTCCCAGTGCTTGAACACCCTCAGGGTGAAAAAGCTTTTCCTTATATCTAGTTGGCAATTCTTGTGTTCCAGCCCTGTTCAGCCAGCTTATGAAAGCAAGGCACTTCTGGGGAAGGGTGCTCCCTCTGACATGTGTGTTCTTGTTTTCTCTCCTGCCTTTTATATAACTCACTTTGTGCTTCTTTTTTGGCTCTGTTTTCATGCAGTAGCTCTGTTATTGTCTGCTTTTCCAATTATAAAAACTCTAAATTTGATTTAAACCTGATAATTATGCTGTGATCTAGCAAAGGCCTTAATTAACCCTATTGAAGCCAATGGGT
Organism: Aptenodytes patagonicus; assembly: GCF_965638725.1. NCBI lineage: Eukaryota > Metazoa > Chordata > Aves > Sphenisciformes > Spheniscidae > Aptenodytes > Aptenodytes patagonicus. The sequence continues at coordinate 10,812 of NC_134961.1, forward strand.
GTGAGGCATGCTCTTTAGGACCTTAAAAATTTGGCGTTTAATTGCCTCCAACACTGAGAAAGGTGCAGGGAGGTGGAGAAGTGAATATGTAGCTGATTCAAGCCACTGGTACTAACAGGACAGGACTTCGTGCACTAGATCTCGTATAACCCATCCAGACCAGGATTTCCTTCTGTCTTCCACCACAAGAGGAATATGAATATACCAGATGCACAAGAAGACTCAGCTGGTCACTGGTATTGCTACAAAAGTTTGTCATGTCCTTTGGCTGTTAGAAATCCTGAATCATGATCTGCACAGTGGGTGCGTTTGTGTTCCCCTGCAAGGTCAAGGCATTTCTAGCTGCATTCGCTACCCATCAGGACAATTCCAGTCTACAGGGGGTACATCTTCCTCTCTTGCCATCAGTCCTGCCAAACTAAGTAAGATTTAGCCATAGAAAAAAAAGCATTGGGATCTCTCCTGCCTGGCAGCAGCCAGGAGAAAAGTACAGGAAAGAATATTTGGGAGGGGTAGTCTGGCATCCCATGCAGTTGGCACTTCCAGCCACCTAAAAGAGCTGGTCAGCCCTGTACACAGTCTACAGCTTGGGGGGGGGGGGGGGGGGGGGGGAGAAAAGTCCTTAACACACCGCGCTGTATAAAAGAAATGTCCTATAATGTCACCACAGGAACAATGATGTCATTCTGTGCTGCCCTTCTGTTTTTATCTTGCCTGTTTATTCATCCCCTACTTCACTGAGTAACCGCGCAGAGCTACCAGGAGACTAAAGCGTGTGGGTCCAAGGTGAAGGCAGGTCTTCACACTTTGCAGGGATGGTCAAGGGCAGGTGCTGCGGCAACCTGCAAGCCAGGTTTTATCCTTTTGCGTTCTTACTGGAATTTGCCACAGTCAATATGCCAGTAGCTTTCTTCCCTTCCCGTCCTTCCCCAGTACCAAATCCTTGGTTCTCGCAGAACGGTATGACTCTTGGAAAGGAGAACACTGATGTGCCAGTGATTATCACACTGATGATAGCTGACGAATGCTTAGTTGGCACCAGGGAGGAACCGGTCCTGAATTTATGTGCCTTATTCTCAAACACTTTGTTCTTGGTCATGAGAAGCAAATCAGACTATGGGGAAATGCAATTATGGGAAACAGGCTTAAAATTGTCCCAAAATAGGCCTAAAATTGTCTTATAAGCTTTTAGCCCAGTCCAGAGGAAAAAGTGTGTTTGTCTTTCTTTAGGGCTTCACAACACCCAGCTCTAAATGTCACTAGCACGCAGAGGAACAGGAGTGACCATAATGCTCAGAAAATACCCCCATTCGCTACGTCAAGCTCTTCCAGTGACACATCAAGCAGCTCTTCACTTTCATCAGAACCGACCAGCCAGATCTCCATGGTTCAGGATCAAACCCTGCTGGACATTGCTTCCATCACTAGATTGGCCCCAGGAGAATCACCGAGCCCTCAGCCATTTGAGCAAAGAGATAAAAATTTAGCAATATCATGTTCCAGCCCATTCGGAGCAAGGACTATTCCAGCATCTTGCCCAGCCAGCCCCAGGCTCAGTCTAACACCCAGCTCAGCCAAGCCACAGCAATACTCTGACTCCTCTCCAGTCAGTCCAGGGATCAATGCAACTTCCTTCTATACCTTTCGTCCTCACACAGCACAAAACATACGAGCTTCAGCATCAGATCACACACTGACCCCAACCAGGAAAAGCACAAGGCCTCCAGCAACAATGACTCCTGAAGATAGTTCCCAGTCTCCTGGCTATTCTAAAACTGGATTAAAGAATGCAGGAAAGGGTTTTGAATCAGATCTGGAAGATCCTGATCATGAAAGGTATGTATCCAGACCACACACGTTTAAATACCCGAATGACTCAGCTTGGTATAGGGTCATTAAAAGCCCCTCATAAAAAAAATTTAAACATATTTTATGATTTAGATGTTCCCAGTATTTGTTTTCCGGTAACTACCTTATGCTCCCACTAAACTCTGTTATCCAAGAAGGAAAATACTATGTTTTCCATACATTCATTTAGCTCTCCAGACCTCATTATAGGACCATCCCTGGGCCAGGTTGTCAACCTCAGCTCCTCCAACAGGGCACAGTTTCAAGGTGCCTCATTTCCTTTCTAATGAGAAAGCACATCTCTCCCTTTACTAGCAGAGGGAAACTCTGCTGTTACTACGAAGCCTGACAGATAAGAGCTGGGGATGATATTCAGTGACATGGCCGGTATCTCCCTTCCCAAACCTCAGGCTCCGTGGTCCGACCCCACGCAAGCTGGGCTGATTTCACCCCTCTGAGCCTCTGAACTCCACGCTGTGTCTGCCACTTCTTTCCTTGGCAGGAGATTTGTAACCGCGAAGGAATTCCAAGCCATGGAGAAAGAACTAGAGGATGTAAAAGAAGAACTGAAATGCCTGAAGTGGAAAGTGAGACACATTGGTGAGACTGTGCAGCCCCTGGCCGAAGACAGCAAGCGTTACAACGGCTATACCCTGACGGAGCTCAAGGCAATGGTGCAGTTCGAAGATGACCCTTACAAGGCTGCACACAAGATCCTAACTGCGCTCTTCAGCGATGTCTACTTGCTACAGCACTCAGTCACTGAACAGGCCTGCAACTCCCGATCTCTGCCCAAGCCCAAAATAGATCCAGAGCTGTACACAGTGTACTGTGACATTCTGAAAAGCATATTCCCTGGAATTAGCAGCCAGACCTTGAGGGAAGAGACACAACACGTGCAGAAAAGCACCCAGAAAGAAGTGCAATAACACCAGAGCCCACAAGATGTTCTGCGAAGTCAGAAGTCTCCGGTGATTTTAGAGGACTGAACTGTGGGTACGTACCGTTGGTTGAGTCTATCCCTTTTAGGTATCAATCATCTGTAAAGATACTGGTGAGCTCTGAGCCCTTCATGCCACTTGCCCAATGAGACAGGCTGGGAAGGCGTTCTGCATACTTCCCACATTTTAGAAAAAAATTGCCCTCTTCGTGTCTCTTTCAATATATGGATGTTTCCTTGTTTCCAGCAACTACAAATGCTGAGAAAAGAATCCAGAGAAGGCATTGTGTGTCCAAGCAAGGGCCTTCCCCCGCCCCAAACAGACCAACCAACCAACCAGCATCTGGGTAGTTTCTATTTTCTAGAGTATATCATTCATTAAATGACATTACTTGTTAGAAAATTGTGCCTGTTCTTTTTTTTTATTTTATTTTTTGTCTAAAAATGCTTTGCACATCAAATCAATCAACGATCATAACTTGACTACACACTGGAATGAGACCTGGGCATGCAGCAAACCACCCTCCCCTCCCTGCCCATCTGCATCCTGGGTTACATGGGAAGAAAACCAGGGCACAGAGGTCAGCAGCTGCAGTGCACCCAAGCAGGTCTCCACTGTAGATAACTGGGGGCCAGGGCATAAAAGTGTGCAATATGCCCCTAAATCATCAACCCAACAGTGAAACAGGTAAAGGTCTGTGACCTCCATCTCTCCTAACTTGTGATAACTGAGCGGACAGAACAGCTCACATGTCAACAGCTGTGCTTTGCCTTCCCATGACAAAGATGCTGGCTTTAAACTAAAGGGGGGTAGATTTAGACTAGATCTAAGGAAGAAATGTTTTACGCTGAGGGTGGTGAAGCACTGGCACAGGTTGCCCAGAGAGGTGGTGGATGCCCCATCCCTGGAAACATTCAAGGTCAGGTGGGATGGGGCTCTGAGCAACCTGATCTAGTGGAAGATGTCCCTGCCCACGGCGGGGGGGTTGGACGAGATGACCTTTAGAGGTCCCTTCCAACCCAAACTATTCTATGATTGTATGATTCTATGCAAGACTGGCCCCTTGCAAAGGCCCTACAAGGAGATCGCTGCTAGGAAGCCTGCCCCGAGGAAAGGAGGCTGCTGTCATGGAGGACACAGAGGAAAATGGCCCTGGAGCTCCTTCCTCCCCGTCTGGGACCCAGCAAAGTGCAATGGATGAACAGCAGTTTGTCCATCAGGTTCTGCTCACAGGGCTGGCCTTGTAGCCAGTTTTGTAAAGATCTGGTGAGGGTGGCGGGATGTCCTTGTGCCATTTTGCTCAGGACCGATGGGCAATACTGTTTCCCTACCCTACTGGTTCACCCACCCACCCCCTTGCAAAGAGTCATTGACACGTCCCTGGTCTCAATGTGACAAATACATCAAAAACCCAGAACACGTCTGTCCTGCACACTGCTGCTGCTCCCTGCCAGGCCACTGAGGATGGCAAGATGAGCAAAAGGTAACCTGTGAGTTCAGCCTACCTTTCCCTGTGCTGGGATATTATTCACTTCTTAAGGTTATTTCAAAAACAACAGGGAGGAAGAGGGGGGGGGGAGGAAATTAAAAAAGAATAAATAAAAGCAGACCATTCCTCGTGTCACCACAGTTCCAGACATCTTTGAAGGATGGGAGGGGGCAGTACACTCCAAGGACACGCTCTGTACCTTCTGGGATCTTCTGCATAAGGATTTTGGGGATGTTCTGACATTTGTATGAGAGATCCTACTTGTCTTTCAGCATGATGTATCTATACTGTTCTCTGCCGGGCTTACGAATACATTTTTTAAAGCTCCTTGTTATTAGCAATTTATTTTATTTACAAGCTGATGTGCAGACACAGGCACAGCACTTTGCCCATGTAGCCGCCTCTCTGTACCACACTACAGCCAAGATCTACAGCCACACCTGACAAGTTGCCAGGTAGCTACTGAGGGCTGTGCACAGTGCATGGCCTCGGGGCAGTCACAGCACCGAAGCAAGGGACCGGGAAAAGGATGCCTCCCCAGACACAGCCAACTCCCTTCGCAGGTGGGCACGGAGGTGAGTGTAGGATGGATGGAGCCGCTGGAGATGCAGTGTTCCCTCAGAGCAAATCACACCCCCCGGTGAGCACCGCGGCGGATTATGACAAATCATCTGGACGGCTCTGTGCACCGTGAGGAGGATGTTTGTGTCACGCACAAGCATGCTCTCCTGCAAGCATTTATGTTCTGCTTTCATGGCTCTTTTTTGTCAGAAAATGTGTCCCTTTGGTTCAGATGGGTGGGAATAGGCTGGCCCTCCTCTCACAGAACTCATGCACTGCTCCAGACTTGCTTTTCTATGACAGCCCAGACCCCCGACTCTCTCAGAGGTCTCTCTTCAGAGCTTTCCATAATCTCCAGTGGACACAGAACTGAGGAAAATGTAATGTAGACATCAGCCATATCAGTCTTCATACGCTGTATTGCCTGCCCTCTCTGCCGGTAAAATCTTAACACAGTCGATCCTGTAAGAACAGGCTCTGCGGCCTCTCATGTTCATGGGGCCAGACAATATGCTCAGATTATATTTTAGCCTTGTTCTCCACATGCCTACTAGTAACAAGGTCCAGCACAGACCTATGAATTATTTTTATTAGCTTTGCATCATCAAGGCCGGTTCTGCCAGATTTTGTCAGTTCTAGGTCCCTTTCAGGTTTCAGTGTCCTCCTTCTTCTGGATCTGCTGTGGTATAGAATCACTACTGCCCATTTTAGATACGTGCAATAGGTCTTTTACCCTGATATTCAATGGCTTTTAGCTATTCCAGTGGAGCTATGAGGTTAATTGCATCCAACTAGAGTTGGCCACTCTTGCCACATCTCCCATACATTATTATTAGGTATCTGCAACTTCTGAGTCCTAGAGTCTGTCCCCAGTGCCTTACCTGCCGTACCTGCCCAAGTGATCAGCTGCAGGGAACCTGTGAAAAGAGCAACAGGGCAAGCCCACTACATTTGTCCTTCACAGGCTCCTTGCTTCCTTCTTTTCCTCTGTTGCATTTGTGCCTTGAAGGCAGCTCTGCCTCTGTGAGGATGGTTTGTTCTCCAGTTGCTACGTTATCTGCACCTTTGTGACCATCTCCGGTACTTGAGCCACCTTCCCTGATTTTTCTACAGGGAGAAAAATCTACTCATTTTCCTGAGCGCTTCCTGTTGTTTGTATTCCCGTGCATTACCAAGTCCTTTCGTCCTTTATAAGCCTTAGCTTTCCTTACCTAGGTTTGCTGGGGAGAGAAACACAGCTGTCTTCTCACAATTCTGAAGAGCTTTTCTGTGTCCAGTCTGTTTTTTTCTATAATCACCCACTCTTAACACAACAGGAGGGTGAGGGCTGAACGTCTACACCTGCAGAAAGAGCCCTTCTCCTTGGAGGGTAACAAAACGGAGTCAGTACAGTGGAAGTAAGACAGCAGGATCTTAAATACCTGGGCTTGAAAGCAATTTTTTGCTTTCACTTCTAGCATCCTGCGCTTGCCAAAAATGTGTCCTGTGACAAGCATGCTCTGTCTTAAGACTTGAGGTCTTGCTGCCTGGTATTCAGACAGAAAGGCAATTACACAGTCCCACTATTCTGACAGTTAAAAAGATTCAGCCGTTGTTCTTCTTGGACAATTCATACTGATTTGCACTGTGCCGACATTGCTCCTTAGCCTAAATAAGCCTTCTCTCCAAAATGTTATCACCTTCACTTGTATAGAGACAGACAGAGAAGGCAATCAGACACATAGTGAAAAATTAGTCTATAAATCCATGTTGCATTCCATCTATTCTCCATTAAACTATATAACTCTCTTTCTTTCCTTGAACATGTACTTTCAAGTCTGAAGACCCAATACGGGACCAAATTATTTTGTCTTTCCTTTCTTAACTATAGGCATTACATTTGCTATTCTCCAGTCACACCCAGATCCGGAGATTCATTAGTATTACACTTATTCAAGTAACACGCACTGTCTGTTATGTATTCATCCCTGCATGTAACCTGAGGACCTAAGAGCCGCGGCACAGGTTGTCTTCCCCTGTGTCATCTCTAGGAGCAGATGTCTAGTCAGAAGTGTGAGGACATGAATACTTTTTCCAGCCTCAGGCAATCTGTAGTTCGTACTGATTGATTGCATTAAATAAGCAACCTATTAATATTCACCATGCTGTGGCTCGGTAGGCTTCAGTTGGCAGAACAGATTCTACAGCAGATTAAGTTATGTTAAACAGAGGGTCCTGATCCATACTGGTCAATCTAGGCTGGAAAGAGGCTCTGGAGGTCACTGTCCAACCCCTCTGCGCAGACACTATTCTAGTAAAAGAAACCAAATAATAAAATCTGTGCTGCAAAAACTAAACCATTGCAATACAAAAAACATCTGACAACAACCAAAAAAAAAGAAAAAAAAAAAAAAAAGAGAGAAGCCGTACAGCCAACCTGTATTGGAATCACTTGCACATCAGACCCACCACAGGAAAACCTGAGGAGTTTTCTTCTCCCAGAAGCACTGTGCTGGGAGATCATCTGGACAGGAGCTCTCCACAGGCTAATCAGCCTGTAGAAACTTTATTTACATCTGCATCAGTGGATAAAGACGATAAATGGCAAAGTTTCTGTGGCACTGTTTTGGAGGGCCCTTTACTATAGTTAGATCTACATACGTTACCAATTCATTTTTCAGACTTCTCATTAATATCTTTAATGCACAATTGCAGTCAAAATCAGTCACTGAATCACACATTTTATGACCTCATGCTTACCCCTTCGTACTGTTAATAATAATATCCCTGCATAATGTGAACACTTTCTGCAAAACAAGACCACCAGCCCTTCTGGTTTATGACTAAAAGTACAGCAGAACTAGTTTGAGGCAACTGCCAACATCTTTATATTAATTATCGGCATCATCTGTACTGAAATCTGAGTCACAAGGGTTTGGGCGGTACCATTAATTACCATTAATTCCTTCTCCATTCTTCCTGCATGAATGCCTGCTTCTCATGATGTGTTCTCTATACATTTATATACCTAGTCCCTCTCGCACGCTCCAATGCAACTTGACTTCAGCAATTTTCACATTAAATCTACAGTCTTTGTTTCACAAGGTGAAACTGCCTCCGGAGACCCTTTTCCATTTCTTATATCCATATGCTTCTACAGGTGGTTACTTTTTCACTATGAGCTGGGGCCCTCCCCCATGGTCCTCTCCTCCCCTTGGAGTGTAAGAGGCAAACAAGCGTCCAACAGGTCGTCCCCCGACCCTTATTCTCAAACCACGAGCAGATGACCAAGGTGCAGATCTCCCTAGGGCCTTAATGCTACTCAGGAAAAAGAGTGACGCTGGGGGATCCCAAAGGACTTCAGACAGAAGGAGAGAACATGCACTGATCTACCCAAGTGCCGCACTGAGAAGTGCAGATCTTAGCTTCTTGCAAATTTATTGTGGAGAGTACATTTTCTCAATGCCCCAAAGAGAGTGATTAAAATACATATCAATGTCTTGCTGGGTCAGTAGGTTTTGATCAGATCTTCCATTTTGTGTTAATATTCAGATACGTTACCATCCCAGAGAGATGAATAATAGGAGCTATTTCATTTCTCTGACAATATTAAACATAATGAAAAGTCTTAATACGATCCCACATCCTTCTCCATGAATTCTGGCCACAGACAGATCTCCTGTTGGTAATGGAAATGTCACTTTGATTCATCTGTTCACCAACTAATCCTCACCAAACAATTTCCAGTTTATATCAAGCCATCCAAAAACATTCCTTTGGAAACAAGCCAGAACCGACATTCATTGTAGATTAGTTTTTACCACTGTTTAGGCTTATACCATTTCAGGTAGCTTTGCTGCTTACTCTATTTATAGCAGTGCCTCCAGCAGACCAGGAAAGAGGCAGATCATAAGACTTCTGCTAATCTGCAAATCTGAAATTATAGTTGGGAGACCGCATTTATTATTATACAGCTAGATGACGACAGCAGAGATGACCTTTCTGCAATGCCAGAAGTCTTATCCACACTGATCTAGGCCTTTAATCAGTGGGGGAAAGCATAGATTATTATGTGTCAAAGGAAAAACTTCTTCCCTAGTAGGACAGTCAAGTATTAAAACAGATTGCCCAGAGAGGTTGTGCAGCCACCGTCCCCAGAAGTTTTCCAGGCCAAACTGGATGAAGGCCTCTGTAACCTGGTCTGACTTTTTTGTAGCATTAAAAAAAAAAAAAGGCGTGTAATTGCAGAAAGCAGCCAGGAAAATCTTCGATGAATGGGAGCACAGAGCCATGAATAACAGGCAGGAACAGCACCATCAGTGTTTTACACTTGCTAAGCCACACTTGCAAGCAAAGCGGAGCTGACAGTCGTCCGTGCCTCAGCTCAGTTCGCTGTGCTGGCTGACTCATTTTCCTGCCAACCACTCTGTACACTCGGTAAAGCTGCTGTGCCGGTGCTGCCTCAGTCCTCGACCTTTTTGGTGGAAGATGAAAGCTCTGTCTTGCTCAAGATGAAAGTTCTTTCCCCAGCTTGTTACAGACAGGAATGTTTATTCTGGCAGCCACCTTATGCTGCCATCGGGCAGAAGAGAAATCTTGGTGAAAAAGACAAAAGGGCTGAACTGCTCCCAGTTCATTACCTTTACCGCAGGGACCATCTCTTCTCCCAAGTACAAGGCTCCCCTTGGGTGAAGAGTCATTTCCCTGAGAAAACTTCACAGCCATAGCAGCTGCTTCTGTATGCCCCTACCCTTATGCCTACCACACTTGCTTTCCACCTGAGTCTTTGACCAACATTGTTTCAGCTCCACCTGTACTGACTGGGATGCAGTTTGGAGATCAATTCAGTCCATGATACTCAGCTGGGCTCACACTCTTAGGAGGCAGCAGGCTCCTCCTGGCCCTTACAATGGCTCTGAAATGCCGTGTCCAGATCTAGAAGTTCTCTTTAGCACGGCACCCACCCCCTGCCTCCTCTAGGGCCAGAAGACTTTCAGGTAGCAACCGGCTTCTTTCCTGAGAAGATGGAGATGTGGCTATTTCTGAGTTCCTTTCGCATTCTCTGATATTCACCTCCACATGCTTAGTCCAGCACGCTGAACTTTCAAAACCCACCGTGAAACTCCTTTTCCAGTTAGATCTGGATAAGCTAAGGAACACAAGCAACATAACATAGGAACATAAGCTAAGGAACTGAGCTTTGAAACAACAGATCACATATGAGTAAGAGGAAGAAGTTGAGCACAAGTTAACTGTATCTGTCTGAGATCTCTCCTTAGGTTTATGGTTCCCCAGAATGCCCTCCTCTTGGGAAAACTGCACAAAATCTCTGCATGCTGACATTTTTGGAAGTCCCATGAGCAATAGAGCAGAGACGCACACTAAGAATTTGTGAATCAAGTTGATTTTAGTCACACCAAAGAGATCTTGAGTGAGTTGAAAGCTAAGGGCAGGATTTCACTGTGGTCTCAACTGTATAATTGGGACCTTCCAGAAACAAACAGCATACCTGGGGAAGGCTTCTAGCAGATCATGAGGTGGTGGTTTTCCTCTCCTAATTAGAGCCAAAGCAGAGAGCTGTGGGTGGAGGACTGTGCAGTGTTGGAAGCAATAGTCCAGGCTGGGAGACTCCTACCCTGCTGATCATTAGGGTGGTCAGTCCTCTCCTTCAATCAGAGGCTAATAAAGGGAACACTAGAGAGCCATCAGGCAGAAGGTCTGTAGCCTTGTTTTCACCTTTTCCAGTAATTTCGAGGTCAGTAAGAAAGAAGTCACAAATTGCAAATGTTTCCTTTTATGCCTAGATCTCAGCACTGCAGCACTTCACAGGGTCCTGAGCCAGGGGGACTGGAGCTGATGCTATTAGACAAGGGTGGAAAATTGATCTCTTCCCAGCAAGATTTAGAGGCCAGTCGGACAGGAAATTACTCCAGCTGGGCACTCTGTCCCCATGTCCCAGCTCTTCCTGCAGCTAGGAGATTCACTCTATAATTGCTTTCTTAGTCCACATTTTATCCTCAGCTGACAGAATTCCATTAGGGTGATACAAGCTGCGTGATAAAGGGATGTTTGTGTCTCACATGGGCTGTAAGTCATTTCTCAGCAAACAAGCAAATAGTCACAGAAATGGGCAAAGAGACCACTGAGCCAGGAACCCTCCTTCTTGTGCTCTGAATACCAGGACCTCAGCTCTCAAACGGAAGCAAACATTCTTCCGGTATGTTATACTCCTCTCTGCTTCCCTCTCTGCTCTTTAGAGGAGACACGTCAGTGCACATCTCCAAAATGAACATTTATCTCTGCGGCATTTTTGAATGGACAATAAGCAGGCAGACGTGCGGCACCGGCACCCCTAGAAATGAGGGCCCCATGCAAAGAGGAGCCACTGTGCTGTGGTCATAGGGGATGGTGACACCACAGATCACAGACAGCAATATGGGAGACGAGATGAAATGAAACTAATGTTGTAATACATCTGAGCACATACTTGCACCTGAAGAGCAAAACAGGTTGGTCACATCTGCAAGACAATGATTCTGAACACGACCTTGTTTTGGAAGACAAAAGGAGTGACCTTCTAAGCATAATGATGCAGCTAAAAGATAGACATGTTGAAAAAAGCTAGAAGGGAATAGAGGAAGGTGCATCAAATGCTGTAGTGAGCATAGTTACAGTATCTATAGTACTGGTGAAGCCATTACTAGGCAGTGTGTTCTGGAGTCCACATTTTTCAAAGAATATTGGAAGAGATTTGGCTACTTCAGTGACTCTTACCAGCACAGCGGCTCCTGTTAGAGCTCAGCCTCCTGGATCAGCAGCCCCAGAACATAGAGGCCAGCCTAAGGCATCCCTATACAACGTGTCTGCTCACACCAGTGCTGGTTTGGACTCTAATATATAGAGAGAGACTCTAATATATATACAGTGATTCCCCAGGCCGGTATAGAGGTGCACCCGACAGTGAGGATTACTCAAGCAGACAGCAGGAGGGAATGGGAAATGCTTCTGTCTCACAGAGTAAAAGCCATTGACTGAATCAAAAGGAAAGCAGACTTCATCTCCTGCACGAGCCAGAATTCAGATGTCAATACAGCGCTTTACGTTTCCTCTCACCTGACTTAGGCTGAGCAGTGAGCTTTCCCTGGTAACATAGAGGGGTTAAAGACTCAACATTCAACCTCCCTCACCCATTGCTCTCATTCTCACATCATCACTGTCAGTGAGTCCTACCTCTGGTCATTCCGGTGTGTTACCTGGCATACAAGATCTCTGTCCAATCTCACCACACCCAGTCACTCATTGGCACTGTCAGGCTCCTGCAGATGTTACCAGCCTGGCGTACATCCCTGAACTGACAGGACTGAACATCACCACGGGGAATGACCTACACACCAGGAACATGGTAAAAGGCCAGGAGGACCAAGAAACCTTACAGAAAACAGCATCACCTAAGCAGGATGCTTTGGTGAAATGTTATGTCCAGGTCCAGCCTAAGCCATCAGAAGGGCTCAGTTTAATTTAGCTGCCGTATGTAGCTCCTCATGTAGCTCTTATGGGTTCATCCTCCAAAATGAGGATGACTCTCCTGACTCAGTAATACATGAGCTTCGATGTCTTCTATGCTGCCTTTTACACTGTCTGCATTACTGCTTGCTCCCTTGTCCACGTATGGGTACTTCTCACTGCTGTTTACATTCTACTGGATTAAACCACAAAAAGGCAAAAATTGAAAACAGAAGTTGCAGGCCTTCCTGCCTTCCTAGGCATCCCGGTTTTCACATTACACTGTGAAGACTGACAAAAATATCTTTTTAAAGATCGAAAAGTAGGCAGTATGACATGTACTTCCTCACAGATTATTTCTTTATCCTCTGCCCTTCTCAGTGTCATTGTTGGACAAACTCATTTCTGTTATCTTGATCCAACCCCTTTAAAGCAAGTCATTACAGGTATAGGTGAGCAACTATGACGCTAAGGTGAAATTGGAACTGGGCTAAAGTGTAATAATTTACATCAAAGGCTTCAGCAAGAATTCATATTAATCCTTCCTTTTCCTTTGTCATGCTTTTGACAATGTCAAATGATGTGTTACTGTGCACATTCTTGCTGGATTACTCTTGCTAAAACTGTGCCTGACATTGACTGAAGTGGTCCATGGAGATTTTCTTGATTACATATTTACTCTTCCTCTTTTCCCTCCTGTAAATGCTAGTCTGACAGGAATGTACTTGTGACTAGTTAAGTTAAGAAAAGGTGAAAAATTGAGTGAAACTTTTTTTTCCTCCCTGATTCATTGTGGAAATGAGGCAAGTATCTATGTTAGAGTATATAGGGCTGACTAGGACACTTAATTATCTTTGGTTATATAAAGAGTCATTACATCTCAGCTCCAATTAGGAGGGCAGATGCTGACATCTCCTCTCCCACAGACATTAATGAAGTATTTTCTAAACATTATGCTACTTTCTATATATGACTGACTAGAATCAAGGACTTCCTTAGGCCTTGCCTTGGTGGCGTATGTCATCCCAGAGCAGACAGCAGGCTGGCAAACCCTTCTTTCCCACAGAGACACTGCAGGGGAGGATGTTCTACAACTTAACAATTTTTTTGAAATACTTTAAAGACTTTCATGGTCTTTCCACAGTGTGGCAATTGTGGGGAATCTCTTGAATGGGTAAAAGGAGTTGCTAGGAGAGGTTGGCAGAAGGTGCAAGCCAATACTCTCTGTGCCAGACCAGCTGCACTGCATACAGGTTTCCAGAGGCAAAAGGTGTGACAACTGGCTGCAGTTACCAACTGACCGGTGAGGAAGAGTTGGTGGCAGAGAAACAGACGATGGAGAGAATTGCGACCCATTTGAGCTTGACCAAGAATTTTGCAATAATTTCCAAAACCTGGAGTTACCTCAAAGGATTAGGGTTGAAAAATCATTAGTCCATCACATAGGACTTGAGATGCTCCAGACAGATGTAGAGAAGACAGATGAGCATAGAAAGCCCTCTCCCCCTCATACCTTTTCTGATCAATAAGAAGGATGGTATTCTGTGCCAGGAAACATGATGGGTTTCATTTCTCTTCACATTCAATGCAATTTTCTCAGAAGAACAGACAATGTGACAAGCCTCATCTCATCTAGAGATTGCCTATATGACCAATCTGTGATTGTGCCTTAAGTCTTAAAAACCTTGCTATGTCCTCTCCTCTTCCAAACGCATAGATTTATATCTGTTCTTAGCCCTACCAATAATCCTCCTTTCAGCTCCTCCTCTTTTTCATTTTGAGTTGCATGTAATGGTTATCTGATTTGGAGCAAAAATTAAAACTTGGTTCTTGGTAGAGCTACACTGGTAAACACATGAGGAGGGACAGTTCTCAGAACAACAGAAGGGTTCTTTTGTCAGTGTAGTTTGGGAAAAGCCTTTAAACAAAGTACAAGATACATACACTATTTTACATTTAGAAGTGTTTTGTATTTAGTACAAAATACATTTTGTTGCTCCATCAATACACAGAAATCTGGGAAATGCATTGCTACCTTGAGTCTTTTCAGTTTAGCCAACAACAGCTAAGAAGTATGCTTTTTATAAGCAAATATACAAGATTTTGCACTCCTGACAGTACAGAAAGGGAAGCAGCACATTTTGATTCTGTATCAGGAGCTGCAATAGTATATCTCTGTTTCTTGTCTAAAAGCATATACTGACTTCAGAGCGTTCAGTTCGCTCTGGAAACAATGAGCGAGTTCTAAATGAGAAAGGAAGAATCTTCTATGGAAGAGATTTACCAGTTGTCACCACTGACAATTTTTCAGTGAAAAGTACATTTGCATAGCTACAAATCCTGCAGCATAATTATTTGGGTAGAGTTTTTGTTTCAACGACTACATATGCAGGGTATTTTGTGTTTAAAAATGCAGTTCACTCCTTGCCTTCTTCTAGTTAAAATGCATTTACCATTTCTCAACAGTGATGGTATGTTGCTGGCAACAGATCTGGTTGGTGCAGCGCAGAGGCATGGCCTCCTTGTTCACATAACCAAATGCAGGCAAAACAGGAGAAAAGAGCATTGCTCTGTAGCAGGGGGACTCTGAAGAATGTGTAGAGCACCTGCCAATGGCGCTTCAGACAAAACACCTATTTTGCTTTTTTCATGGTAGTGAAATAATGAAAGAAATCATTATTTCACTGCAAAAGATGAGAGAAGTGACAGCTGAAACTTACTTATTAAACCTTCATAAACCCACCTCCTGATCTCCATTTTCTAAAAGCATTCATCACACTTCTCCATACCCAGTGGAACTTCTCCGGATGTCAGAAACAGTGTCAGCCCCTAGAGAGAGCCATGGCATCAAAACATACAGTGGCAGCCCAGAAACAGAGAGGTAAAGAATATTTCCTCTAATAAGTTGCATTTCCCAAAGAACTATTTACAGGCATCAGAAACAAAGCAGACACTTCCATCTAGTGAGGAGCTTCGTGATCATCCAGCTAGGATTTAGGAATTAAAGCTGGAGAAATATTCTGGAAGCCTCTTGTTATGACCATCCTGCTTCACCCAAGTTCTTGGTACTTGGCAGGAACAGTTGTCAGTTAGCAATAAGATTCTCACTCACTCCTTTATGTTCCTTCCTCCCTGGATTTTCAATTAAGGGGGGGGGGGGGGGGATCAGACAGATAATGACAATTAAAAAAACCCAGAAAACTGAATTTGTGCTTTAAATTTCATTACTGAAGAAAATTTCCTGTAGTGAATAAAACTTCCTCTCATAAGACAGGAGGTGGTTCAGCAGCAGCAGACACGGAAAATCTTCCATTTGGATGATACATATCTTGAAGAGCTAGATTGCAGGTATTTTGGGCTGGGTATATTCAGGACTTTCCAATCACAATCCCTTATCTTTTCCTCCTCTGCAGTCCTTTTTCACATATGCAGGTTTTTGGACGCAAAGCTGTTAAGGAAAATTGAGTGCTGTTTTAAGACTGTATCTGTATTAACAGTGAAGCCACAGACTAAAATGAGGAAGAAACATGCCCATTTCTCTTTCCATCCCAGAATGAAAGCTAAGCTACTCTTCTCAGTAATGTTTCTTACATTGACAATTTTTTTCACAGTCCCATGGAATTGCTTTCCTGTGGAATCTGGTCTGAATTCAACATTGACCCTGTTCCGAGTAGGAGGTTGGACCCTCCCTCAGGAGGGGACCCCTTGAAGTCTCCTCCAAGCCAAATCATTCTACGAATCTATGTTATCAACCACTATGGCTGATACCAGTAAGTACTACAGAGGAGACGAGACATGGGGTAGATGGCAACAGGCACTCCTCAACTGATGACTTCAGAGGCATTCTGTGTCCTTAATGCTTGGACAATAGATGTGATGGCCATGGCAATGACAGCTGTTCTGTACTGGACACAGGGTATGTCTGCACTGGAAAGCAGGCTGTCACTACAACAGGCACAGAGACGTTCAAAACACTTGACACAGCTGGTGCTAATATACTAATAACTTTGAAGCTGTATTTGTGCAGGCAATGGCATTTCAAATCCTTCTACAGAACTGTTATCAAAAGCCATCAAATAATTTCTGTAACACTTTCTAGAGAAACTAATTGGAGAAAGCATCATGCTCAGGAGAAAAAAACAATCATGAATATACCAGCTTGGCTGAGAATTTGTAATGTATTTAGGGAGCTATTCTGAGTAATTTACAATGAATGACTGGGACTCTTCAGACTATAAATACAATCTACTCTTTCTCCTTGGGAAAAAAAGAGGTTGTCTTTTTAATTATCACTTTGTAAGAGAAAAGACCAACCAGAAAGACAGTGGGAGGAATAACGTCAACATGTTTTCCCCCTTGTTACACTTACCATGATTTTGGATTTGCCTGAGGAGCAACAAGCAGCTAATTCTGAGACACATATGCATCATCTCTAAAGCTGCTTAAAAGGCCAGTGGGGATGCAATGAGCCTATTATTCCAAAAGCTATCTATGAACCTGTACAATTAACACCAGTGTTCAGTTTATCTTCAGTCAGTTTCTTTCCTGAGGACTTCTGTGTATGTGTTGGTATAAGCTATCACTACATGCCACATATGTCTTTGATTTACAGCATCCACTTTCAGATTTAGATACAGAATAAAAATCCACCGGAGTATGATATTCCTGTTTTGCCTTCCTATGGTGGAAAAAGTAGAACTAAATATATAAAAGAGGTGTGAGTCTCCCCACTTTTCCCATTTTAGGTCTATAACAATGTTCATTATCCATACTGTCTCTGTAGAAAGTGAGCAGAAGAAAACTGTAGAAGAGAGAACTAACCTGGATCAGCCACAGCCTGCTTCTTTTTGCTGTTTGTGACAATCTCATTTTCATTCATCATTCGTACATCCTGATCTCCCACATGATTGCTGAAAAGACTAAAATCAGTACAATAGCCAAAATAATCAATGTTGTAAAAAGCTATGAGAGTCATGGAGAAGGATACCAAGTAAGTTATTTAGGTCCTGGAGGCTAAACAAAGCTATGAAGCACAGCCACTTTATATGAGACTATCTAGAAAGGAAAGGCATTCTGTCTGCATCTACCTGAAGGACTGCTTGACAGTTTTAATTAGTGGCATTCATTCAGGCACACATTCAAATATAAATATCATATTCACTCTACAATTTTCTTGCCTGCCTACACAGCTTGAACCACATTAACCAAAGTGAGACTTTAAATCAGTGCTGTACAAAGAGGGTATAAAAATCCTTACATGGAACTTAACACTGTTTTGTAATGTTGATATAGCATGATTTGAAAATTTTCTGAACTAAACAAAATTCATTTACTGTGATAAGTTTTGTTTGCAGGCTGCTGCAAAATTTTAACAATTTCTTTTTGGGAAAGAAGTAGTAACTTCAAAGTTAAATTAAATTAAACAAATTGCCGAAAAAAATATGAGCTGAATTGAACGTGAAAGAAAACATCACTAATAACATCTCCCTTTCATCCGTGCCTTTGGAAAAAAAGAAGTGTATTTTTCTTTTCTCTACAAATACTGCGCAAAATAGGTTTCTATTTTGGGAGAAAAATGTCACGTCTCTCAAACTGTCAGAGTGAAACAGGGGAACCGATACTGAGGTAAATCAGAACTTAAGGTATTGATGATAATATCAGACTCAAGTTCAGGGTTCATAAAATACTGAACAGTGACATGTGAAAGAGAATAGGCCAAAATCAGAAGTAACAATATATAAAAGCTCAAGAGCATATTTTTTAAATGGAGGGATATTATCCAGCATGTAGTAAGGGATTTATCTTCTATTGCTGAAGTACCCTATATTTCGGTTGGGTAGTAGGTAGAGAAAGGGAATAGAAGATTGCAAATCAGGCTAAGAAGAAAGCTCCTGCACAGGAAGTCTAGAAGAGAAGAAACTCAGCACGTTCTTGACTGGAAAATAGATCATGCAGTTTGCATGGCCCAAAAAGTATACCCCTCTTAAAACTAAATCAAAGGGTATATGTCTTATAAATATGTGCAAAGGAAGTTGTATGAAAAAGATCTATGATTACAGCTGGTGCTTCTCTGCTTCCCGTAAAACAGAAATAAAATCTCATAGAAAGATGTTAAGCTGAAGAAAGTAAAGGTTCGTTTCCCCTCCTCCTTTCTACATCCCACTGAAAATTTTCTCAATACTTTTATTTCCTCCAGACATTTTCATTTCAGTAACTTTTGCACTTGAAAAATTGTTTACCTCCAAATTTTACCATGACAACACAGCCACTTGTACAAGAGCATGAGTCTAACACAATACATCCAAACGATAATAATTTATTTCAACATCTGACAGTACCACTGGCCAACAGCAAATGCTTTAGAGAACCACAGGAAAACAAACACCGTAGGCAAACGTGAACTTCTGTTCTTAATCAGGAGAGCTTACGTTCCTTCCACTTGTTTCTAAATATTTGAATATTCTTCTGAACGAATCATGTGCCATTTTTGAATGCAAAACTGTCGCCTTTTTTTCCAAGTGATGTATGTGCAAGACATTCTATTTGTTAGCTGTGCAATGTATAAGAAAGTGTTTATTTCTGTAAGCTTTCGATTTTTCACTTCTCAATCTCATTTAAAATAAATTATTCTTTCAATCTTTATTTTCCTTGCTAGAGACTGCTTTTTAGACCCTATCAATCCTGACCTTCTAAATATAAGTGCATTTTTCACTGCATTTCATCGTATTTTCTGTGAGATTGCCAACTTCGTGGTTTCAAAGTGTCATTCCTCTGAATGCAAGTCATTTCTCATTTAAGAAGTTCATTATTTTAGAACGTTTATAAAATAGTAGAATTCTGGTTTCTTAATTAGCAATTGTGCCAAATAAGAGGACTTTCTTTTCTTTACTTTTGATGTTTGGTTCTTTTTCATTAACTTTCTGGGTTTTTTCCCTCCATGTAATATCATTGCATTCTATTATTTCTTCTCTAAGGAAGCCTAGCTTCTTTCTTTTGTGTTTATTACTGTAGGCTTCCATGAAGACATATGTAAATATGAATCATGAACCCCAGTAAGCGCTAAAAAATGCTAAGAAATAAAGCTGGTAATTTGGTCCTAGTATCTAAAAAACTATTGGTTATTTCCCATTAAGTGAGGCTGAGCATGCTTTGGAAGGGAATTTTCTATAGCAATATACATATTGCTGACACTAGTCACATAAAAACATTTTTTGAAAACGAGATTCTTTCTTCCAATCAAGATCCACTCACATACCTAATAACGGTTCTCTTCTCCTGATGGCAAATCTTCTCATCATCTGTAAAGAGAATGGTATGATACGGGACCACTGGATCACAGGTTGGCAGGATGCCTGATACTACATGGGTCACCATATCCAGAATCCCATTGTACACAAGCAAGTCATCCACCAGAAGCTAAAGATATTTAAGAAACAAACAAACAAAACATCTAGAAATCAGGCATTGCTTTCAGCAGTCGGCTCTATCAATTAACTAGAAATCATTTTGCCCTATTTGTTTCACAAGTCTGGTCATTAGTTTAACTTTTGTTCCTTAAAACTTCCATTTCTCTCTAGTCACTGCTGGATTTGGATTTTTTTTTCAAGTTTTTATCTTCTCACTGATATTTCTAATGCAGCTTTCATGTAGGTAATTAAAAATGTATTTCATGTTTTACGTAATTGCCATTCTATTAACTGGAGTGAATCACTCTTAAATCTAGGAATTAACGAATCTCACCTCACTTCAGCTGTCTAAAACTTGGGTTTGTAGTTTAAACTAGTCTTCCAGGCCTGCTCTATAGTCAGTGGAAAAAGGAAAGCATTATCCTATCTTAAGACAATTATCGAAGAAAAAAATCAGATAAAGTGTTCTTTCCCTGGACAAGAAAGGGAGGACAGATGACTGGCATAGATTAGTCATTTTAATACTAAATGCAGAGTTAAATAAGATTAATCCCATCCTTTGAGATTCTATGGAATCACACTTCAGTAAACTGTGAAAATAAGTACAGAAATCAAGCAAGCTGACTCACCAGAACATACAAAATGCATACAAAAATTACTTACACCGAATTCTTTCACACCTCTCTGAGGTGTTTTGGCATAATTCCATAACTTGATCATTGACACAGTAGTAGGTACATCAAAAATGACATATACCCTATTCACCTGTAAAAGAGAATTAATTTATATTCAACAGCACAAATTCCCCAAAGAAATGAAATTCTCATGCATGTTCCATCAAAAGAGGTCCGTATTTAAAGAGATATAGCTAGAGGACAGATAACGGATGCTAAGGATTGATTTAAGTTCAGTTATCATCTCTGTTGATAATTCACAGACGTTGTCTCTACCCCAGAGCTGCCCTCTCAAATGTACCTGTAACTCATCAGAAGATAACATCTACACCTGAGCTTGTCATCCTGGAGTGCTAGTCAACTGGAGGAGGGGTAGAGAGACACTTTTAATGAGTATTTAATCAACCAAATACAGACACGTGCTTCAGGATAAGACAAGCTGGTGTCTATTCTGTTCTGTTCTGTTCTATTCTATTCTATTCTATTCCATTCCATTCCATTCCATTTCTTTCTACCAAATATGAATGGAATCCACCTTTCTCTTTGCAAGACTAAAATTTCTCCTATATCCCCTGACTTTGAAAGCTCTTGCAGAAATTTTGCAATTTTTGTGTGAGGGACACTAATAAGAATGTAGAGACAATTCTCCAGATGCTTGCTAAACAATTATTGCTTGAGGTATTGTTCATTTTACTTTCAGTGACATTAATGTCAAGATGTTAAGACCAAAGATTAGGCTGTAGGAAACCAATCTTGCCTGTTACAGTTAATTCTATGCTATTCCTTTTATGAGCTACTATACCAACTTTGGGCCAACGTATCTTAAGCTTCATCTCTCCCATCCTCTGAAGTTTTAATCCTTTGATGCACTGGAGAAGATAGTTAGTTGTATTAAACCATTATGCATTTTTTTTACTGAAGAAAGAAAGGTAGAGGTGATCAATAGAAATTTTTGTATCTGTGATTTTCCAGAAGACAATTTGGGCGTAGCCTCCAATAGCAATTGTTAGTCTCACAGCAAATGAGAAATTTGATGGAAAATACATTCAAACAAATAAACAAAATGACAATCAGTAACAGGGGAACAAAGAATTCAAATTGTACTTACATTAGTAATAAATTTGCAAAAGATAAAAACACTTTTAGAACTAGAAAGGAGAAGATATTTAGAAAGGAAAAGAAAGGCTATAATATAAAATTTCCTTAAAGCTTTTGAACCTTCCAATATAGCAAAGAGTTAATTCAGCTTTCTAGGCAACCGGCACGTTTCAAAGCAGCCTAGCAATGAGGATGTAAGTATATACAGGCTTTGGTTCAGCATCCCAGCTACAGAGGAGGATCATGAATAGCCTGATTGCTTAATCCATTTGCACTTCCTGGCTGTACAACCACACCGTGGAAGATGGAAGAGAAAAAAGTACTATGTGGGTCTGAAAATGTATAATTTGCTACAGTTTAAGGACAGAAAGCGCCATTAAATTGCTTACTCTTCCCTCCTGTATATCACACTTTATCAACTTACCCTTTTAATACTGATATCTTATGTTCTTCTACAGTACTTTGGTGTCAGACATAACAACGCAAAACAGTGTATGCATCTGTGCTAGAACTCCAGGTACTGTTATCTTCCTTTTGCCAAAACGAAATAGTCTCTGCAAGCATGTCTTTTATAGGACATGAGCAAACTCAGATGGTGTCAAATCAATCATTCATGATGTTATAATGGATATCTGAGCATCCCATCAAATTAATTACCAGGATTCAAGATGTGGGATCTACCCAGTAGGAGCCTTAAGCATTACACAGACCTTCCATTTTCCTAAGAAATGCAAGTGGTCAGTATTCCCAAGTATACTTAAAAGCTTTATCTTAATTATACCCACTGCATTACAACATATAATGATATATGAAGTATTTTCAAAATTGACTTAATTCTTTGCTTTTAATTATCTAATTAATAACTGTAACATATGGAGTAAGGATTTTTCCAACACAGTAAGCTACAACATATCACATCGGGTTTACATTTTGTTACTTTTGAAATCCATCCTCTTCTAAGAAATAAGTACATCTTAACAATGTCCGTAACAGGCCCATAAAAAATGTCCTCTCTCAAAACAAAGTCAGAACTCATCTAAGTTTATCTACTTTTCCTGTTTAGATATTTGATACCCCATATTTTAAACACGGGGCTTCTAAAAGGGCTGAATCACTTGCGGCCTTAGGACATGAAATACGAAGTCTGTCATCTCTGATTTCTGAATTTGAATTCAACACAGATAATGAGATTAAAAAAATTCTCACTGCTGGAACAACATTCATTGCTTTTTGTAAAAATGAATTTAGGATCCCAGTCCGCTCCCATTTGAAAGGTGTTTATTACACAAAACACACATATTAAACTCCTTTGTCAGTATCTTTCTCAAAATAAGTGAAAAAACCATCTACGCTAGCCTTGGAAATTCTTCTGCTATTGCACCATGGAGACAGAAGGAGATTACAAACCTGAAATCTATACTGCTGCTATCTCTGCAGTGAAGGGAAACTGGAAAAAGAACTTCTTCTAAAAGGCAGTGATTTAGCATCATTTACTAATATCAAATTTACCTAAAAATTATGTCTGCTTCCCCTTTCCTTTATGCTTCTAGCTATATCTATGCCCATCACTAAAATGGAATGAAAAGGGAAAATGTACCAAACCAGGAAGAACTGGTGCAAGCCACATATGTCTGCCATCAGTTGTGTCATTTACTCTGTCAACTAGTTTGTCTGGAGTTCGGATGTCTCCAGATACATCTTCTAAAATGTTGACACTATCTGGAAAAGCAGCAATATCTGAAAAAAAAACTTTAAGCGGAAATAACTGAAAAGTACATTTCAGAAACACCATATTTAAAAGTTCACACTTGCTCTTCCAGATTCCATGAGCGAGTATTCGCCACTACAGCAGCAAAACTTAAAAATACCCCGAGCACTTCACATAGGTAGATGAGGAACTTGGGGGCACATTTTTAAAAGCAGGACAACCCTTACAGATTCTGGCATTCAACATTATTTTTAAAATAGCAATAAATGAACTAGCTGCATTTAATTTGTTTTCAAGTATGTATTTATGACTTCATCAATAAAGTTCCCTTATCAGGAATAGGCACTTCCCAGCTTTTTTTGTGACAAAGCCCCATTTTTTAGCATGAACTTGTGAAAACTCCTCATATGAAACATATCTCAAGAAAAGTATCCTTGCAGGAGGTAGTCACCAGTCAGACTAGGTTTTGCGGGAGTTCCTCAAGCTTTGCGATAAAAATCAGTAACTGTCTAATAAGGCCTTCTTTCAGTTCTTTAAATGTAACCAGATTTTCTCTGTAAGAGAACATTTATGTTAAAAACATATGTATGTTAAAGACATGCAAAGAAATGTGGATGGATGGCACTGTCTTCAGAATTATAAATCCCTAGCAATCCGGTTTGAGGGATATTAATTTCCCCTTGTCCTGCTTTATAAAAGGCCTGAGTCTGTAAGTATTTATAAAGAATTTAAGGAATAACACAGCAACGCCTCAACTGTTTAAGAAGAGCTTGCTCTGGACTCAGTACTGAATTATCGCATTTAGACACTGCACTAAGACAAATACGGTCTTTTGGGGATCCTAATATATCCAAGCAACACTACTGTACAGGCAGAAACAGGCGATCATTCAAAATGAGCTGAGGTATCTTTACCTGGCATTGTATTGTACTGTAAAGACATACCGTTTAAAAGCTAAGTTAAAGATCCCCTGTTCTTAAAAACAATTTGTTACCACTTTTCAATTTCAAAATGCTTCTTCTCCATTACAGATGTTTCAAGTTCATCATGTATCATACAAGATACAAATAAAAACAGCACTCAGGAAAAAGCCTTTATTACCTTTTTCATTGTATCCTCTATTTATTAGGCAATGAGGATCCTTAGAGACATACAATTCATGCAGCATCCACGCTTTTTATCCATTCTAGTTGGCTATGAAACTGTTTTTTCCATGTAACTGAACTACATGAATTATATGTTGGGGTATGAAGCTTTCAGCTCTTAAGAGACTTTAGCTGATACAGAGCACTGAAGTGTAACCTTGATGACTATGAATCTTTCAAACATGTCCTTCATTCCCTCTGTTGGTTACCCAGGGAACACTGAATCAAACTGAAAGTCTCAGCCCTTATCTTCACGACTGGATCGGGCGTCTAGAATAGCCTAAGGCTCCAGAACAAGAGTTATGAAAAATTTCTTTCTTGTGGCACAATGAAAGATTCCATAACAAAGAACTGAGCTCAACCTTTTCTTATGAATTTATAGCTCATCAAACTTTCTGGTCCTTCCACACCATAGAAGAAATAAATGTTGATAGCAAAAACCACCATATCCTTCTTAAGCCTTCCCTCCTGCTTTGTTGGTGTATCCCATTCAGAGAAGAAATGTTCTGAAAGTATATAAAATACATTAAAACATATGGAAACAAGATCATCACGCAAATATAGAGAAATACAAGGAGAGCAATCACATGGGATAAACTGACAATTTGGAAGAAGTAGCAAGTGATGCCATATGATAATTTGCCAGAGAGCAAACTATGTATCTGAAAGGGATAGAGGCGCTTGGTCTGTAGAAGGATACTGTTTTCAGTTAGCAAGATTTGGTCTCCATGTTCATTGAACAACTCAAGTCCATTCAAACCAATGTAGTAGGGATCACCCCAACTTGTCAGAAGCTGAAACTGGAAAACAACTAAAAAGCAAAAAGCTATTAAGGAAAATTTTGATACTGATACTTTGTCCTAACAGACTATTTAATTTGCAGTTTCAAAAACTATTGTGCAGCCCACATCTCGATATCAGACACTTTTATTTGCACTTTAGGAAAGTGAAAAAAAAATCTGTTTTTCACTTCTGACTTCCCTATGTCTTAAACCTCTCTGTCTTTTATTAAGACAAGAAGTCTGCCTTTTCTGTCACTGATAATACACACACAAATTAACTTCTGCAGGTGGCACAACTAGGCAAAAGTCTATCTATATATATTTACATGTATACATTTTCACATATATATATGTTCATATATGTTCTTTGATCACATGAAGAACTACTGAATGTTTTTAGTGTGTGTCTTACCTTCTCGTACACTGCGACTTATTAACACCACAGCTCCTGTTTGGAGCCTTTACTGCCTTCCTATGTTTTCTGAATATGCCTTTGCCTGGTTTTGAATTACACGGGTGATAACTGGCCAGCAAATATGCCCCTAAACTGAATGGCAGAAAAATGTAATGATGGAGTCTGTGCTGTCCATTTCTCTAATGGAGCACTCATTTGTATCTCTTTGCTCTACCCAGACACTGATTTTCATGAAACCGGAAGGAACTTAGTATTGCTGAGACCTCATTGTCCCCAAACTTGGTTAGAATAGCCT
Source organism: Aptenodytes patagonicus (assembly GCF_965638725.1). Lineage (NCBI taxonomy): Eukaryota > Metazoa > Chordata > Aves > Sphenisciformes > Spheniscidae > Aptenodytes > Aptenodytes patagonicus. The sequence goes on from NC_134961.1 coordinate 36,656, forward strand.
AATGGATTTAAAAGGCCCATCAAATAGATGGATGGCATGACGGTAAAGGCTGCGCTAATCTAGGAAAACTTAAGCTTTAAAAGCCACAAACATTAAGAAAAATGGCAAGGATATTACACAGTTCTGGTCAACCTTAATAAAGATATAAAATGAGACAAACATTCAAAGATATGCAAAAATGCGAAGACTACTTCTAGCTTTGATAGGCTGGCTGGATACTGTGCTAATGGACCTCTAGCTCCAGCTTGGGTAGATTATAAAATGCAGGAGAAAAAGCTACCAGAGTATCTGAAAACAGGTCATACATTCACATATTACATTCCATTTATTTATTCTTAATTCATACTTAATGGAAGCCTTTCTCATATTCTTGGTATCTTGTTAATTTCTTAAAGCACCAGAAATTGTTGGATTCAAAAAGGTCAGGACTCATAACCATAGTATATAACTCTAGAATATTCTATATGACAAGTAAGAAAATGACAGAGAAGGATACAACCACATGGCATTAATGGTGCTTCGTAGTCCATACTAGCTTGTTCCATTCTCTTTGAACCAGTCCTGCCAAAAAAATCAAGACAAAATAGTTTCTTTATGTATCCTTGGCTCATTCAGAAAAGAAGAGAACAAAACCAAAGAACTAAGCCTCCACAAACACCACCCCCTGACCCCTCTGCCTGCAATTATGGACTAGATGGTCCTCTGATCTCAATAAAATCTGGTTAACAGTATATAGTTAAAACCCAATGAAACATTTTGCTCTAAATACTTCATATTTTCACCCAGGTGCCTAATATAATTGGCTTCAACAGAGAATATGAAAAAATACTGAACAGTTAAGAGAAGTTGCGTGGTTCAGATAGCAAAAACATCCTACTTTACCTCCTTTGTACTTTATTAATCAGCTGGGGCTGCAGATAGTCAAGAAAGAGAATTTCTTGGGCAAAGTCAAAATGGCAGTTGCCTGGTCCCTTGCGGATAAGAAAGCCCTCTGGAGGGGAGATGCTGTGACCATCCAGCAACACATGGACTATCTTAGCCTTGATTAAAATAACATAACATAACATCACATGACATGACATGACATAAAATAAAATAGATCCAAAACAATTGCATTCACTTCAGAGGCTGAAACAATTTCAATAATTTTGTTATATTTATTTCATTCCTCTATAGCATGACATCCTTTGGCGAAAGAAAGCCTAAACCAGCAGATACCAGTTGCAACCCATAGTGTGCAATTCAGAGCATCGTAGCTGACATTGATGGGGATGGGAGAGGTGAGGATTTGAGGGAAAAAAAGAAAGAAGAAATGTATTGAAGAGATCCTTCAATTACTGCATCTCACTATATCTCAGCAAACTGAAGCTTCCTTTCTTCACTGAAAGGGTAGTCAAGCACTGGAACAGGCTGCCCAGGAAAGTGGCTGAGTCACCATCCCTGGAGGTAGCAGTGGACTTGGCAGTGTTAGGTTTACGGTTGGACTCAATGATCTTAAAGGTCTTTTCCAACCTAAATGATTCTATGATTCCTGAGCCTGCAGCAATACATACACACGTCAACAGACTGGAGAGACTCGGCTTTCAAGTCAGCCAGGGGTTCGGCTACTTAGACCATGGGACTCGCTTTGAGAAACCTGGTCTACTGGGGGCTGACAGGGTCCATCTGTCAGAGAAGGGGAAGAGCATCTTTGGTCATAGGCTTGCCAAGCTGGTGAAGAGGGCTTTAAACTAGAGATGCTGGGGGAGGGGAACCTCAATCCATCCCACTCCTACCGGTTTGATGCCAGGGCCAGCAATAGATGCCCAGAGCCTGGAGAAGGATCACAGGTCAGCAGGAGAGCGCCTCAAGAGCAGCACAAAGGAACTCCAGCCACTCCAGCCAGTAAGTCAGCTTCATCGGGGGCCCAACTTAAATGCCTCTCTGCAAACGCACGTAGCATGGGGAATAAACAAGAGGAGTTAGAGACGTGCACACGCCTGCAAGGGCTACGACCTTATTGGCATCACGGAGACGTGGTGGGATGGCTCCTATGACTGGAGTGTTGGGATGGAGGGATACAGGCTCTTTAGGAGGGACAGGCAGGAGAGACGAGGAGGGGGTGTCACCCTCCATGTCAATGACCAGCTGGAATGCATGGAGCTCTGCCTGGGGATGGATGAGGAGCTGACCGAGAGCTTGTGGGTCAGGATTAAAGGGAAGGCAGGGACAGGTGACATTATGGTGGGGGTCTGCTACAGGCCACCTGATCAGGAAGACAGAGCGGATGAGGCCCTCTATAAACAGATAGGAGCAGCCTCACGCTCACAAGCCCTGGTCCTCATGGGGAATTTCAACCACCCCGATATCTGTTGGAGGGACAACACAGCAGGGCATAAGCAATCTGGGAGGTTCCTGGAATGTGTTGATGATAGCTTCCTTCTCCAAGTGGTAGAGGAGCCAACAAGGAGAGGTACTACGCTGGACCTTGTTCTCACCAACAAGGAGGGGCTGGTGGGGAATGTGAAGCTTGAGGGCAACCTTAGCTGCAGTGACCATGAAATGGTGGAGTTCAAGATCCTTAGGGCACCAAGAAGGGCGCACAGCTAGCTCAGTACCCTGGACTTCAGGAGAGCAGACTTTGGCCTCTTCAGGGATCTGCTTGGCAGAGTGCCATGGGACAAAGCCCTGGAGGGAAGAGGACCCCAAGAAAGCTGGGTAATATTCAAGGATCACCTCCTCCAAGCTCAGGAGCGATGCATCCCAACAAAGAGGAAGTCAGGCAAAAAGGCCAGTAGGCCTGCATGGATGAACAAGGAGCTCCCGGACAAACTCAGACACAAAAAGGAAGCCTAGAGAGGGTGGAAGCAGGGACAGGTAGCCTGGGAGGAATACAGAGAAATTGTCCGAGCAGCCAGGGATCAGGTTAGGAAAGCTAAAGCCCCGATAGAATTAAATCTGGCCAGGGACATCAAGGCAACAAGAAAAGCTTCTATAGGTATGTTGGGGATAAAAGGAAAACTAGGGAAAATGTGGGCCCTCTCTGGAAGGAAACGGAAGATCTGGTTACCCGGGATATGGAGAAGGCGGAGGTACTCAATGACTTTTTTGCCTTGGTCTTCACCGGCAAGTGCTCGAGCCTCACCGCCCAAGTCACAGAAGGCAAAGGCAGGGACTGGGAGAATGAAGAACTGCCCACTGTAGAAGAAGATCAGGTTCGAAACCATCTAAGGAACCTGAAGGTGCACAAGTCCATGGGAACTGATGAGATGCATCCATGGGTCCTAAGAGAACCGGCAGAGGAAGTTGCTAAACCACTATCTATCATATTTGAGAAGTCGTGGCAGTCCGGTAAAGTTCCCACTGACTGGAAAAGGGGAAACATAACCCCCATTTTTAAAAAGGGAAAAAAGGAAGACCCGGGGAACTACAGGCCAGTCAGTCTCACCTCGGTGCATGGCAAGATCACGGAGCAGATCCTCCTGGAAACTATGCTAAAGCACATGGAAAATAAGGAGGTGATAGGGTGACAGCCAACATGGCTTCACTAAGGGCAAATCGTGCCTGACAAATTTGGTGGCCTTCTACAACAGGGTTACAGCATTGGTGGATAAGGGAAGAGCAACTGACATCATCTACCTGGACTTGTGCAAAGCATTTGACATCGTCCCATGCGACATCCTTGTCTCTAAATTGGAGAGACAGGGATTTGATAGATGGACCACTCGGTGGATAAGGACTTGGCTGGATGGTCACACTCAAAGAGTTGTAGTCAACGGCTTGATGTCCAAGTGGAGACCAGTGATGAGTGGCGTTCCTCAGGGGTCAGTATTGGGACTGGCGCTGTTTAACACCTTTGTTGGCAACATGGACAGTGGGATTGAGTGCACCCTCAGCAAGTTTGCCAATGACACCAAGCTGTGTGGTGTGGCCGACATGCTGGAGGGAAGGGATGCCATCCAGAGGGACCTTGACAGGCTTGAGAGGTGGTCCTGTGCAAACCTCATGAAGTTCAACAAGGCCAAGTGCAAGGTCCTGCACCTGGGTCGGGGCAATCCCAAGCACAAATACAGTCTGGGCGGAGAATGGATTGAGAGCAGCCCTGAGGAGAAGGACTTGGGGGTGTTGATTGATGAGAAGCTCAACATGACCCAGCAATGTGCGCTTGCAGCCTAGAAGGCCAACCGTATCCTGGGCTGCATCAAAAGAAGTGTGACCAGCAGGTTGAGGGAGGTGATTCTCCCCCTCTACTCCACTCTCATGAGACCTCACCTGGAGTACTGCATCCAGCTCTGGGGCCCCCAACATAAGAAGGACATGGACCTGTTGGAGCAAGTCCAGAGGAGGGCCACGAAGATTATCAGAGGGCTGGACAGACTGAGAGATTTGGCATTGTCTTTATCTGAGCATAACGTCATGCTCAGTTGAGAAGAGAAGGCTTTGGGGAGACCTTATAGCAGCCTTCCAGCACCTGAAGGGGCCCTAAAGGAAAGCTAGAGAGGGACTTTTTACAAGGACGTGTAGTGATAACAGCTTTAAACTGAAAGAGGGTAGATTTACATTAGATATAAGGAAGAAATTCTTCACTATGAGGGTGGTGAGGCACTGGAACAGGTTGCCCAGAGAAATTGTGGATGCCCCATCCCTGGAAGTGTTCAAGCCAGGCTTTGAGCAACCTGGTCTAGTGGAAGGTGTCCCTGCCCATGGCAGGGGGGTTGGAACTGAACTAGATGATCTTTAAGGTCCCTTCCAACCCAAACCATTCTATGATTCTATGATACGTCACAAAGGTGATTTGAGGAGACAGAGCTATCATGCACCTGAATGCACTGCTAGATCAGGCCTGATTGCTCAGCAATGGCTGAAGCTAGCCTTTAAGAAATCACATAACCTGGTGCTCTCTCAAGAGCGGACTCTTTTGTGTCTCTTGCATTTATAGAAAGCCCGTATTTTACCAATTCTATTTATCTTTGTGGCAGCTGGCACTTGGACTTTTCCAGGATCATGCAAACTCATCTACCAAGCAGTGCTGTATGTAACCTAAGGGCATATGAATAAAGAAGAGGTATCCCACCACGCAGAAAGAATTGAGCCTTGTACACATCATAGATGCATGCACGCCTTATACAATCTCTGGAGATTAAACTAAAAATTCAGGCAAACTTCTTCAGATGATGCAGGAGTCCTGGCCCCTTCACCCTCCCCATTAGCACTATCTGGTATCATATGCATGATCCCAGTCACACAACAATTCAATCATGCAGCAACAATTATCACTGCATCTTGCCCTGAAATATGTTAAATGTCACTTAACGTTAATCACAAGCAGCATTTATTGCACTGAGTCTTTCACTAACTACTGGTTAAGGAAGGAGTAATACCTGTAAAATGTAACAAGATGGCTTGTAACTGGCACTATGATTAAAGCTTGCTGATTAATGGACTGAACCAAAATAGATTCATTTAGTTAATAAAAGAATTTAGTCTAAAGGTAATGTGAGTCAGTTTTCTAATCTTTGGATTTTATACTGACTGATGTATATATGATAATTTGAGATTAACTTAGTTTTGTATGCAAATATTTAATTTTCATTCTTAGGATTTCTTTTAAAAATATATATGCAATATTTATAGTTAAAATTCCCATTTCAGGTGTCTATCTGAGAAGAACTTAAAACATTCAGAGTTTTCTGCAAAGCCCACATATTATCAATGACCTGATATTCATAACAGTTTTCATATTTTCCCATTTGTAAATGATTTTTTATTCAATTACAATATCAGTAAGTTACATATGCAACACCCCAAAAGCAAGTAATTTTCACGAAGATTTTTTTTTTTTTACACAAACATTTCTTGATTTGAAAACCTTGGGTATTGTACTAGACTACAGGAGGTGCTCAGTTCATTTCCAAACAGCATGAAGATTAATTAGGAGGGAATGTTTGTGTGAGTACCAAGTATGGAGAAATAACTATTTCCGGTTTCATCTTTAATAAGCTTGGGAGCAAAGAAAGGAAACATCCTTTTCATATCAGAAACTCTTCTGCATACTACTTTCCAGTTGAATCAGTCTGCCAGGATAAGGAGAGGAAGTGAAAAATCCACTGAAATACACTTTAGTTTAGGAAACACGTATTGAATGGGCAGTCTAGAGACTTAGAGATGAAATCTTACCTATTATACCACAGCTGCTTATATTTATGTGCCCTTTATGTGCCTCATTTCTAAGTAATTTTCATCATCTGAGAAGGCATTCAACCATCACACATAACATTTTACAAATCACATAACAAAGCTTTCACAAGGTAATTTTTCAGAGAGCTGGAAATAGCACACAAGCCTTCATTTTGACAGTTCACTGCCATTACCCTCTCGTACTAAAGCTGTGAATAGAATCCACCACTCTCCAGCTGCCTAGCAAATCATTGTATCTCATATCCGGGGACTGTTTCTTAGAAGGAACAGCAATACTTCAAGAGACAGATGTCACGATGCCCTAGGTTTACAGTCTAAAGCCTCTTTACTGTGGCCCAGCAGATACCTTGCATCTTCAGTTTTCCAAATCATTTATTTCATCCTTTTAGAGGACTGCAGGTATGAACTCGTTTTAATTGTACCCACTAACTGTTACGGGACTTAGAGGTGTGCCACCTGCATGCATACTTTATCAGACTCACCTCTGTTTTTCTACCTAGCACAGTAAACTGTGAAAATAGCCCTTTCTTTCTTTCTTTCTTTCCTGGTTTGGCCTCCAAAGACCAAATTCCATGTTAGATTTTAGGGATTTGGCTATTTCTTTCCCTCCTTTAATAACTGAGACACACATACAGGGAGTTGATTTGGTATGAAAATTCACGTTCAAACTTTTCTCTCCTGCTCTGCCTTGGAGAAGCTTGGGCTTACAATGGTAGTGAAAAACATTCCACGTCACCGCTTAAAGACAGTTCTTCATATTGCATTTTGAACACAGAATCACAGAAAGATTTAGGCTGGAAGGGACTTCTGCATGTCTCCAGTCACAGCTCCTGCTCTGAGCGGAGAAGCCTGCAAAGCTAAATCAGGTTGCTCTGGGCCTTGACAAATACAGTTTTGAAAGTCTCCCATCACTGCATACTGTCCCAGAGCTGTACCACTCTCATAGGGAAGAGTCCTTTCTATATGCCGAATCCTATCAATTAAGTAACAGATTTTACTAAAAAACCCTGGTTGTTATAGAGGGGATATGTTTAGAAGGTAAGCTCAACATGCTCCTGAACCCTCCCATGTGTCAAACATGTTGGGTTAATGCAATGTATTACAAAATCATGTGCCATATGTTAAAATCTCTAGATAACTGTGGCTTAAATGAAAGATCTTACTCTCTGGCCCTCTGGGAGTCTTTGGCCAGTCTTTGGCACTCAACAACACCCCATGCTGATATTAAAAGATGCCAGGGCTCTGTTGTGGAGCGGGAACATCTCCTATTTATGTAGTGTTCATATTGAAGCAATTCCTGGAAGGTAAATTTACACAAAGAAGCAGTTCTGCAACTTCTGCCACTATCTTGCCCAATCCTATGAAGGATCCATGCCTCCAACTTCAATGCTAGAATTTTTTCCAGAACTTTGCTGATTCTTTTTGTCCTGCCTCTCTCTAGTTTAATACATACCAACATTCTTCTTCTTACCTATTGACTGAGTTTGGACATCAAGAATGCAACAGTTGTACGTGAAGGGGAAACAAATGGATTCATAAACTTTCTGTGCAGTGAACAGCAACTACTTCTTCATTATCACTACAAGTGGATGTATAGCTTCTGAGAAAAACCAGGGAAATGAGGGACAGCCAAAGTCAGAGTGCCAGCAAGATGCAACATGATCTCCAACAGGTGTCAATTGCCAGTCAATTCCAAGAATTCAATATGAAAAAGAATATAAAACAACCAATTTGGAAAAAGAAGAGAGGAGGTATGTTATACAATTTTAGCTAAACTACTTTAGCCAAACCGTTTGAAGATGTCAACCTTCCCTAATAAACGTTAGAGTTCTAGAGACTCTTCTGGCTTCTTGGAAAAGGTAGTATTGATTGACTGGCTTTCTGTAACTTACCTAAACAGAATATCTGTTGGAGAAGTGTCCCCTGCTCTACCATTCCCTGTGTTCCAGGAAATAAAGAACCATATGGTAGGCCTAAATACTAGATACTGAGAGAATACCACTTCAGAATCATATATCTTGAAAATAATATGTGCTATTGTATGTGTCTCTCCGAAAAATCAGCTGTGAAGTTTTCTTTAAACTCTCTCTGGCTTTTTTTCAATATTTGCTGTTTGTGGAGACAGAAATGCATTATACCTGCCACAAAATCCAGACTCAGACAATCTAGAAAGATTTATGGTGTTCCATTTAAGGCAGCTATATTCATTTATCACAGTACCAATTTTCCAATGCACTGCTGTATATTTCTGCTGGCAGTGCTCCTTTTCTTTTACTTACCCCTCTAAAGGTATCCTCTGGAGATTTATTATAGTTCCAAAAGCGAAGCCCTGCAATACTTTCAATTTTATCAAAATAGATTGTGAGCAGATGATCTTCTCCAAAAGAGAAGGGAATGAGCCACATATGGTCATCCTCTACTGTGATATTAGTCCCATCTATTAACCTACAAAGAGAAAAATCCATTAGCTGCAAAAAAGGAAAAGCTTGCTTTTCTCATGAAAATCAAGTACTTTACCAGGTGTTAATTTTTTTCTAGATGCCACTTCCAGGTTCCAGGGCTTATTGTGCCCTTGTGCATGCAATTAAAAAGCACAGTAAACATCAAAAATAATATGCAATTGTTGAATTAAAGACAGTGGGGGGAGAAAAAAAACTGTATTTCCTTTAGTTGGGTCCGTTTGAGGAAAAACAGAAAAATCCTTAGTTTTTCTCTGTGTGAACAGGGGCAGGCAGAGGAAAGCTCAACTGCCTTTGTGCCAAAATGGCCAAGGCAAAACTCTAAGGCCCAGATACAATATAACTTATTAATATAGTTCCATGCCTAAACTAGTGTATCTGGCACTCTGAAGTGTGTTACTATGCCAATGAGACTATACTGAATCTGACAAGGAGCTGGATAACCCAGAGAAGAGGCAGAGTTTGTTCACAACCTTCTTCATGTGCACAGTTGGGCACATTCCTACTTTTTTAAAAAGCTTTCTACCTGCATGACAATGTCTTTTCATAAGAGCACAGACTTCAGGCTGACTAGATAAAGTTAATTCCATTATTAAGCAAAAAAAAAAGCCCAAATTTATTGTGGCCAAAAAGGTTCTTAAGCAAAAATGAAGTACGTTAAAAAAAAAAAAAAGGAGCAACAAAACAAAATAAAATCATTACACAGAGCAGAGAGAATATTAAGGGATATCATACTGGAAGCACAGAACAAATGTATCCCACTTACTAAGAAAGACATTAGAAAGAGGGAGGACTTGAAAAATCAAAGCCAGCCTGGCTCAGTGGCAGGATAAAGAAAGTTATCACAAGCCATCTTTCAACAAAAGTCATGATCAAAAAACCCTAAATTGATAGGATCATAAACCCTGGAAGGCTAAAGGTGTTTGCACAGGCCAAAAAAGGATATGAAGGCTAGCAAGCAAAAGGTACCATAAATAAAGTTCCTCAAATACATCAGGAGCAGAAAGCCTGCCAGAAATTCTGTAGGATCAACAGATGACTAAGCTGTAAAAGGAGCATTCAGAGAAGATAAGACACCAACAGAAAAGCTAAATGACTTCTCTGCATCTGGGTCCATCACGGTGGAGTCTGGAGAGACTCCACCACTAGAACCTCTTCATCACAGGGGATCTCATGGGAAGATTTCTTAGCTCTTGATGCCTACAGAAGAGATTTTCATACAAATAGGCAGAAGAACTGAGGAACTATATACAAATAAGCTTGACATCCATATTAGTCAGATTAGCAGAAATTACAAAGAACAGAGTTAGTGTACATGTAGATAAATACAAGATTCTAAGGAAGACTCAACAAAGACTTTGAAAAGAGAAGTCCTAATTCATAAACTTATTCACAAGACCATAAACATGCCAGAGGACAGGATTACAACTGAAAATACCCTTTAAAATTGAGATATGACTCGGAAACTACAGGATGCAGTTTCAATAACAACAAATGGCAAATCCTCTCCAGACCTATAGCCTATGATTTCTGTACTGCTACCATTTAGGAAGGACAAGTTAATTTGAGGAAGTATTCTTGTCAATAAATAAAACTTCATTGGAATAACAAAAAAAAATAAGCTGCAGAATTGCCAAAAGAATGGCACCCATTTGTGCAATACCCTAATACATCCTCACTCTTTGCTAACTTGAAAATTTTCCTTGAAATTATCCAGAAATCCTGCACAAATATCACTGCATATGGATAGACAGATGCTACAGAACACCCACATTTCTGCCTGGGAAGTCCTTAGCAGAGATACCAACCAGGCATGTTATCATCTCCTAACTCAAATACCATCTTTTGGAAACATCTCATTCATGTTTCTACAACAAGCTGTTCCTGGGTAGCTTGTGAAATCCAAGAATGACCTGTGATGGTATGAAAATCGTGTTCGCGTTAACATGTGTTAACATAATAAAAGTTTATATAATTCTGTCACTTCATAAAGCTTGATGTAAAATGCACCTAAAATTGATAAACTCCAAAATTGTTGGTGGAAACAACAGGTGTGAAGAAAAAAAAAAAAAAAAGAGCCCTGCAGAAAATACTTGCACAAGCCAACTCTTTTGCTACTTACTTTTCTAATGTTCTGGAATCTCCTGTATACTCTGGAAGATCATTTAAGTCTTGGGGTGAAGCAGAAATCTGTTCTGTACTTATTTTTAATGCGTGACCATTCTTCCCTATCACTTCAAGTCCTGTCAGTCCAAGGTAATGAGAGTCTCCCCAGGTCATGGTAAAATTCAGTTGCAGGCCTATATAAAAGAATATACTTATAATATACCTATATACATACTTACTAGTTTGAAGTAAGGAGCCAATATAAGCATGCATGCAAGCCCCAACGATTAGCACTATGTGAATTTTGTTTAGATTAAATAACTTTATACGCTGTATTTGGATACTTCCTAGTCTGCATGCCTACCTCCATGGAATAGCATAGTATCTTCTGTAAATCTGTGTTAGACCCCTTTAGTGGGCTACCAACATCTTGTTCACTTGTAACTATACAACCCCTGATCAAGCATGTTATCAAGTGTCTCATTACATAGATTGTAGACTGACAGTAATTCAACAATACATTTAAGCAGTTACTTGACAGATTTTGTGATTATGCAGGGACAGAGAAGACCTATTAGTCTGAAGTCTATAATCTTTTGCCAGCTAAATGACTATATAGACTTGTATAAATCCAGTCTCTCATAAATCCATAAATTGTTAGAGAACACCACCTCATAGTTAAACCAAAAAACAAATTTGGTTTACTAATGTGTTGTGCTGGTTTTGGCTGGGGTAGAGTTAATTTTCTTCCTAGTAGCTAGTATGGGGCTGTGTTTTGGATTTAGCATGAGAATAATGTGATAACACACTGACGTTTTAGTTGTTGCCCAAAAAGGACTGTCGTGGTTTAACCCCAGCCGGCAACTAAGCCCCACACAGCCACTCACTCATTCTCCCCCAGTGGGATGGGGGAGAGAATCGGTAGAGAAAAAGTGAGAAAACTCGTGGGTTGAGATAAAGACAGTTTAATAGGGAAAGCAAAAGCCGCGCAGGCAAGCAAAGCAAACCAAGGCATTCATTCACTCCTTCCCATCGGCAGGCAGGTGTTTTGCCATCCCCAGGAAAGCAGGGCTCCATCACGCGTAACGGTGACTTGGGAAGACAAACGCCATCACTCCAAACGTCCCCCCCTTCCTTCTTCTTCCCCCAGCTTTATATGCTGAGCACGACGCCATACGGTGTGGGATATCCCTGTGGTCAGTTGGGGTCAGCTGTCCCGGCTGTGTCCCCTCCCAGCTTCTTGTGCCCCGCCAGCCTGCTGGCTGGTGGGGTGGGGTGAGGAGCAGAAAAGGCCTTGACTGTGTGTCAGCACTGCTCAGCAGTAATGAAAACATCCCTGTGTTATCAACACTGTTTCCAGCACAAATCCAAAACATAGCCCCGTACTAGCTACTGTGAAGAAAATTAACTCTATCCCAGCCAAAACCAGAAGACATGTTTAAGTTACTATCTTCACATCAGAACTGGACACATGGAAGTATTTTAATGGGACAGCATTAGTGAAAAGCAGCAATGTTGATTAGCTTGCATGTCCAGAAAATAAATAGGAAAGAAAAATTGGGCAGACAAAAGATTGTACATGTATCTTCAGATGCACCTGTTTCATGCCTTACTGAAAAAATATAAATAGCATATACAGATATAACAAGTAATATTCCAATCTGATCAGGTTCCATAAAAATCCATCACTGTAAATTAAAAATATCTTTCATTTCACACATTACAGAAGCCCAGAAATAATCAGGTTGGATACTGTCTAAAAAGCACCAGTAGTCATGATGCCCTGTAAAACAAACAAGCATTAAAGCTATTAAGCCATCCAGCCCAATTACCTATAAATAGCCATAGCAATTTACACGAGACTAAGTCTTGATATACACATAAATTCACTTGGGCGTAAGATCACTTTAGCATTTGCAAGGACACTAAGAAATAAATAGTTCTATTAGCTGACAAGTTTGGAGCTATGGCTACATTGATATTAGATGCTATTCCCAAGGCCATTGCTAAGACTAAACTTGCTTGGTGTACAACCATGCAAGAGTTCTCAGGCAAAACCAGAGTATATTTTCAAACAAAAGGGAAAAGATAGGGTGAAGCAGCTATCCACACAAGGTTTAATATTCACATCACCATGCCAATGTCTTCATAGAATTCCAGAGTGATGCAGCGTGGAAAGGACCTCGGGAGGTCTCTAGTCTGACTCCAAGCTGAGAGCATGTCCGTTAGATCAGGTCTATCAGGAGCTTATCCTGTGGAATTGCAAATGTCCCCAAGGCTGGCAGATTTCAAAACCTCTCTCAACCTCTGTTCCAGTGTTTGACTGCTCTCAGGGTGAAAAAGATTTCCTAATATCCAGTTGGAAATTCTTGTCTTCTACCTTGCTGTTTCTGCTGCCTCTCAACCCAGGCCTATGTGAATCCCTGAGAACGGCCTGGATCTGTCCTCTCTATGCCCTCCCAACAGCTATAGACAGCAAGAAGATCTCCCCTTCACCTTCTCTTCTCCAGGATGAACTAACCAACCCAGCTCTCTCATGCTTTTCTCACATGTCAGGTACTCCAGCTGCCTAACCATCTTGGTCACCCTCCTCCACTGGACTCGCACTGGGATGTCAATTTTCTTCTTGTCCTAGAGAGCTCCTTACTTAACACCATACTCCAAATACAGTCTCACAAGTGTCGACTACAGGGAAAGAATCCCCTTCCTTGCCTTGCTGGCTGCACTCTTATTTTTATATCCCAGGAGGCAGTGGGCCACCTTTACCGCAAGGCTGCACTGCTGACTCTTGTTCAACTTGTGGTCTTACAAGGACTTCAGGCCCTTCAGTGCAAAGCAGCTTTCTTAGCCAGCTGGCCCCCAGCCTGTCCTGTGGCATGGGTTATTACATCCCATACGCAGGCCTTTGCATTTGCCCTGAACTTCATGAGGTTACATTAGGTAACCTCATGAAGTTATAATTTCTTCAGCCTGTTGAGGTCCCTCTGAAGAACAGCCTTGCCCTCCAGCATACCCGCAACTCCCCTCTGTTTGGTATCATCCACAACGTTGCTGAGATTGCATTTTAACCCATCATCCAAGTTCTTTAAAAAAAAAACATTAAACAGTGTAGACTATAGTATTGATCCCTGAGGATCCCTCTAGTAACTAGCCGCTAGCTGGACTTTGTACCAGTGATAATCACACTTTGAGGCACTATTTCTCCTTGACATCATGACTGGCAGCAGGATGAAAGAGATGAAAACTATCTACAACAGGTCAAGGATACAAATCCTCAGTGACTCCATGCACAATTTATTACCAGGAGTCCCAGATGAAAAAAGCAGTACTGATCCTAAGTTTTGCACAAATCCCAGTAATTTCCCAAAACAAGAAGAAGCAAGAGGACTCTCACTCCACCCCACAGGGACCACCCCACAGCATGAGGAGAACAAGGAACAATATACACAGGCAGGACAGGGTACGTAGAAATCATTGGCAAAAGTCAGGTTGTAGCTTCTAGCTGGTTTTTTGCTTTTGTGCAAGGTCATTTACAAAGATAGTTCCTTGTAGCAATTAATGGCAATTTTTTCCTGTGTAAGACACTAAATTGGAGTTTCTTTTGCGTTTCATAAGACATGGAAAGCCTCCCTTAAATGCAACTAGCTTTCTCCAGTGCTTTCACTGCAAGAACTCATGGGAATCAGGACCTCTTTGTCTGGTAGAGAAAAGTTAGCCCATCAGCTGATTAACAATATCTTGTCAGTATGACAGACTGCATCGGCTGAGCTCTGAACCACACCCTCAGTATCTTTTTCACCCACTTTGAGAAATGGGAGGAGGGAAAGGCATCTTAAGTTCACAGATATGAATTGATTGTAGACACGCTCATAGATAAATTTCACAGATCTAGATATAGTTCATAGGTCATAGATCACAGATCATAGGTATAGTTCACAGATATGTGGCTGAATAAGCCACAGCATTGTGTGTATTTTCAGAGAGCACATCACAGGTTGCTAAAGACTTTATGCCAAAGAACCCAATTTCTCTTGTGCTGGTCAAAGGACCAGGAACTGATACTGAAACTTCTGGGCCATCCAGAAGCTCTCTGGAAAATAATTTAAAGGCCCACAGAAAGATGTTTTGGTACAGGATAAAGAAATCAGGTACTTTAAGTATGGTTGTAACATTCTGGTCTAGCTTTACTGTAGGGTTTTATTTGTCAATCTGATCTGAGAAATGCAGTCAGTCTACATAAATTCATGGGATTGGTAGAGAATTACTGGATAATGGACACAGGTATTACAAATCCCATTCAGGGACTAGGCAAATGGCTAGTGTTATTTTTCTGAGATTGAAAGCCAACTGTTACAATACAATGTTCTAAATGCCATAGTAAACAAAGCTTCTGCCTTAAATATTCAATTACTCTTCTTTATTCCAGACCTGACATCCGTCACAAAGTTCTGTACAGCTCCGACAAATCACATCCTCCTTGATAACATTAGGGGGGAGGGTGGTTATGCAAGAAGTAAATGTAAGAACTTACATTTTCCAGTAAATACTCCTGATTCCTTGGGTATACATTCAGAGAGAGGGTCTGGCTCTTGAACCTAAAAAGTAAACCAACAGGTGCAATGAACATGCATATGATATATACATTACCGACATACTGTTTATAAAGCGGGGGTTTTTTGGTGGTTTTTTTTGTCTATTTCCTTTTTTTTTCTTTTTTTTTTTTTTATGTCCAGCCTTTTGTATATCAACCTCCCCTTTGCCTCACCACCCAGGCTGTCCTGCAAATAATGGCAAACATAAACATGCCCCAAACTGTAGATCATATGGGTCCTTAGAAAGTCAAGACTATTAGGTTGGGGTTTTTTTGTTAGTGCACGTAGGAGTATTAAATGGGAGACTCCCTAGTGTGGGCTACCTTTCTTGAAGAGGCTGAAATTCTTAAGTCACTCTTATTTACCTGCAGACTGCTATTAGCTAATGATAATATGCTGTATTTGCAACACGTTGCAAATATGTTGCAGAGACAAGAAGTCTGGAAGGAAGTTAAGACCACAGAGAGTGCCACCACAATTTCTTCTCAAGAATCAAGGGGCAGAACAAACAAGCAAACTTATCCAAAAGCTTGCATTTGTTCTTTGACAATACTAATAAATAATAGCCTATGCTGTTCAACATAGCAAACTAGAAAGTGAATGAACAGATGATAAAATTACTAGGGTAGTAAAGACAAAGGACAACTGCAAAGGGTTGAAGATAAACTTCATTTCATTGAGTGAGTGTGATAAAATGGCTAATTACGTTCACTGTAGGTAAATGTAAAAATGCTTCACGTGAGGAGAACAATCCTAACTTTACACATACAGTATTGGGCTCCAAATAAAATAACAGCAGATTGGAATGACATCGTGGCATTATTATAAGTAGTTCTACAAAAACATCAGCTCAATCCTCATTAGTAGTCAAAAAGCTAAATAGGAAATTAGAAGTCCAGACTCATTCTCTATAGTTTCATTCATCATTAGAAGTAGACTTCCTGTCATCCAGAATATATCAAATGGACCTATATTGTGCCTAAAAAAATAAAAGGCTTGTCAACACTTTTCTCCTACTGTTATATTAGATCTCTGCAGTATAACCACTGACATCCTGGATCTTATATGTGTATGCTCCCAGACTGCAACAGTAGTAGCAAATGCCCTTGTGGTAATTAAGTAGGTGAAACTGAACAAGAGCTGTGCACTGAAATAAACACACACAGACAACCTACAGAAGGTGGGAAAAACCCTCCTACTGGGGGTACCTTTCTCGCAAAAGAGTGACTCTATCTTTGATGTCTGATGCCTTTTTCTCAGAACAACTTTAAAAGACCAGCCTGGGAATTAGAATTTACAACTCTACTGAGTATGAAAACCCATGGACGCAATACTGGTTTTATAGAATACTGAATAATACCCTCCTTTGCAGGCCATAAACCATCTGTGCCAAGCCACCTTATCACCTCTTTTCTCCCTCTTCCTCCTTTCTTGGTTACTCAGATCTCTTCATTCCACTGGTGCCCACGATCTTTTCTTTCAGTTATGGTCTGATTTTCTACTATTTCAACTACTTCTGCTTGTGAACATTGTCCTACCTGTGTTCTTAGATCCTTATGGCTAGAACAAAATACCACCATAGTACAGAAGTTATTGGAAAAGCAATAAAAAGTAGAGAGTATTACCATACTCCTACTCCTGACCATACTGTATAGCACCTTCCATATGAGGAATAACTAAAGTAGGACTAACCATTCTGGAAAAGAGAGATTTAGAAGAGATTGTAACAGAGTGGCATAAATCTTTTGAGTGGCTTGAAGAAGGGAATAGGGAATAATTGTTTAGTTTCTTCCAACACAAAAACTAGGGGACAGTAAATGAACCTAGAGACAAACAGAAATAGGTTCTTCGTGCTATGCAAGTTAAGCTGGGAAACTTACCACTGAGCATTGTAAGTTGTAAAAGTGCACATGGGTTCAAAAAGCTAGTGGATCAATTAACACAACAAAAATCCATGGCACGATACTAAACACGAAGGTTAAGTCAAAAAGTCCTTGTAAGACAAATTTCTAAGGGCTGGATGAGTGTTTCAGAGAAACACCACTGCATGTTTGCTCTATTCTTACATTCTCCCTAGGCATCCACTATTGGCCACGGTCAGAGTTGGGTCAAGTGCACTAGTTACAGGTCTGACCTGCTATAAAAGTTGACATGTTAAGGATTACTGAATTCATGGGAAAGACAGATGACCATGGATAATATTGACAAGAAAGTAAGACGCTTCCGTAAGAGCTTTTGAAAAGTTCTGTCGTCAGTGCAGTAAAACACTGTTTCATCCACTGAACATGCTAACAGGAAAAAAGGGTGAATGATCAACAGGTAGGGACTGTTCAAACCCAATACTAGTCTGAATGACAACGTTATGCTGGGGAAGACAAATCATCTAGTAGAACTGTATCATTCTGAAAGCATAAGCATCCATCTACAAAATCTTGATGGTACCAGCAAATACAGAATGACAGGGAGATCAATGGCTCAGTCACAATAGCTTTTGTTGTTCCATTGCTGATACAGCATGTTTCAGAGTTAGAGAAGAAGTATGAAGAGCATCACAGATGAAAATAAAAGGCAGAGACTCTGAGTAAGGACTAGACAGCCTAGGTCTAGGCTTCTGTAATGGAAGAGGTCCTGGTGAACACTCACAATAAACAAGTGATCAAGAAAAGAAGGGTGAACTTCAATTTGTGTTCATGAAATCCTGCACTGCATAAGGTGTCTGAACAGTTTAAGACACCGCAAGCAAAGATGGGACCAAAATTACTGTTGCCAGTGTTAACTAGCACTGGAGAAGTCAAAGAGTTAGAGTCACTGACTCATGATCTTAATAGCGAGATCAAATTCCAATGTCATGACGTTTCCCTTTGTCTTATAAGCCACCAGGAGAAGAGGACAAGACAGAATAGGAAGGCTTGACAACAGCACAAGGCTCATTAGGAACCATATACCACTGGGAGCACTTTAGCTGAACCAGCTGGAATTTGGACCGATTCAGCTTTGGATCTCCTCACAGACTTACAACTAAGAGTGTGTCCCTTAGAAAAAGATATCCTCATTGAAGCAACAGTAGGTGCTCATGAAAATTCTAAGAAGGTAGAAGATTTAATGGAAATCAGGTCAAAGACTGCCCCACACCATCTTGAGCAGAAAATCTTGCAGGATTTTTGCTCAGACACTGGACTGTTGGGCTGGAGTGGTATGAGGCAAGACTCCAGTGCTTGAAAATATGGCCTTCCTCCAAGTAGTAAAATACCTACTGTATGGAATAGTAAAGGGGGATTTTTACGCTGCAAAATGCACACAGACCTGTGGAGATGCTAGTCAAAAAAGGAAAGAGGAAAAAACAAGGGGACAGTTGAGAGGGGGAGATTCTTCTCACATAAGATACTTAATTTGTGGAGGAAGAAACAAGCAAAAGTAGACTCTGTGTGGAAAATATGGAAATATCTTTGGTTTGGAGTGACAGGGAGCACAGCTACTCATTACAAGAATAACCGTATGGTAAAAATCATTCACAGTGGCATAAACCTTCAGGAGTATCTAAATCAAAAAGAACTCCCTCTAATCTCCGTCCAAGTAAGTAAAGAAAAATAAATATATACAATCCAGTATAGCCTTCCTTGTAGTCTTATTAATTAATCAGGGAAACCAAAATTTGGAGGACCTTTTGGGCTTAAAAAAAATCACATAAATTATTGAGCTGGTGAAAAAAAAATCTTCAAAATAGACAGATAGCTGTATTAATTCTTCTGCAGAGCTTTACTCCATCATGGAAATCAGTGTGTCCTACTTCCATGTCATGTTTCAGAAAGACATTTATAGAGAGTTCTGAACATAGAGGCCCCTACCTGTTGATCCTCTGTTCTTAATCCCGCTTGTGTAAAAGGTCTTTCATCTCCCTCCCTATCAGCAGTTGTTGGCCTCTTCAGCTCTTCCTCGTATCTCAAAGAGCTGGCATTTTCCATTTCTCCATCATATGTCTCATCATAGCAGTATATAGCTTCAAGAATATCATCATCGGTAGTGAACAATATAGTATCCCCAAAGTGCTCTGGAGCTGAAGGCAACATACAGAATTAAATGGAGAAACCATACAAAAGAATATATAGAGTGATAAAAACTATTTTCGGTCCTTCTTTACATTTAATTTGCAGTAGTGTTAAAAGATAATATATGGTAAATTGATACTGAATACTAATATAATTAGTATGTTCATTCTCACACTTACACTGCACAGCAGAAAAACCTAGAGAACTCAGTCAAATTTCAAATACATACAAAAGAAAATGGAAAAAAAGCTTCTCCATCACTTTTTCCAAAAGACCGTATCTGTGAAAACAAGTAAAAATCTGCAACTTTTAAATGTCTAGTGACTATCTGATGTTATTGAAATATGGTCTTGTTGCTAAGACATCATTAAGAATAGAGATTAGCTCTATATGCTACTAAAATTCACAATATCATTGAAGAATGCATTAGTGGGTTTTGCATTACGTTTTGAAATTAAAAGAACTAAATACTATACAAAGTGCCAGCTTGCTTTGAAGTGGAATGTGATAACAAACAAGCTAAATGTATTTGTTTGTATTGTACTGCTGTTTCCACAAAGAAAATAAGAAATGATAGCATACCTCCAGTCAAGGTTCCTGAAGCTTTCGCAATTTCTCCTTTAAAGATGCATTGTTCATCTAACACCATTATAATGTCTTTCACACCTCTGAAAGAGTGTATGCGAGATTTATTGTAATTCCAAATCCTAATCATAGCTACTTGACAGGAATTCACAAAGTCAATAAAGATAAAGTGAGGTTTTCCAGGGGTAAAGGGTGCTAGCCAGAGATGCATATCATCCTGGGTCCGATTTACCCCATCAATTAGGTTGGTTATTATTCTGGGATCGTTGCCATAAGCTGGTAGAATATTTATATCAGGTGGTTCAGCTGTTATTTTTGAAATCTGAACAGGCTCTCCTTTAGAACTGAAAACTTCAATTCCATTAAGACCAACATAATGTCTGTCTCCCCATGTTGTTTGAATGTCTATCACTAAGTGCTGCCCATAAGGTAAAACAGGAATTTTAAAATCATTTCCATCATGTGCCTCCACAGAATTTTCTTTTTCTTGCTTTTTTGGTAGTGTTTGTAGTCCCTCTTTTCTCATTTGCTGATACTCTCCAGGACGGTTGATTTTCTGTTGATGGAGAAACTCATCAAAGATGTCCCCTTGAAAATCCATGTTAGAGATTCGGCCACGATGGGAATAATTAAACTTAACCAAAGAGTTCCACGACTCCTGCAGAGTGTGTTCTTGTTCATTGTGCCACTTTGCTCTAGAGGTTGTTATGTCCTTGCTAGAGAAGTCTTCATCTGAAAACAACATTACACAGGCATTTAATGCATAAACAGGACTGGAAGCAAACCACTACAACACGGACTTTCCAGAATTATGCTGGTCATATCCGTGTGCCCTTACTGTGAAATTCTGTTATACTAGCACTTTTACATTGCCTGTCTATTATGAAGGCTACATGTCCCAATTTCCCTTCCCCGTTCAGACATAACAAAAACAATCACTTTTAAATATTGAAGAGCAGAGCACATGCCAAGATACAAAAATGCAACTAAGTTTGAGACCGTGAATTCTTGCCTCAATACTTACAGAAATTGGGATTTGGCCCAGCGATACTTATCGTGTGGCTGTCACAATAGTTGAAATAATCTGTCTGCATTTCTGCAGATCTTTCATACAGTTGGAAATGGCTGAACTGGCTAAGTTTCTAGACCATTATAGAGAAAAGCTGGTGCTTCCTGTCAAAATCAGCCACGTGTATGTAAAGAAAAGCGGTGAGAAAAGAAGTAGGTTCAGCATACAAGGAGCGTTGCATTCTATGCAGGTAATGTACAAACATTTTTCTCACTTTTCAGCAAGTGTGAGATGTAGAAGGGGATGACATGAGAAAGTATCTAATGGGAACGCAGCGGGGGCGACAAATTAGAGGGGCACAGTGGGAGCAAAGCATGCTCTCCTTGTGACTGCACTGAGGAGCTGCTTAATTTCCATCTCTAAACAATTAAGAGCAGAAAATAACAAAGATTTTCAATAAAGCTGTCACATATGTATTTTCTTCAAATAAATGAAGAAAAGCAAGTGGAGTACTAAAAAATTACAGGCCCATGGGCTAGATTTTACTTCTGTACAATGTCCTTGAGTGTATACTAAAACAAATGGTTATCAAGAATAAATGCCAATTGCGACAAAATGCAAAGTAATGTTTTCCCAAAAGACTGCTCAAGACTAACTTTGAACTTTGTTTTTGGAAACACTGGGAAAGAAGCAATGTTCCTAATCTATCTATGGCCAATAACCATTTACTCTGGGGACAAGCGAGATAAAAATAAGAATTTTAAAGCAGATGGGAAACTACCTGAAAGAGGGTTGTCTTCCAGAATGAAAGGCTGGAGACCAACCTGGCCACTCCTCCCCACTCCACAAGGGAAATACAGATAGGAAGCAAAAGGTACGTATTTCAGAGAACATCAGTCATTTGTAAGTCACTTTCTTGTTCAAACCATTGTCCATATGGATACACATGGGGTGGGTGATCCCAAACAGTACTTCCCAGAGCCTCACAATTTACGTGAAGAAGATACTGTATATATATTTACCACTTTAAAATGTCAAAGCTTGAAAATTTCAGGATGAGCATGTACAGAAGAGTATTTGACATCCATTGGCTTTCCTTGTTTTGGAGGTTTTTTCCCTTTTTTTCTTTTAACTTTTTTTTTAATGTGAAGTACTTCAAGCAGTACAGAGATTACAACTCTGAAGCACTTCTACAGCAGTTCAACAGGAGTGATTTTCAATGGGAGGTTAAAAGGTTTGTTAGCTACATTAAGGAATGACAACAGGAGAAGCAGAGCTCTGAAAGGAAAGCCGAGAATAGCCCGAAAGCAGAGGTCAATGGCTGAAAGCTTACAGGGTTTGGCATTTTTTTTAGAATCTATAATTTATTATTTTTATTAGAGCCATGTGAACAATAAACTCTGCATGTAGATAAGAGTATCCCACTTGCAGATGTTACAGATGCTTTCCCAGCCTTCTGCATGCCTGAGAAGATTGTATGATGGATGCTGTCCTAGAGTCCACGAATAATGACACTTCAAACGTGCATCTCCCCTGTGGGTTTTGGAGGGGTGTCTTGAATCACCAAGTCCCTTGTCCTGCTTCTGCTGGCAACGCACACCACACAATTCCTCTCAAAACTTTAGTAAACTATATTTTGGGGCAACACTAGCTTGAAAAAAACCACCTTTCTTCTCCCTCTGTTGTGCTATCTCATTTTTACTCCCTGCAGTTATAAATAGCAATCATATTTCCATGCTGCAATCACACGCTTCATTTCCCAAATCATTCTAAAAGCTCTCTTCTGTATCTGTTCCACTTCATAATCAGCTTTCCTGAAAATGGATGATCAGAACTGCAGTTTTCCAACTGATGTCTCACGAGTGCCTGTGTTGAGATATTAACATCTCCCTAACTAACAGAAATGCCTCTGCTGATACATCCTCAGAGTGCACTGCTATAATCACGCCTGCGTCACACAAGCATTTCATAGTCAATCTGTTATCAACTACTCAACCAAGATCCTTCTCTTCCTCGGTCATTTGCAATTGGTGATTACTCGGCTTACAACTTAATTTTTTGTTATTAGTCCCCAAATGACCTTGCAAGCAGTACTATTGAATTGCATTCCATTGCTATTACTCCAGTCCTCAAGTTCATCTTTCTGCGCAGTTCTTCAATCTTCTTAACTCATAATACCCCAAATTATATGTTACTTGCAAATTTTACCAGCATACTTCCAACATTTCCTTTGCACGTTAAACCAGTTATCAAAGACAAATTCTATGTTTTTAAAGCAACATTAACTCGAGCCAAGTATGCATGTACGTGCTATTTCTAATTTCTGCTGTTCTCGTTATTCTTCATTTAATGACCGAAGACGTGCTGTGACATTGCATATGAGCTTGGGCAGCCTCCCCTTTGTCACATACTGCTATTGGGAAACTGCAGTTCCCCTAGCCCCGTACCAATTAAAATTCACCACTCTTAGGGAAACACTTAAAACTGTTTCCCTGTTGTTAATGCTCACTCAGCTCCACTTTGAAGATGGCTTTACCCTGCACAGTGCAGTACAGAGAGAACAAAAGCTGGTAGACGGCATACAATTTTCCCAGGGACAAACACATATTGGGAGTTTTAAGCACCAGATGACAAAACCTGCTCTGAGCAAAATTAGAGGACATTATAATTATCATATCATGATAACCCTCATCTTATAGTTTACATTAAAACTCCTAAATTGTTACAATTTTTACAACTGAACATAAATTACTAAGGTGGGATTTATTTACAGTTTCCATAACGTTGACAAGTTTTTAATCTAACAGAGACACTGTAAAATGTGTGAAACAGCAAACAGGCTGTGGTGAGTGGGTGAGTGAAGGGATGATGGCAGTTATTCCAACTACTTCCGTACTTTTTTCTTCTTTGAGGTATAATTTCAGAGATACTTACAAAATTGCTGTTTTCTCCACAGAGGGGCAGAGAAGGAAAAAGTCAGACATTCTAAGTTTAGAAAGAACCACTTTCTTCAGCTTTGTCTGAAAACTTCATGCAATACCTGCTGTAGATTTGAACTGGCATTCCTGCATTTAGGCATGCTTCCTGTCCCTCATGACCATAACTTTAATGTAAACACCCAAATACAATTCACAGCAAGCTACACTTTCATGCAAATTGTTCTGATGGTTAATTTTACTAAATCACACCCAAAATTTCAATTCGTATTTTTGTAACCTCTTCTTCCCATTCTCTGGGCCTTGTTGTCCTTGTTCTGCCAGACTCTGTTTATTTGAGACAAGTTACTGAATGCTGAAGAATTACAGAATGCCAAAGAAGAACTTCAGAACTTGCCCCATTCTCACATTCTTCCCTGGGGACTGTTGGTTACTGCCAGAGGCAGAACACAACTACACAAATCTGGATCCCCCACCTCCAACAGGATCCAGGCGAACTAAAAAACATTTGGAGAAAGATGACAAGGATAATCAAAAGCATGGACCAGGTAACAGCTAAATTTACTAGAAAACTCTTCATAAATGAGCAGAGATGTCTGAGGGAGAGGTTTGAAAGAGGTATGTAATGTCATGAGCAGAGAAGGGAAAATAAGGGCAGTTTTCCATTCACTCTGAATAAATGTATTCAGCATATATTCTCATTGAGAAAGACACAAACCTGCTACACAAATAAACTCTGCAAATTTACTCACTACCTTAAGGTCACACACGCCTTAATCTTTTTGCAGATTTTCACTGATATTAGCAAGCATTTGCTGTCTGCAGAACTGTCAATTTTTAGAGTACAATTTACCGAAATTTAGTCTTCAGTCTCCTCCAAATAAATTTAAAAACACCAACTCAGAAGGTAAATTTTTCAGAAAAAGAGCATTTCACGTCAGGTGTAGGACAAGGAGAGAGACTCTGAGCATTGTCATAATATGAATGAGAAAAACTGAATACTGCAAGCACCACAAACAAAACCCCACTGTCTATACCTCTGTGAAGCTCAAGAAGTCCCTTCCAACCTAAATGATTCTGTGCTTCTGCAAAATGGAGAACATGCAAGCGCTTGCACTAAGGTTGCTGTTGTGAGCTCTTACCTTTGAGTGCGGAATCATCTTCTCTGAGATTTATAGTGTTTAAACCCTCCTTTTTTACATATCTGACACTCCTCCTTCCACTTGTAGGGTACTGTAAGCTGCAGCAATTTTTGTTAGAAAGTTGGTCCGAAATGTCCAAGCCCACACCACCATCCTTTCTGGTTAGCATTTGTGGTCTCTCATCTCCATTTGCATTTCTACTACTGGATCTTCCCAGCTCATTTCTCTGACATTTGACATCCTCATTAGTCAGATCTGAAAAGATTTTCATGATTCCATCTGACTGTGTTTGAAATTTCAAGCCTACACAATGTTCCGTAGCAAGCCAGGAAGGCTTCTGCTTACTGGAAGTAACTTGATTATTCTCTGTTTCTTGGAAAGATGACTGTAACCAAGAAGGAATTGCACCTGTAGAATCAGACAATTTTCTTCCTGTTAGCTTTTCCATTTGCTCACTCAAAGTAAGTTCATCATCAGATTGAACATGCTCTGTAACTGCTTGTACTGTTGCATTCTCTTTGGCATCTTTTAAACAAACTTGAGATGGTAACAATTTTAGATCATCCTCTAACTCAGGCAAATTTTTCTTTGTAAAGCTGACTGAGTTCATCTTATGCTCAAGAAGATTTTCTTCTGGCAGAGAGTTCCAGTTTAGTGAAGTACTGTTTGACTGTAAGCATTTAAAATGTAGGTCTGCTTTCTTCTCTGTGACTGCAGGTGCATTTACTTCTTTCCTTTCATTTGAAAAATATGCAGAGATACCTTGCTTGTGATCTGTAAGGTCAATTGTAGTGCTATGGTCAGCAAGGAGATCTCCAGAGGCTCTCTCTAATTCACCATCAAATACAAGGTTCTCATCAACATATAACTTCACCTTCTTTGCTCCAACACCAAGGTCCTACAAAAATAAAAGTAGGAAGATTTCAATTAAGCTGTTTAAGCATTAGATATCACTGTTCTGGAACTCTGACATTTGAACACTTAATCAATAAACAGATGAAAACAATTAAAACCCTGTATCAGTAACATGCTTTTGACTACTTTTTAAGCAAAAGCTCAAACAACTGAAAAATACTGTGGAATATTTAAGATTTTATTTAAAAGGACTAAAAACACTGCTAGACACTACTATGAACCATTTTGGCTGACAAGGCTTTAGAAAAGCTTGAGCGAAGAAGCCTAGATTAAGTATAATTGTATTTGATCAGAACATAAATTCCAGAGGCACATTTTGCTTCAGCACCCTTAAGATTCACCACTTTCATGACATGTTCCACAGCGAACAACCACCCAGATCAAAGCCACTAGAGTTAAAAAGAGTTATAAAGAGTTATAGAAATACAGGGCTGGAAAGGACATTAAAAAAAATCATCCAGTCCATCTCCTTCCACTGAAGAACGTAAAATAACCTATACCGTTGTGAAGAAAACTGTTTTTAACAATTTTCAAATAATCTGCCTTGATGGCTTATTCCAACACTTAACTAGCCTTTTAAATAGAAGGCCTTTATCTCAGACACAACTCTGCCACTCACAACTTTATCTCTATGTTCTCCTTTTCTGTGGCACCCACTAAAACATGATTTTTTTCATTCCATTGAAGTTGGAACTAATGTTCTTTCCATTCTCTCTATCATTTCCATCTAACCGTTTCTCCCTCTTAACAAAAATACTGATATCTTCAAAGAAAATACAGAAGATGAGACAAAATCCATCTCCTTTCTGCCCTCTAAATTTCAGTCACATGTCCATCACGTGGAGTCTTTAAAGACTCTCTGTTCTTTCCTTATTTTCACAGAAACTGAGAAGATTTTCATGAAAGTAAGAAGCTTCAGTTTCACCCCTCTTGCTCATCTCCTGGATGTCATTTTTCTTTGAATACGGATTTAAATTTTCCTGCTCCCAGCCTAAACCAGTTACTTGTACCAGGAGTACAAGTGTCTCCAGTTCTTCACTCCTGCATGCACTCTTTACAGCTTACAAGTCTTTATAGCTTCCATTCTACTGCTTTCCAAATAATTATACGTATGAGGCGAAAAATGTAACATGGACCTACATAGGGGGAAAAACAGAAGATGCAGCCATAGCAGGAAAGCTACGGTTGAGGGAGGGGAGTAGCTGTAGGAATGCGAGACACAGACCTGATACATTCCTGATAGAAAAAGATAACCTTCACTAGCTTCTCAGAGAACAGCTGTAAACCCAGTTTAATTGGCCATTATGTCATGGCTGCCTGTGTTACTCCTAGAGTATCATAAAGCGCTGTATGTCTGTACTGATGCATTTGGCCATAAAAGGTGATATTTTTTCCCCTTGAACAAGGATACTGCTAGATTAATCTAACTGGGGATCAAAACACTTTAATAATTATATATGTTAAAAACTTTAAAATATATATATTAAAAACATGGCTTTGCCTGAAATTATGATGGGGAAGAGCAAGACTATCAGGATGCCCCCATAATGTTATTTTTTTAATCTTTGTATGTCTGGACTGCTAATGTCTCCCTTAAATGCTACAGATACTGAATATTCACAGTTGAATTTGGGATAACTGCAACATTTCTACATAATATCCTAGCCTTTACTGCTGTTACGAATACTCAAACCTTAGTTCTGTGTTTTTACCTGGGAACAGATACAAACTGCATGAAACCACAGAAATATACACATGTGTATTTTGAAAAGTATTTGTCAATTTCATCTTTCTAAATTAAAATCACCAACCTCTTAAGAACAAAATGTTTTTAAATGAATCCCACTCCACCCACCAGTACTGGAGGAGGACAGGTAGACAGAGAAGACATTACAAAATGAGATGGTGGAGCTTATTCTCCCTGAAAGAGGGACAGTCAAACACAGAAAAGGGACAGTCAGTTCAAAATTACTATTCCAGTCAGTGAGAAATGACTTCCTTTCTCTGAAGTTTTGGAGTGTCTGGGATAGATATCATAGGAAGCCTCCCCAAAAGTGGTGTCTGGAATGTATCAAGATGAACCAACCAAAGGTACAGATATTTCTAAGACAACAGACTGAACTGGGGCAGGCTTAATAACAGCTGATAGCTCAAAAAAATCATCTATTCATGAAGAACCAGTAAAAGAGCTAATGAAAATCTCTTGCATCAAAATTCTAAGCAGACTGAGGCTCAGGCAGGAAAAATATGAACAGATCTGAGGGACTCCAAGAACAAACGTGCAGGCACAAGACTAAGAACTGCTCTTTTTCATTCCCTCCCACCCCCCTTCTAAGCTTCCAGTTGCTTAGTGATCAGATGTGGTGGGAAAGGTTGACAGAATGGTTAGCTTCTCCTAGTACCACTGCTTAACCCTCCTCGAGCACGAGGAGGTTGGAGAAACGCCTTCCTCATGAGTAATTCCATCAAGAAGCCATCCTGTAAACAAACACTCAGTACTTCATCCAAGGCAAGTTTTTTTCCTCCAAGAAGAGTAATTAGAATAGCACAATGTCTCAGAACAAGCAAGTAGGTATGATCAGCGTCAGAGAGAAAAAAATGAAAGATTCTGGGAAAATAGTTCTATGGTTTCTCTTGATGTTCCTTCCCAGCTTGCCCCTTCAGCCCTCATAGAGCGCCTGCTGGGATAGTGCTTTTCAGTGAAGCAACAGGGATGGTATTTCTGGCCATTTCAGTGAAATTTGTGCACGAAGGACAAAGCTTAAAACCAGAGGCATTTTTCTGCGAATTACACCTGGACAGAGGACTTGGAGTTGTATCTGCCCGTCTTCTCACAGAAGAGTGAAAAAGAAGGAGCAACAGAAAAGAAGAACTAAAAGAACGAAGTTTTTCTACAAACCTAACTCTGCTGGAACAAAGCTGCTGCATCCTTACAGACAATGCACCCCAGTGGGAGTCCCAACACTGAAAAAAATCTCCAACTCAAGAGAACAGACATGAACATACACACAGGAGGAACACGCATATGGGCAATCGCTTGAAGGAGAAAATGATCCAATTGGAGAGCAACTAAGACATTCATGCTTTTAAGTATTAATTCCATTCACAGATTTGTGAAGACATACAACAGACATCATATTGGATCTTATGAAAAGTGTTTTAATAACATCAAGTAACGATGCAATTTCAAGGCTGTAGCAAGTATTTACAAAATGCCTGAATATTTCTTGAAATAGAACTGCCTGTTCTTGAAAAGAACTGCCTGCCCTCACTTACACTTTATCTGTTCTTGCAGACTAAAAATGACCTCCTTTTTTGCAGACCTCATCTGAAGTAAATAAAGGCAAGATGAAGTATTCTCTGAGACCTTCCTTGTAATACAATGAATCAAGGAATCTATGACAATGATGTAATCTGACTTTTACAGCTTCCTTCAGACATATTTTTTCTAGTTCCAGACTCAAGTTCTAAAACTCAAACATTTTCAACAATCCAAAAGTACTGGCCTGAATTAATTTTTTGTCTGTTTTTTGAAGAAGTACTTGGGTACCTCCCACTTACGTGGTTTTTGAGGGAAAGAAGGAGGTTAGAATGATTACCAAAAAAATGACACGGAAATCTGGCTCTAGATTTACATTACCACGAAGAAAATGGTTAGCTAATTGTATTTTGGGGTTTTATACTTCTCAGACAAAACTTCCTCATGACAAATTACAGAATTAGGCAGAACTACTTTGTATTATTCTTTTATCTTAAGGATAATGAGACATTTCTTTAGACAGCGTAGACGGCTGCACTGCCACCAAAATCCATGGGATTATACTCCTAATGGATTTTACAGCTTGCCTCATAGCAGTTTATTAAAAAAACAGTGCCTTGAAACACAGAAATATATTTATGTGTATTTCCTGCATTATATTCAATAGGTTTGGTAACAAATTACCTCCAAAACCAGCAGTCCCTTTCACACTCTCTAATGATGATGGAACATTCTGTAGCCCACATTTTAATAGAAAAAGCTATTAAAATTCCAGAAAATAAATATAAATCCTGTGATAGTAAATTCGTTTAAGCTGTCCCTTCCATGGCCATTTCCACAGTATAAATTACCATATGTGCTTATATAAGAACATGGATGAGAGCAAAACCAGAGGGATAAAGCCTCTTATTTATAATCCAGGACAGCAAATCCTCTGATCCAGTACCTGGGATTTTTTTCTTAACATTGCAGCGTACAAACAAGAATAATTTCCATGGTGACATTCAAACACACAAACAAGAGACCATCTGCCATGAGATGTCTCTCTTGTAACACTAGATTACTTGTTTTATTATGAACACACAGTTACTATACTTCTTAATTAAAGTGAAAAAAACAAAATCGAGCAACAGTCAGCCTATTTATACCTATATAAATGAGAAAACACATATTTAAACACATATTTATTTATATTGTGATAAAACAACTAAAAGTCCGGAATATTAAGATGCACTTACCTTTGTATAGGATTAACTGACAGAATATGCAAGCCTTTTATTAGGTCTTTAGAGATCTTTAATAGCTTTGAAAGAAAATGCTAATTGTGCCTATGAAAATGTTAACACTTACATTGCTACCACTTACAATTAAGACAAAAGCAAATTTCACAGTAGACACGGACCCCTCCTAGCTCCCTATTTTATTAGAGAAAATGGCATCTACTTTTATTTCATACTTTTGGAAAGAAGATCAAACTGAGTTTCCCTAGGCAAGGTAGAGCATGCATACAGAGGAGTTGAGAAAAGACTACTTACACAGGGAGTTGTTGTGTTGTAATTCCAAATCTTGATCTTGGATATACCAAAGTCATGTGACCGGGTGGGATTGCGGATAACAAAGTAAAGTTGGATGGGCGGATGGAAAGGGCACATCCAAAGGAAGCTTTCCTTCGCGGTCTAAAAACATGTACAAGCAGACTGTCACTAATACTCTTTCTCCTAAAGCAGCGTATTTTAATTAACTCACCACCCCACAGAGAAATATACATTGGTTAGAAAAGTAACCATTTAATAAAATCTACGATGTTAAGAGCAAAACCTTAACCTCATTTCCAAACAGTAAATCTGACTCTCCTGCCTCTAAGACAGCTCACAACAACCTGACAATTAGATAAAGGTCAGCTGCTTGCTGTCCCGGTAAGACATCTGCGTGCTCACAAATGACAGGCAGTCTGCCATACTTTGTAACTGCAGGGTCAAAGCAAGCCCAGTTTATTTTAATCAAATTAATCAGCTTTGCAGGCACTAGAGGGGATCACTGAGCACAATAGACACCATATAATCATTTTACAATTTCTTAAAGTGCTTACACTTCTGGTTTGCCCTCTAAAGAGGGCAATCTTACAGAATTTTATTTCACTGCCTCTATTTTAATCAGGCTTTGCAGACAACTAATTTCACTTACAGATCTATTCCTTAGAGCTATATATAGGACTCTACACTTGAAATTTTATAAGAAACTCCCAACATGAAATCTACAGACAACTGACAATCAAGACATTTTAAAATACCAAAGAACGCCTAATTCTGGACATTGTTCAGAACTGCTACCTCTACATGTTCAGAAATGGAGGAAAAGGATGTGTGGCAGCTCAGGAAGAAGCCAGGAGCAAAGAGTTTCAAAATCAAAATGTTGAATATTAATATACTTAATGTCAAATGTTACCCCAAAACAGAGATGAATGAGGGCACAAAGTAAATATACATGCAGACAACATTTCACTGATCTGAGATTAGCAGATAAATTAGCTCCCTTTCTATTTTCAAGGATACACAGTATATGTAGTCACACAGCAGGTACACAAAGTCAGTATTTTTCCACATCCTTTCACTTTGAACTGAGTCTTTCAGTTTTTTCTGAAGACAGTAACTACAAAACTTTCCTATCAAGTACTTTAAATGTGTGCCTAACGATGATAGATCATTAATAGATCCATTTCTCAGGGTGGTCATCTACATATACCAAGCTCTGATGGTTCACGATGTCTCTGCCCCAACGGCCTCTCAAAAAGCTTTGAGAGACTGTTGTTGCTTTGAGTGTCAGTTTTGGGCATAAACAGCCATAAGAGTGCCAGACAGGTTTAATCCTTTCTATATAAAAAAAGAAAGAAGCCTTTTAACATCAAAGAAATGAAGGATAGTCCTCAAACCAGTGTGAACCCAATTCCAGGATCAACTTCAAAGCTAGATCATGTTACTCAAGTCATACTATGAACGAGAATGATTAAAAAATCATTTCCTAACAGCAGACAACATCTGATGAGCGATCCACCTCCAGACCTCTCAAGTCAGGACCTGATGCCCTAGAAATCAATAGGTTCTGGTGTGTACTGAGATAGCACCAGAGGTGCCTTCACAGGACAGCACAGATTCAGCACCAGAATGGACTCTGGAGAGACCTGTTCATGCTTCTCACTAGTTTCTCTGTAAAGTTGCACATGACCTTCCAAACAATAGAAGGCATATCAGGGCCAGGCTGAGTATTGTGTCTTGAGTGAGAGGCAGCTGTAAAGATCATTTTATCAGTGGAAGTAACTGTTTAGGACTGAGGATACACAAACTCACAGGTGTTACAGTCTCTGTCAGCGTGTCAGAGATCTGACACCAGAAATTGAAGGCACCTTGATGAATCCATGCCAAAACTCACAAGACTGTGGAGGACTCTCATGTTTTATCACTAAGAGTGATGGTGATGCCTTTGCCTTCACATGAGGTACTTGAGTCTGGAGTACAGTCTTTGCAACTAGCACTGAAAAATCTAGCCCAGAAGTTCTTTGCACCACCAGGGTGAACCTGATATGTCAGGAGTAGGAATTACATTTGAACTGGATCAAGGAAAAAAAGTGAGAGTGGGAACCTTTGGTCTTAGATTTTGTGGGAGACTGGCCCAAGACACTGCTTTGTGTGGGCACTGAAGGAATACCTGATGGAGAGTAAAGGAAGGCTTGAGCACTGTGGAGAGGAATGACATGGGTCTGAGGGTTCACCATTGTGAAGAAATACCTTTGTTAGATATTTCTAGAATTACAGTTACCTGTCCTTGTTATTCTGAGGTTTAAAAGACCTATATATGCACATAAGAATCAAAAAGGTTTACAAAAAACAACTTCAATGAAATGCCTAATCTATGTCTTATTAAGCATTATATCCCATCAGGCACTACTTCCTTAGTTAAGAGCACCTGATGTTCTGCCAGGCATTTTTTTCTTTTACAGCATATCGTGAAGTACAAGGGAGGAAGCAATTTAAGTGTTCTTCTTAAAAGTCTGCAAGGGTAATAAATAAACTAATAAATAAATAAAATCCCTGATCTTCAATAACAGTATGTCTATTCTCAAAGGCAAATGTACACCTAAGTGGCCAAAGATGGAAGTGTTTTAACTGTGGCTAAGTGAGTTTTCCATGAAGTAAGTTTTTAAGTTAATTTTCATTCTGTTGAAAATATTAGTTGCTTGGAGATTCATTAATTTGTTGTTTTTTCTAATGCACCTGAAAGCTCTCCTGTATGATCTGAAATGTACACAAACTGGAAATGCTGCTTTGACTTCTGAAGGAATCTGCAGTTCAGTTATCACATATCCACATTCTAAGACCATATTCCCTGTCCAGATTGCATCTTCTCTGATGCAATACCTTTCCAGCTTCAAGAGAGGAGATTACAGTGTCACAAATCAAAGGAATATATTAATCAATGAAATAGAAAACCTCATTACTTCAGAATGATGGGATATATAAATATATGAGAAATGCTGAGAGTAACAGGTTTATAATGGATTAATGAATATATTACTACATAATTTATAATTATCTAGAAAGTCTGAGAGTCGCTACTACTACTACTGAGTGTCATCTGCCAGAGAGCACGGCCTGTAAAGGAGAATGGGTATTTATGACACCCAAACTACAATTTTCAGGAGACAGTAAGAAAGATGTTTCAAGTAAAAATATTTGTCTGGAAATAATACTCCATACTGAGTTTCAACTAAATTTCAAAGTACTGCATATTTGCCCTCTTTTTATTCTCATTCATCCTGCAAGCAGAAAAGTATCATTAGCATTAAATGAGTTAGAATTTATATTTTTTAATAGACTAAGTCATTTAGTATCCTTATCCACTAAAATCATACTAATTTTGACTAGACTCCTAGCTCTGAAGGCCCATGGAGACAAAGGACACACAGTGAATGTGCAGCACAAATGAAATTATGGCTGTATGAAGGGCTATGGACATTTGCTAATCTCTTCAGTAGCATCAGAATTTCACACCAGTTATTGTTTTTTGTCCATTATCTTTAGTATGTAAGCACTTCATGTCTCCTCATCTTACTATCTCACAGAAGTGCCATGAAATACTTTTACCATGCCACACATTTTTCTTCATCTCTTGTTCAAAGCTACCTACCTACGCATTCTTATTCTTCTGTGATTCTTCCCTCAGTAAAAGGATAACAAGGGGACAGGAGAAAATAAGCATGTTTCCTTCTTAAGTTTACTTAAATTCATATTAAACATCTGGAAGAAGTTAGCAGTGAAGCTCCTATACCTTCAGATCACAAGAATTACTTAAGTTTATCAGCAGACATACTGTAAAAATGTGAAATTCCCTGTCCTTAAAAGTTCTGTGATCTCGTTCTACAGATACTATGATTACATTACAATACTTCAAAAACTGAATGTGTTCTTTCATCCAAGACAATACCACAGAGTTAATGTATAAGAAGGCAGAGTTAAAGCTGTCTCCTTCCAGTTGCTCAGTTAAGTAAGTCACGCAAATTAATCAAATTCTGTTCTAAAACAAAATTATAACTGAATACCAACATCTTGGACAGGAAAGCTGATTTGTTAATAATAAGCAATATTTGTATTTTTTTAAATTATCAGATAGTTGTTATGCAAGTCAGGTTCAAAATGCAATCATGTTTCTAAACAGAAAGCCTAGTGATAGATTATTAAAGAAATATTATAACGAGAAATTTTCACATCCAGGACGAAGCTGTCTTACATTTAAGTTCTTATTGACCAAGCAGCACAAATCCCCTGGGTTGTCAGCATTTCGAATGTCCACATCATGAGGAGACACAAATATCTTTTCATTGTATAAATCAAAGAATTCCACCTCACTCAGGCCCACGTTTACTGGATTTCCCCAGTTAGAAAGAAGTTCCATAGTCACATAAATGGCATCACGTACTTCCATACTGGTTGTCATCTGGACCAAAATGAAATACGGTATAAATGTAAGTGACAAAACAATAAAACGTGGAACAAAATAAAGACTGTTAAGACTACAATACTGACAAGTCAGAAGCAAAAAGCTTGCAAACTCAAGGCTATCTGGATGACATTTAATCATTCTGGGTTCCACCAATTCTGCTCCACATCAACTAATAAATCTATGGCAGGGTAAGAGAATAGAACTTACCACCCTCTTACAAAGCCTAAGGAGAAAACAGCTCTCTGTTCTTTGTCTGATTCCTTTGTCATTCTGATGAACAAAGGAACAGTGATAAATGCTCTTCTCTTACCCTGCCATAGGTTTATTAGTTGATGTGGGGCAGAATCGGTGGAATACAGACCATTCAATGTACTTTTATTTCTATATAATATAGAATATACAGAATATAGAAATATATAGAATAATATAATATACAGTATTTTATACTGGGAAGCATCAGTTATGGTGCATATATACACAAACCTTCTCTCTCAACATGGAATCTACTTCAGATTTGTCTTCAGATAGGAATATGTCATTATCACAGGCAGAGTGGCTCTCAGGCTCTGGAAGGACTTTCAGAAGTTTCTTCTGTTGTCTGAAACATACATATTCTTTTATGTGTTACTTCTTCATAATTCTTGTATTTTTAAGAAATAGTTTTGTTGGTGCGAAGGTGAAGAGATGATAGGACGAACCCATACACCCCACGGAAGAATCCCATGTACCCCCACGTGGAATGACAACTGTTGCAGTATCCCACCTTAGATACACAGAGTTTGGTTAAAAGACTGGGCTCCAGTTCTCAGCTGCTTCTGAGGCAGTCTGAGAAAGTAATACATAGGTAATATAAAGACAAACAGAGGGAGATGTTGGCAGTTCCCTGATCCACAGAGACTGGCCCAAGGCTGGAACCTTCTCCCTGATTTGCTACTACTTGCATGATGTCTCAGGTATCTAAAGGTAATTAGGTGTAGTGGTACTACACTACACCTGGTGGTATACTGAAAAATCTCTCTTCAAAAAAGGAAGCTAGCCTTAAAGGAAATCTATATACCTGCTTCCAAAAGGACAAATTCTCTCAACAGCTTTTGTGATTGCAGTCCTTGTTTGGCTTTTTTCTGGAGGTTCAGCCATTGCAGAAACAACAGATGAAACAGAAAATGTCTTCTAAGTAAGAAAAAGATGAACATGTTTCATTCACATTGTTCTCTACGTACCAGTGAGTATCAGTCTGCATCTCTGGAACAAATAAGAGTTTGGGCCCAGCTCTGGTCTCAGCTGACCTTAGCTAATCTGTAACTCTATACTGAGTTAAAGCACATTTAACAGAATTGGTCTTGATTTGCAATGAAAGAGCTGAGCTTGGAGCTTGATCTTCTATGTGGAAGAAAAGTAACGTAAAAGCATTCTCTGATGACTATTAAAAAAAAAAAATATATATATATGTCTGAAATCTCCTAGTATACATTTGGTAGGACTCAGAGTTGGCCAAAGCTAGTAGGCACAGGTCTGCCTAGACTTTCTCCTTCTCCAAAAAAGGATCATAAAGACTTTTAAACCCAAAAAAGCTCATTTTTATTAGAATAAAATCTTGATTTATTTTTTTAACTATAGAACTATCAGTAGTGACTATCTAAGAGAAAACAGAGGAAACATCCTGCAGTTCTTGCAACGCTATGGGCTCTTTCTCTGCCTGTAACCCACTTTGTAAATATACCCTGCTCCCTTTCTTATTTTTCCTAAAAATTTGTTGGTAGGTTCTGTCAGAGACAGAATACTCAGCACAGTGAGCAACTAGCCAGATGAGGAATGGCAGTCCTTCTCTTCTTAGGTCACTTCCATTTCTATAATTTTTGAAGAGTAAGAGAACTTTAAAATGCTTAGAAGTTAATTACTTTTTTAGTATTAAAAATTCTGCATTATTATACATTTAAATATCAAAGGCCAAGTTCCACAATCCCTTAATTGTGTAAGCCAAATTGAATTACTTCTGGAAGATCATTTAGGTCAGCTTTAAGACTGAGAACTCACAATGGGTTTTTGAAACTCCATCTCAAGTGTCAGGGTAAAATTACGTCTATTTTAAGTATTATTTGATTATTTTTCATTTAAGCATAACAATATTAAAATTAGTTCTAATGTTAGCAGGAAGATACATTATGTGAGAATATTCAATGGAATTTGTTCTCTCAATCACAAAGCTATAAATATCTCAAAAACAAGAGGAATAAGATTGAAAAGTTGACCTAGATGGAGAAATCGTACGTAAAGTACTTACCTATAGTAAAAGAACATTTTAACCTTTACTCCTAACCAAAACTCCCCAGAAACCTAACGTCGGCTCAGTGATGACAGTGGATACATATTCATCATAGCATCATCTCACAACTTCAGGGAGCATCAGCTTAAGCTAAAGTAGTCAGCTGTCTTGGAAACTCTCAGAATTCAAATGAGTAACTCCAAGAGTGTCTAGGCATATCGCCCTTCCTTCCTATAAAAATGAGTCTCCTAAACCCCAGCCTGGAAGCAGACTTTGAATCCATGAACGCTGTCCATAAGAGATAGTTTTGTAAATTGCAGTTTATGCTCAAATTTCTTCAGGTACTTACTTTCTGTTAGGAGAACTGAATTACTGGTTATGCTCAAAGTTTAGCTAGGATTGTCAACACAAACTTCCTTATTCTTTAACTCAGTGAGGAATAATGGTCTGACCTGAATCAGAAGGAAATGGATTTTTGTTGATTTCCTTGTTTATGAGTTTTTAATTGCTTTTAAACGTGGTTGTTGGAGATAAGAGATGTACACACATTGATGCAGAAAACCCATACTAGCTCCTCCTCACTAAGAGCCAGCAGTGTACATGACAGCTCTGCTCCAAAAGCAGAGCATGTATTAACAGGGAACAGAGCCCATATTAATGAGTCCAGGAGAAAGGTAGGATTTATTGGTATGGAAATCACACATTATCTTGTTTAAGAAGCTTCCAGAATGAAAATGGCTCAACCAGGCCTGCAGCTGTGCATTTGACTGTATAGACATATCATGTGACTGATCTATCAGTTGTTCAGTGATCCCTGAAATCAAGAGAGAACTGTGGGATGCCATCCTGACGAAGCAGATTAAAGAAAACCACCCTATGGAAGAATAATACAAATTCAATTACACTTAAGAGGCATCACCATTCATTCATACATAATCTTAATGTGTAACAGATTGTAATTCATGGGGGTTTTGCTACTTGATCAAACAGCCCTTTTCTGTATTTTGCCATACCTTTTGAGGGCTTGTGGAAACTGTCTGCCTTTGCAGATCTCTCTGCAAGACTTCATTTTCAATTTGCATTGCTTTAACCACAGCTGAAACCGAGAGATCAGGATCCTTCTCACACACATTCTTTCGAGTTGCTGAAAGCGGTCTTTCTGGTCGACTTAATGGTCCTGTCACCAAAAGAAGGAAGGAATATTCATTTGTCCGGACATATAAGTATGGAACATTACAACAGTGTACGTTTGAAACACACGATTCAGTTACTGACACAGGGCTTTGCTAGCAGTCTGTAACCATCCCAAGCGAGGCTGAATTGCTCCAATTTGTTTTTACATTAAGATTCCAGGTCACATCTACTTTAGACAACAGCTGAAACAGTATCATAAGAGGAGGAAAACTGACAAATGAGAAACACAATTTTTATGCTTTAAGATTTTTTGTACTTGCTTTGTTCAGGTATTTAATGGAAATGCCTTGTAAACAGTTCATTGAAAAAAGAATTATATATAATTTCAGCACACCAGAATTTTTCAGTGTAACTGGGGTGTTCAGCTATTTTGGAGGAATCCCCAGAGTCTTCTAGCAAAACAAGGGGAGTCAGGAGTTGCTATTTGCAAGGCAAAATAAATGACCTTATCACTTCAGTAGTCATCAAAATGCCCATACGCATCCCAATCTTCCCAAACATCACAGAGAAATAGAAACGTCACAGCCTATAAACAGGTTTAAAAGAAAGGAAATAAAATTTAACAATAGAGGATCTGAGATTAGCCTAAAAGAGAAGCACAGTGGTTATATTCAAAAGAAAGCACAGTGGTTATATTCAAGGACTTCAAAAGTCAAAGGAAGAAAAGAGACTGAAGTTGTACAGACATTAAGATCAAGTGAAAACATTGAAGAACAGGCTGATATACAAGCATGTTCATAATGCTGCAGTGAGGTTTACTAAGCAGGGGAGTAAAATGGCAGTGGATGCTAGTAACGTGAAGTCTCCCTTGAAAAGACAGGAAGTTAAAACTGCATTGAGATTTGCATGCATTCACACTCTAAGCCCTATGCCGTCTTCACTCACAAAAACTTTCAACAAGCATTAGTCATCTCTGCAAATACAGGGACAGAATACAGTCCTTTTTATTTTTCTATACTATACCATCCCTGTGAAATGAAATTAATTGAAGGATTTAAAGTGATAGTTGGACAGAAACAGTTCTAACAAGCGCTATTATAACCTGAGAAAATGCTACACACACCTTTGGAAAATGGTCAAAGCAAGCATCTGCTCAGACAGATGGTGGGTGAGGGTCTCGGAAGCTACAAAGAGGATTTATTCTGAAGCCAAAAAGAATTAGCTTCTTTTCCTCAATTTGGTTTTCTGCCAATTAAGAAACTAATATTTTGACTTTTCAAAACTATTAGCTTTATTGCTTTCTTGGGACACATCTAGATTTTGCTTTTTTGAAAAGAGTGTCTTAACCATAGAGTATGGTAAGTCTGAAAACTTTATCTCAGACCTTTCAAAACTCAAGTTCATCAGACTTGTTCAATTAAGGACTGTGCTGAAATAACAACTGCAGCTATGATTTCAACCCCTAGATTTGGGGTTTGGTTTGTTTTTTTTTTTAGCCCAGGTAAAGACCACGCGTTAGCAGCAGATTTCTAGAATAAGCAGCAGTGCCTTCAAAATGGTGTTCTCCAGTCCAGGAAAAACATTTTCCACTACGGTACTAGATACTGACGTATCTACCCAGCACTGGAGACTGATCTGCAGTATTCAAGGTGTAATTCAAGTACAGTCCCAAGCAGCAACAGAGCTAGTTTTGCTGTGCTGTGGAAAACTATGCCTTTATTGCTATAAACGCATTGTGTTAAAATCTTCCACCAAAGCGTCAATTGCTGATTTTGAGAAGACACGCTTCCGTTAATACCATGGGGAACAGATCTCCATGAGGCAAGTGGGAAACACAGAGCAAGCACAAGGTCTGAAAGGGAGAGGAAAGAGTTTTATGCTGTGAAGAAAAAGAGAAGGAAGGTAGTAAAGATGTAGCAGAAGACTAAAGTATACAAAGTATACAGGCTCTGGACTTTCTCACAATTTTACTTAAGTCAAAACAATCGAGGTGGTAAAAACAACCACAAAAAAATCCTCCAAAAAAAAAAAGGACAACAGCTAAGAAAAATCACATAATGACAGATGTGTGCTGAAATTACATCTGAGCCAGAGGGGAAAAAGCATGAAAACTCTCCTTATTGACATTATATATTCTTATTTCTTACTAGAGCAAATTCTTTCATGTCTTTCCTGCTGCAAGAACTCAGCAGAGAGTGGCCGAGTGATTTTATTTTTTACCACGATTGGTCTCACAGGAATGTACATTTCAGCATTATCTTTTCTTTTTGCCGAGAGAACTCGCAGTGGCTTCACTTCTGCAAGATAATAAGGGAACAGAAATAATCAACTTCAGAGATATTTAGGAGCAGCCAGCCAGGCAAAACTTATTGGATCTTAACTGCTAAAATTTTGCCACTTTAATTATGCTGGCATAGTTAAAGTGATAACCTCCATCCTCCCTCCCTTTCACTGATACTGTTCTACTGATGTAGAAGTACATATGCATGGCTTGCACTGACTTTGTGAAACAAAATAAATATATCATTATAAGGTACCAATATATCTCATCTGTACCAGATATTTACCTGCTTTACTGTCAAGAAAAGCAAAAATACAAAAGAGTTCCTGAGTCACTTATTAACATAGTTATACCAAAATAAATTCTTAAAATACAGACTAAAATGTTGTCTTATTTAGAAGTTTCAGAGGGGGAGAGGGTTGCCTAGTGTAGTTCGTAAGAGTACTTCTTCACTTTTTTATTTGAGAATTATTAGTGCCTCCATTGTTTGCATCACAGCTTTGAAACTTCTCTCTGGAACAAAAAATTATGTACTCTCCCAAAGATCTTTTTCTCACTGCTGCTCTATCCCTTGTTCCTATCTCTTCTTCTGCCACCTCTCCCCATTCACACTTCACTCGCCTCTATGATAATGAGAGGAACACTCCTTTACTTAATCCGTTCAAAGATTGTTCCTCTTAAGTTAAGGAATTAACTATGGATAAGGAAAAGAAAAAAAAAAAGAAAAAAACAAAACAAAAACCCAAACCCAATGAATGTACCTGAAATTAGTGGGGAGGGAATTTTGAGAAATACTGAATGTAGGTCAAGGTCTGGTTTCTGCCTGAACTCTCTACCTTTAACAAGCTAAACATCTTTGAGACCTAGTGACTGGTTTTGGGTTTGGACATTGAGGTCTCCAAAGGAGGAGACCTGACAAAAAGAAGTGGCTCATGGCCAAACAGATTTGTTTTCTCAAATTAATACATCTTTCATCAGGGATGAAGAGCACATGCTATGACAACAGGTATCCAGCACCCAGGATGTGACATGGAGGAAGTTGAGACGGGGAAGATTTGGCTGCCTGGATTACTGCAAAAACAGTCCAGAAATATATTAAAGAAATAATAATGTTATGAGAAATCTCACAGTCTGAGATAATCTTAATTCAAGTGTCTAGGCCTGGTGATGCAAGTGGGTTAAACAGGGCTGTATCTTTGTTTTTGCAAAAAATTTCTTAATGTAGTAGTAAGACGATGCAAGTCTCCCAAATCAGGAGATTAAAACAACAGGTTTGCTGCAGAGCATGAAAACTCATGAGAGTATGGAGTAACCACTAACGATTAATCAGCAGCGATTCCCTTAAAAGTAATGCTCTCACAGAATTATTACAGTACTGTAGTAGTGCATAATACACAGAGACTTACTACTTTGATCCTGGTTGAACTCTAACACAGTAAGGGCACCAGAATCAAGGCCAGAGCATCTCCCAGCATCCTGATGTTCAGAATCTTCTTTCTGTGATCTACTGCTATGCAACTGAAGGCCTCCAAAGCTTGTAATTGTTTCCTCAGTGGGAGATGGTTCTGAAAACACATCCTCTTCAACAGAGTCGTAATCATTGCTAAGAGAGTCTTCTTCCATCCTTTTCTCTTCTATATTGAGTTGCAAGCTTCTTCTCAATTTCTGGTACAATCCAAACAGATTTGTCAGAAAAACTTAAACATGTATTTTAAAATAAACCGATGTGGCTGCCTCTTCCTCCCCTAGGAGAAAGAAAAATCTTCTCATGAACTCAGAGCCATGATGCAGCTAAAAATATTCACATTCTTATGACATGTCTTTACTCCTCTGATGAGGACTCGTAAAGAAAAATCATCCTAAAACTCCTTTGTTCCTTCTCATCAGAATCCTTGCAGGAAAACTCTGTAGGCCAAGCAATTTTTATGTGCAAAACCAATTTTTAGGAATAAGTTACAAACAGGAGGTAAGTAATGGAGAGGGCAAGGGCACATATTTTTCCAGTCTCACACAGTTAGATCACCCTATCTTTTGGCTTGCTATTTGATGACTAGCTGCAATCCAGATTTTCCAAATGCCTTCACAAGACTACAAAGCTAATGCAACAGCAACTTCTTTATGAGCAATTAGATAGATGATGATAGTCCCGTCTTGTACACATCTATACTTCAAAAAACAGTAGAAAAGACTTGTGGTCTAATGGACTAAGCTTCCAGTTTGCACAGATTTTTTTAACTGGACACTCTGTAACAGGATTTTACGCAAAAAAATAATCTACTTTGACATTTACTGTTGAAAAAACTGCCCTGCCTCTCTCAGCATATGCCACAAACAGCATAGATGATGCTGGAGAGCCTTTTGTTTTTATGAATGTAAAAGGAAAAGACCTTGCATATCTTAAATGCGTTTTTTTCCTACTTTGTTGGTATCAGAGTTTTGAGATAAGTATAGGTAAGCAAACTGTATGAGTAAAATGAAAACCTGAAGCTATCTTAGGTACAAATGAACTGTGACAGTGTATGTTCAGTTTGCAATGACAGCTTCAAGCTGCTCCTCTGCTACAGATTACACTTGTTAGGAAATCCATGTTGACAGAAACATATTACAAAGAGCAGGCAAACTTAGGTTCAAAAGAGGGTCTATGAGCAACCTGAAGCTTGATATTGAGCATGTCTTTATGACAGTCAAGACTAATATTTCTAGCTATTTGACAGGGAATTGTACAGGCTTTCTTTTAGTTAGAAACCTCATGACATCTGCATTGTAACAAGACATTCACAAAAACACATTATAGCTTCAGGAAAACCAAAAGTATTTCCATCTGGAATACAAAGAAAAGTGGGGTTTTGGTCTAAAATTATTAGCTTACTACTTACACATAAATGATTATAAATATCCGTCACTGCAAACAAGTTACTGGTTTGTAGAGCAAAAAACCTCATAAGCTCAAAAGCAATATAGGAAAGGTAGAAAGATGCTTTCTATGATTCTTTGATTCTATGATTCTATACGGTTGGACTCGATGATCTTAGAGGTCTTTTCCAACCTCAATGACTCTATGATTCTATACGGTTGGACTCGATGATCTTAGAGGTCTTTTCCAACCTCAATGATTCTATGCAAGCTAGAAAAATATGCTTGGGAAGTTTGTCTGATGTCAGTGGTAAGATCTGTAGACAGTTTCACATATAGACGCTACTCCACTACCCAGAAAAGCATTAATTGGTTATGCAGAAAAACATTCATAAATTTTTTTTCGTTTACTCTTTTTTTTTTTAAGGACAGGACATTTGTGAAGTGTGCTAGAACAAACCGCAATTAGTAACCAAATGGAAGGCTGAACTGTCAAACAATGGAGTCAATACAATAACAACCCTTGATGGAAAGCAACTGTATTGATGATAATATTTTAAAAACTTTACTCTGACTTCTGTTAGGTAAAACAATGACATGCAACAATTTTATCATGATTATTCAAAAACTAACCTAAACCCAGAAAAAGTTGTTATTTAAGCTTTCTCTAACCTGATAGCCAAGAGTGACGTCCATGTGGACAACCATTAAGTGAACTGAAAGTCTCCTCGCATGAAATACCTTAGTTCTATCCAACAGAGACAATATTCTACCTCTTTAAATTAGGACTTAACATGTTATACCGTTGTTGACTGAGATTAGATTTTCAAAGTAGATTTACTTTTTCTTTTCATTTTTTCCTTCTTTGTGTCACATCTCATCAATGTGACATCATCTACTGAAAGAAACACTATATACTGGGTTTGCATGCTCTAGTCAAGACTAATACCTGGGCCCGTTCACATTTCAATTGACGCTACCATGAACAATAGAAGGCAACTGCCAATTGTACCTGGGAGTAATGGAGAGGATCATGACCATTTGTCTCCACGCTCAAGCTTTCATAAGGTTCAAAATCCTCAGAGTACTCAAGAGGAGGTTTAATGCAGAGTTTAGCCCCCCTTTCTGTTTTAATC
Source organism: Aptenodytes patagonicus (assembly GCF_965638725.1). Classification (NCBI taxonomy): domain Eukaryota; kingdom Metazoa; phylum Chordata; class Aves; order Sphenisciformes; family Spheniscidae; genus Aptenodytes; species Aptenodytes patagonicus. The sequence goes on from NC_134961.1 coordinate 81,543, forward strand.
TCCACAGTTTTCTGTTAAAAGAAGCATTCAAAAAAATTAGACATCTTTTGTGCTCTCAGCAGTACAAAAAGAATAATCATGACATTTTACATAACAATATCTAGATCAAGCAACCGTTTTCCCCTCTGTTCCATAGAAGGTTTCTGTCCTCCCTGAGCTCACCTTTGGGCCCCTGCATTATGGTTTAACTGCCCTAGTCGAACTCCCTGCCGCTGCTGCTATCCCCAGAGTGGGTCAGGCCCAGCACACATCATGCGCTTGGCACCAAAGTGAGTGGCCATTGGGGTTCACCCCCTCACCTCACCAGCTGAGTGAAAAAGCTATAAGAGTAGGGACATCCCAATCAACAAAATAGCTGCAGTGCAATCACTTAAAGTGCAGGCATGTAAAGAAGTGCTGGTGGAACAACCCTATGGCGAAAGCTCTCGAGCCTCTTCTGGGGAATCGGCGTGCTTGGGTGCCTCTCTGAAATGCATCTACACTAATGGAGAAAAAACACATGGGGAACAAACAGGAGGAGTTAGAAGCTTGTATCCGGTTACAGGTCTATGACCTCATTGGGATCACAGAGATATGGTGGGATAGCTCACAAGATTGGAGTGCTGCGATGGATGGATACAGGCACAGGCTCTTTAAGAAAGACAGGCTGAGAAGGTGAGAAGGAATTGTCATCTGATTGGAGCTCTGCAAGGAACAGGTCAGGAGCCAGTCAAGAGCTTCTGAGTCAAGACTAGCAGGCAGACCAGCATGGGTGCTGTTATAGTGGGTATCTGCTATAGACCTCCTGTTCAGGAAGAAGTAGATAAGGCCTTCCTCAAAAAAATGGAAGAATCCACAAGTTCAAAGACCCTTGTCCTCACGGGGTACCTCAACAAACCTGATATCTGCTGGAAAGACAACACAGCAGGGCTCAAGCAACCTAGGAGATTTCTAGAGTGCACACAGGATTGAAGAGCCAACAAGCAAAGGACCTCTGCTGGAGATGCTGAGAGAGCTGGGACTCTTCAGCCTGGGGAAGAGAAGGCTCTGAGGGATCTCATCAATGTGTATAAATACCTGACAGGTATCTGCTCACTGACAGGACAAAAGGCAAGGAACACAAATTAAAAAAAAAAACCATGAAATTCCATCTGAACAGAAGAAAAAAAATTACCGTGGGGGTGATCAAACACTGGAACAGGTTTCCTGGAGAGGTTGTGGAGTCTCCATCTGTAGAGTATTCAGAACCTGACTGGACACGGTCCTGGGCAACCTGCTCTAGCTGACCCTGCTTGAGCACAGGGACTGGACTAGATGATCTCAAGAGTTCCCTTTCAGCCACAATAATTCTGTGATTCTGTAATGTCTATGTATGAAAATGACTACTTGAAGTAATAGCAATTTTTTGAAGATATATTACTCTTGTGTATAATATAATGAGGGGGAAATGTTATGCCGTAAGCATTCAAGCCCAAAGATTTCTTTGCCTTTGTAAATGTCAGACATGGCTGCGAAAGTGGTTCAAATTAACTTGTTTTACTTCATAATTAGGATGCAATCAAAGTATGCACACTGTCAGTTACTCAAGCATGGCTAAAGAGGGGTAGGAGATTTGAGAAACTTATCTTTCCATACCACAGAATTTCAGTACTCCAAAACATGACAAAAGAGAAAGCAGGAAGTGCATATACCTCTCTCGAGGAACAAAGTTTTCTGTAAGTAACTTTTTTCCTCTACTTTTGAACTCTTTTGCAGACATACTCCATAGGGAGAAGTCTCATAAGTGAACGATGGGAAGAGGACTGTTTCATTAAAGGTAACGTGATCCAGAAGTCTGTGCAATGATATTAAACTTAGTTATCTGGTGTTAATACACTCCTCTACCATTTTGCCAGTGCCAGGAGCAGAGATGTCCCAGAGAGAGGATCCTAAGGCAACCTGGCTTTTGATAGAATGTGTTCTTTCAATAAGTCTATCTTCCTGCCTCATAGCATACCTTTGCACAACCTAAGTTTGAGAGTTTTGAACATGAATTGCTAGGTCCTCTAGCTATCCAAAAAACCCACAGGGAAAATTACTGGGAAAGTAAACTGCTGTCTGGCACAACCTGCATCTTACTCAGTGGTTGCACATTTCCTTAGCTAAATAATTCCAGTTGTTCATTAAGATACTATAACCATGCTATCTTCCCATCCAATTGGATAAAAGACTTAAGGTATCATTCTAAGCTAGTCTCAAGTAGTAGCTAGTTTTTAGTACAGCTATCTACATTTGGCTAACTTTCCAATCCAGTCAGAGGAGATACATCCTTCTTCATTTGGCTCTTGTGATTAGAATGACGTAGGTTCTGACTAGCCAAGCATTTGGCAAATTTAGCAAACAAGTTCTTACAGGCCAGTATGTAAGCAGTGATCTACTGAGAGAAATAGCAGCTGAGAAAATGAATTCAACTAAGTAGTAAGGGTGATAAATAAAGTAATGCAGCCTTAAAACTTGAATGTGCAATATTTGCTGAAAGAAAAGAAAACGTGCATGACACGATCACTTGATCCGCAGTGACACAGACCCCTGATCCCCAGTCACTCAAGCACAGACTGGACATCCAGCCAGGGCAATTGCTAATCAAGTAGGGTAATTATTTGGGTGACATGTCTCAGTTGCTCAGAATTCACATTTGTTCTGTTAATTAAGTCATACTCCTTGACAGGTTAAGTCAGATCCTTCTTTAAGCCAAAAGAAAAAAAGACCATTGAGGTTTCTCCAGTGAACCAACAACTATGTAGCTTTTGGCTTCAAATTTCTTATAGGCAGGGTATTTTTGTTATCTATATGCATTTTCCTCTCTTCTGATCTACAAGAATCTGTCACAAATTACAACTCAAGCTATGCAAATTGCACCTCTCTGTCCCTTGATACTATTGCAGGGTGGAGAACAGCAGTGACAGGCAGGGTGTCCTGGTTTCGGCAGGGATAGAGTTAATTTCCTTCCTAGTAGCTGGTACAATGCTGTGTTTTGGATTTAGGATGAGAACAAAGTTGATAATGCACCGATGTTTTAGTTGTTGCTAGGTAATGCTTACACTAACCAAGGACTTTTTAGTTTCCCATGCTCTACCGACTGAGAAGGCTGGAGGTGCACAAGAAGCTGGGAGGGGGCACAGCCAAACTGGCCAAAGGGACTTTCCACACCATGGGACGTCATGCTCAGTACATAAACTGGGGAAAGCTGGCCGGGGGGGCCGCTGCTCGGGGACTGGCTGGGCATCGGTCAGCGGGCGGTGAACAATTGTACTGTGCATCACTTGCTTTGTGTATTATTATTATTATTATTATATTATTATTATTATTATTTTATTTCAATTATTAAACTGTTTTTATCTTAACCCACGAGTTTTTCTTACTTGTGCTCTTCCAATTCTCTCCCCCATCCCACCGGGGGGGAGGGGAGTGAGCGAGCGGCTGTGTGGTGCTCAGTTGCCAACTGAGGTTAAACCACGACTTATCTCCAAAATGAGGTTCTCCACCCTTGGCACTAGATAAGCTCTCTAGGCTTGCCATCAGAGATGTCAAGCAACAGCTCTTCTGCTGGAGGACAGATTGAGCCAATCATGTCAAGGCTACAAAAGCTTCTGTGGTGGATGTCACTGAAACCAGAACCTTTCAATGAGATTCGCCTCTTCAGGATTCAAAGTAGAGACAAAACTGGTCAGGGTATCATTTCACATTGTCACTCAGTATCCAGACCAAACCAAGACTCAGATTCTACAAGAGTCCCAACTGCCCACTATCTACTAGTTGCAACCAATTTCCCCTAAAATTATTTACAATCTAAGAATTAGTTTAAATATGCATTCTTTCAAACTGTTTCTTACCTGAAGCCAACTTCTGCGTTGTATTTTGCTTGGTGCAGTGTGTGTGCTGCGTTCTCGCAACTCACTCTCTTCTAGCTGGGCTGCTTTTTCAGAATGTAGAGACAAGAATTAGAAGACAGAAAATAGAAATACGGTATTTGACAATACACACCTTAGTTTGCGTTTGGTTTTTTTTTTTTCCCAGATGAGGACAGAAGAGTAAATCTTTGACATGTGAATGGTATCAACAACTGAAAAGGTTGTTTTCAGATACTGGATAGTTGTGCATTAGTAGCAGGAGTTTTGAACCTCTCCGGGGACAGTCATCATCATGTGTATTCAAGAGAATAAATTGTTTACAAATACATTAGCTTAACAGCAAGTGAAGCCCCACATTCATTGATATGAAAGTATAGAAATATGTTCTAGAATAGGGGTGCACATCATTCTAACTCCTAGCTGAGTAGACAGTAAGCTGTCTTAGGAAGCCAACTGAGCCCAGAACCCATACTACTGAAGGCAGACTCTGATAGACAGGGTTCCCGTGAACAACAGGTGAAATGCTGGGTTTACAAAGGAATTGTGTGTATTTACTCTCAAACTAAGGAAACATACAGTATTGGCAGATTAAACAGAATGTATTAGGAATTTAACATACTGTGCAGAGAAGGATTCTTCATGTGCAAGTCATAAATGAAGGACAAACAATCACTTTCCTTCATTTCTAAGGCAAGGAAGAGTTGTTCCAGAACTTCTGCAAAAATTCTGTGTATGGTCAAGCAGAACTAAGGGTTCCTGTGCTGGAAATGGTCTCAACTTACAGTGGAACAACAGATTTTTGAGAAGATGCTTTGATTGAGACAAAGAGACAAACGTCTTGCAGGTCACATGAGCATCCTCAATGAAGCAAGGACATCACCAACACTCTCAACAGCATTCTAAATAAAGGCTTCTCATTTCCTATGTCCAAGACAGATTTACAGCTTCCATTTCTTCTCAGTGGAGAAAAATAGCTGACGCAAAACCTTTTTTCTTTAAGCCATAATTTAATGGTCACCCTAAGCCAGCAGAAACTGGCACTACCAATAAAAGAAGCAGTCGTCCTACAAAGGTCATAGAATCACAGAAAGATTTAGTTTGGAAGGAACCTCTGGAGGTCACCTAGTCCAACTTTCCATTCAAAGCAGGGCTTACTTCAAAGTTAGATCAGGTTGCTCATTACAACTCTCAATACCACATTTTCTTTTTTGGGTTGGACAATGCTACATGCACCTGTGCAGTGAACTGTTCAGAGAATTGATATGGGCAAGTTTTAACTGAGGAAAAACTTAAAAGAAAGATTACTTTTAACTGTAGTCACTTGTGCAGTCTGGTTCACCATGAGATTGCACAAATGCTGGTACAAGCAGGTAGGAGAGAACAGGCACAGGGTAGGACTGTTCTTGGGGGAACAGTGTATGCTTATGTCAATTTAGAGTGATCATAAAATTACAGAACAAGAACAAGATGTTGTTCTATTGCTTCAGCACAAAGTATCTGTCTCCTAGGCCTGAAACAGGACTAAGAACAGAGGGGAAAAGGAATGGACTGCTCCAAGGAAGAAACAAGATATATAACATCTTGTTTGGCAAAATAGCCTTTCCAACTAGAGCTCCTGCTACTCCATTAGGCTATTCCTAAGTAACTCCAGAAATACTTTGCTGTCATTAGCATTGCTGCTGACTGACTACTGTGGGGCTCTTCTGGCACTGAGGGTGAACTGTCCTGAGATTACAATGCCAGAAGCATGGTCTGATTCAGTCACTGCTTTGGGACAGAATTGGAAGCATCTTTCACTTCCTAAGCAATTCATCTCTTCTAAGCAACTGCCCAGAAGGCCACTCACATAGGCTATAAATGTACGTAGGAAAAGGGGACAGGGTAGGACTCATGCTACCACTGCTGAGTATTTGGTTCTCAGAGTTGAGTATTTTGTGATGGATTCACGTGACCATGTCTCTCTAAACCAGGAAAAACAGTAGTTCAAATCCCAGGCAGAAGTTGATGCAGCTGAGCTACTCATCTGTGCTATAAACATTACTTTAGAACAAAAACATCCTTCTCATGGGATGGATGGGATGTGAATACCAACGACTACCTGTTTTGACACACAAAATAGGTCCACTGGTGTCATTCCCTTGGAGACTTGAGCTGGCAGGGCCCAGTCTAGGAGCCAAGGACTGAGTAGTACATCATCAAAATATTAGTCATAATCAAAGGAGACCCCATGCTACTCTTAAGCCATGTCTTTGTGACCACACGGACATTCACTGGAAGTACATACATGGTTGTGAAACTATGTCTGGGTTATACACCCAAAGAAATGACAGTATACCTAGAGACCTGCTTCACTACTTTACAAGCCCATCATTTACTTTAATTCATTTACCAAGCCTAAGCGTAAAAAGTTTATCAATCATTGTTATCATGAATTACTCCTAGGGAACACAGACAAAGAAAATAGTCCAGACAAATAGATTTGTGATGACACTTTTAGGAACCACAAAGACAGATTTGTGCCCATTCTGTATTATTAAGTATCACACATTCCTAATTTTTCAGTGAAGACTAATCCTATAGATGGATGCTTTAGAAGTAATAAATGATGCAATAACTCTCATGGGAGATGGATAGGGAAGAAAATTCAGTGCTGTATCTCAGCTAGAAATCATTTCTGTAAGTAAAATCATGTTCAATAATTGAGAAGAAATGCCTAGAAATTAAACAGACCACAAAATTGCTAAGGTACTACCCCCAAGCAAGAAGTTTAGACAGATCACCAATGACTCCCACTCTGGACTCTAGTGGTAAAATCAAATGGAAGAAGAAAAATGACAGGATGATAATTTAGTTTATATCTTTCACTGCAGCTACACGTGTTTAAAATAACAACGTTGGATAGCTAAGAAACAGCAAAACACTGAGTTCTCTTCTGCAGAGATAATGCTACTGTCTCTAAGTTGATGGAGTTGAGGAAAGGAACAGAGACTGCCACTGAAGTCTTTAAAGGTCCCTAAGACAAGCTTAAATATTCTACCTTAACTGAATCAAATGGCATTAAGCGACCATAAAAATAAACAAGTTTGGTTAAGCTTCGAGATAACAGCTGCACAGCAGAACTTGAAGAGGAAATTTCTCTTGACAGAGTTCTATTACAGCTGCTGCCACAATATCCCTGCACAATTTTTGGACCGAAAAGTCAAAGATGTTGTTTTACACCCTCTTTAGCTACCCAGTGTGACATCATCCCATCATCCCAGTGTGACAGAGCACACCATTTCCTTCTTTTTCCAATTTCCAGAACATGAACTTTTTTGCATCATTACACACAAGTTTTTACTTTCATACAGAACAGTGAAACCAGGTGACTAGCTGATTCCCTATCACCATCCCGTATAACCTGCAAGAAATTATAAGCCTGAACACACTTCAACTTGAAAACAAATAGTATGCACCCAGTGTAGCAGGAAAACAAAGAAAAAAACAGATTGAGCTTAGAGTCATGGTTAGAACAGTTACTGAAAGAAAAGTTACTTTCTGGTATTGTTGAGATTAATAAACTTTCAGTCATACTAAATTATCATATTAAGTAACTTTTTAAACTCTTTGTCTTCATTTTTAAGTGAAAGTAAAGCTTAAGCAGACACGATCTACACAGCAACAGATTAAAGGAATACATTCTAAGATAGACAGGTTGTAGCAAGCGTGAGAATAACAGACTAAGGTTGGTAAACTGCTTTACACGGGGATTTAGTGAAATCAACTTTATTTTCATGATGTTAAATAGATTAGAAGGCCAGTAAGCTCACACTTTATACCTTCACACATGCAAAATTATTCTTGTCACTACATTGCTCTCTATGACAGACTTAAATTAGAAATAAAATACACATTTTTAAATAAAGCCAACTAATCATTGGCAGAAAATGGTAGATTTTCATCACTTCAAATATTTAAATAAAGATTAGCTGTCCTTTTAAGACAACTATTATAGCTTAAACATAATTTATGAGCTTAATGCAGCTATTACTGGATATAATTTGATTATAGTCCATGTCATCAAATGTCATTTGTCTACAGGACACCAGACTTAGATAACCAGACCAGATCTGAAAGTCCATCAGTCCATCAGATCTTAAAGTCTATGAACGGTGTTATGTATCGGACAAAGGCATACAACTATTTTACACTGGCAATTTATATACATTTATAATCTTTTAGTTTTAGTTATAACTGTTTAACAACTGGAGAGGCGAGGAAATTAAACTTTGGAATTAGTTAGGGATCAACTAAGAAATTGATAGGGTGATGCAGAGACCGTTCCTTACATGCAACCAGCAGAAGTACTCTGATGAAAGAGTCCCATGGAATTTCATTCCACCAAGCTCAAATGCTGCTGTCTCTTTATCACAGCCTGACCAGTAACCTCACTGACTGAATTACAGCTCTGATGAGTAAATGTTTAAAATAGTTCTAGACTGCAATCTCTGTAAAACTCTCATGTAACTCACCATTTGTCCTGGTGGTCTTTGTCTCATTTTTAAGGTAGCCATGCGAGTTGATTTTTCTGCGGTAATTTCTCAGCTCTGAATTAGCTCCATTCAGGTACAGAGAAAACCCTTGTTCTAACTGCTCCAGTTTGATTTGTATAGGATCCTTTCTTTTCAAACGTCCCAGTAGCCTGAAGTAAAAAGGATAATAATTCATCCTTACGCAGTGCATATATAGATGGTCAGATTAGCAATAAATACAAAAACACACGAAGTCACAAAGCTGGAAAATATGTTCATAGTTCAAATAACAATTTCAGAATATAGCTTCCGGGACCTGTTCCTGTTCTGTAATGCTTGTATGAGTACCCACATGCTGTGACATAAAGTTTGACCAAACCTCTCCCTTCTGAGATTTTTTCCATGTTGTTTCTCATTTCATGTTATTTTTTCCATTTGGTATTTAGTATATTTAACCTTTCTTCTTGAGAATTTTAAAGAGTTTTACTTAGAATTTCAAAAAGCTTAAAAATGGTTGAGCTTTTTTTCCAAGGAAAAAAAAAAAGAAAAATATTATTTGTGTTTTGAAACTTGAGGGGGAAAGCCCCCAGTCAATAGCACAGTTAGAGATACCTGAAAATTAAAGTCTGGATAAAATAATATTAAAAAAACGCCCTTCCCCAGGCTCAATTTCAGTGAAACACCTACCCTCCCTCTTCCAAGTCTAATCTTCCCTCCTTTCGCTGTGAGTTATACTCAGTCCATCCTAATTCCTTCGGTGAGGTGACATGCAGGCCAGGAGGTTGGGGCCACGTGGGTGACAATTTCCGCCTGCCCCTGCACGGTGCTTCCTGGTTTCCCTCTGACTCCAGGGTGGGTCAATCCACAGGCCAAAGTCCCCCAGGGGCGTCACCTTTTCCCAAGAGCGTGTCCCCGGCCGTGTCCCCAGCACTCCTCTAGGCAGCATGCCTCCGCAGGAGCACCCCACTCCCTGCAGCCAGCACTCTCTCAAATCCACCCAGGCTGCTCCGACTGGCTGATGGTTTGGTACATGATGGGCTGTTTCTGTTAGTTTTGGATGCAGCAGGAGCTGGCTGTGACTGGCCCGGGGCAGTACCTGACCTGCTCCCACACAGGCTGCTCTGCAGCCCCCGCTATCCAAAACTGCCAGTTATGTCCAACACGTGAATGTATCCAGCATGCCTCTTCTGAAAGGTACAGTTGCCACCTGCTTGTCGTGTCATAATCCAGTGGCATTTGTCTCCACCAAAATTCGGAATTAGAGGTGTGGTAATAGGGATGCAAGTTGTTTCAATCATTAAATAATTTGTTTTTATCCTTTCCTAAAACCACTTTAGGAGACTATATATGAAAGAAACCCGCGTTCACAAAAATTGGCTGTTCTTCTAACACAGCTGTGGCTTTTGTAGGTTTTTTTGGTCTTTTCACCAAACAATTCAGTTTGTTACAGGATTTGAGTAAAAATCTTATGGCTTGTGGTAAAGGAGGGAATCCAGCAAGAAAGTTCTGTAGACCCTTCTGAATTAACCTATGAAATTCATCTGTCTAGGGTACAATGACAGGAAGGTTCATATGAACAAAGATTAAAATAAATGTTTTAAACTTGTCTGAAAGATACTGAAGTTTGCAAAAGCAACCTAGATGTCCTTATCTCCCACCTGAGCAGAACCTGACTTTGCACATTTAACTTTAGCAACGTTTGCATGCAATTTTCTGTATTTGACAACATAAAAACCTTGCCTCATAACAACATCCTCACACAATGTGAGCTGCCAATTACTTCTGAATCTAGAATCTCTAAACAAAAAATCTTCCCTGTAAGCCATGGAAACAATAGCTATTTTATTAATAAATTTATCTATAGTTTAAAGTATGCTGAAGAAAGAGTGTGATCTCCTCTAGAAATAAGAACTTTGATGTACCTAGCAAACAAAGGGAAGAAAAGAGAATCACCTGAATATTTTAAGACACAGCAAGTCAGACTTTGCATCACAAGTTTAAAACTCAAGTTTTTAAACTAATATTCACAACTGCTGATATTAGATACTATATTAGATAGTACACAACGGATATTACATACTCAATGTTGGTAACAATTCTGTATCTTACCGGTTTCTCTGCTGAAGGGATATTAAGTATTCATCATGTTTTTCATCAAAGTCAGTCACCATGTCCTTAATATAAAGCTGAAATGAGAATATAATTGTCACACTGAGGTATCGAAATGATTTATTATAGAGCACTACTGGCTTTGCACCCTCAATAGACAAGAATGCTATAAACTGAAAAAAGTTCCTTCTTCAACAAAGCGTAAGACTGTCAGTGTAGTAAATAAAGTTCCTGAAGAACAGAGGAAACGTTACTTGTTTTACTTATTTTTCAGAACCTTCACAATCTAATGAAGAGCCTAAAAATACTAAAAATGGAAGGCATATGCCTTCCTTGAGTTTACAATCCAAGAACTGAGAAGCAAGTCAATTCTGGGGCACAAGCTGAAAGGGCCATGCCCAAAGCCCAACTGTAGGATGATTTTCCCGAATTGCTACTGCTCATGAGGTCAGTTAATTCTCAAAGTTATTCACTGCGGAGGCTGTATACATTTAAAGTGTTTAATTAAAGATTTTTACCTTGCTTGCCTTTCGGGAAATATGAACCTTTCCAGCTATTCCCACCAAGTATCCCAGAGTTGCTGCTGCAAGTTGTGGTTGGGTGCCCTCTTACACGCTCAGAAGTTTAAACTTGCCACCAAAACTTTTAATTTAGTTCTGTAGCGAAAAAAGAAACCCCAGGTTTTGTCTCTTACCGACTGCAGAGTATCTCTGCTAAAACACTGCCCCTGCTCGCGCCCTCGCCGAGGCAACGCAGCGTCGGGGCTGAACTGACAGCTCTCCCGAACGGCAGAGCGGGGCCTCGGGCTCGGGCCCGACCCCCCTGCGCTTTGCCTCGGCGGCGCCGGCAGGCACCGGGCTCAGGAGAAAACCCGGGGGCCGAGCCCCCGCCGGACGGAGGCCCCACAACAGCTCGGCGGGCACCGCGGCGAGAAGAGGCCGGGCCAGGCCGCGCCGCCGCTGCCCTGTTTGTGCGTTTCCTTGGCTACCGTCGCGGTGGCGACCTCACTTCCGGCGCGCGGGCCCATACCCGGAAGCGGCGGCGGGGGATGGAGGCGCTATGGGCGCTGCTGGACGAGGTGGCCCTGGAGGGGCTAGACGGCATCACGCCGGGCGCCCTGTGGCACCGCCTGGGCGCCCGCACGCCGCCCTTCCCGCTGCCGCTGGAGCCCGCCACGCAGCAGCTCCTCTGGGCCGCGCTCAGCGCCCAGCCCGACGTTAGCTTCTACCTGCTGCCGCGGGCGCGCCCGCCGCTCCGCCTGCACGACCGGTGAGGGCACCTCCGGCGGGGACGGCGCTCCGCGCCCCGCCGAGCCGCCGCCTTCCCGCCGGGCGGACGTCCCCCTCCCGCAGGGCGCTCGGGGAGGGCTTGCTCCTCTGCCGGGGATAACTCGGGCCTGGTTCTCCAGCCGCCCCGGCGGCTGCCCCCGCCGCTCGTTCCGCGGAGCCACGCGGGTCTTGCTGGAAGAACGCCCAGGTAGCTGGTTGACGGCAGGCGAGGCGGAGGGCGGCTTTGAAGCCTGCTATTTAGGAGACCTGTACAGGAGTCCTGGCTAGATTTCCGTTCTAGTGACTGTACCGCTTGGGTACAAGCAGAGTTTATATGTCCCGGTCCACCAGGGTGGATGTACCTGTTGTTTTCCTTTTCTGTAAACTAGTATTTATACATGTTTCTCTTATTCCCACCGCTTCAATATCCTTGAATTTTTGAAGGTCAAGTAACGTGTTCCCCTCTTCCTGCCTCATACACTCTGCATGCTGACAAGGGTTGGTTGTGCTCGAGGAGTGCAACTCTGCCTTTTGTGTTTTTCCAGTTTTGAGGTTTCATTTTTCCAAGATATTTCAGAGAGGTATCAGCGTTGTTTGTGACAATCTTGTATTTCAGTTCCAAATTCCCCTTGCTTGGTTAAATGCTGGCTCTCTGCTTTTATTTCAGATATGAAGAAATAGACCTTGAGACAGGAATACTGGAAACCAAAAGAGATCCTCTTCCTTCAGATGATATTTATCCTGTCCACATGATTTTAGATAATAAAGATGGCATACAAGGTTCCTGCCAGTATTTTAAGGAGAGAGTAGATATCACTGATCAAATAAGGCGGAAGGATTTGCAGCCTTGTTATACTTACATAGAAGCTGTTGAAAAGTGAGTGAAATCCTTATATCTGACATTAAAAGATGTTTAACTTAAGTTTTAAAGTTTAGTCCTCACTCAGTTCGTGCAGATTATATCAAGAATGGTGGTTGTGGGTGGAAAGTGATTGATCTCTCTGTTTTTATGTGGAACTAATAATAATTTATTACTTTCCCTTCTGTTTCTTAGATGGGGAGAGAAGCTAGTCATTGTCGCTTCCCAAGACCAGCGTTACAGAGCTTTAATAGGCTGGGAGGGGGACCCTGACTTAAAACTCCCTGACTTCTCCTACTGTATATTGGAGCGTTTAGGTCGTGCTAGGTGGCAAGGAGAGCTTCAGAGGGACCTTCACAGTGGGGCTTTCAAGTAAGTTTATATCTTGCTATATGAATTAAATCAAAGTTAATAAGTTTCCACTGGTTATTTACAAAGGTCTGTCCACTTAAGGATTCCTGTGTACTGATTTAAACTCATGTCTGTATTGGTAGTGTCTCATCCCTACTACCAGGAGCACTTGGTTCTTGGAGCCTGTATTGCTAGAATTGTACTGGTCTCTTCCTTGAGATCGTGATACTTCCCGATATTTTCTCATGGAACCAGAGATTGTCTGTTGGGTCAATACACAAGTTTCTAATTTGTGGAAGTTCTTGCTTTCTCTAAATCACTTTTTCTTCAAATTTGGGATGGAGCAATGATTTTCATTTCCTTTTCTAAACTGCTGAGTAAGCATCTTATCCTGCCCAAGTTCTGAAGAGACTCTTGGATGCCCACCTTTTGTCGCCAGCATTTGCCCTGTGTGACATCTTCCTCTATATGACCTGAACGGGAGCCCGTTACCAGCTCCCCAACTAGACTGTGTATTTTGTTGATGGAGGAGCATTACGCAGCCTCTTAGGGAACTTCTGGTTTTGTATTGCAGTGCTGGAGAATACTAGCATTGCTGTTAAGGGTTCACTGCTTTTAGGAGATGAAGCATATGTGGATTGCAAACCACACTGGCATTGTTTTTTGCCACTTAGGAAGCTCTTTAGGTAACTAAGATGATGGGGGTGAAGGGGAAATCTTTTGTGGTTACTTTTCTGTCAGTTCAGTGGCCTGAGTCAGCTCACCGAGGAGTGAGATGAATACCAGAGCTTTTACAAGGGGGGCAGTGATTGTGGTGTAGCCAGGAGTTAGAAAGAGAGGATGGAGAAAGAGGAGCATGGGATACAATATTGGTTCAGCTGTCTCATCAAACCATGTCATAACACTGTGATTGTGCGTAGAGACTGTAGGTTAAATCAGAGGTATTTCTCTCTGGTTAGTTGGATTAACTATGAAAATCAATTTCACAGGTTATCTCAATTTTGGCACTTCCTAATTTTGAGATTGTCACTTTGAAAATTAACATAACGTGTGTCGCTAAGACCACAGGTAATTTAGGTAAAGTGTTTTTGGGATACTGGATAATTAGAATTTATTTGCAGAAGTTCCTATGCCTATAGATATCTTGCCATCTTTTCTTTAGAGTGGATGCTGGAAAAATTCATTATCACCGAAGAGTATTGGACAGAAATGGTCTCATAACAATGCAGTCCCATGTCATAAGACTACCAAGTGGAGCACAGCAACACTCAATTCTTCTACTTCTGACTCGCTTTCATGTCGACAGGTATGTGCCACTCGGATCTTTTAAAGATCTCCTGGGTAGACTGTGACCTTTTACTATGATGAAAGTTTGCTCTGTTGTCACAGAACCATTGAAGTTTCCTGGAATTGACCCTTCTCGATTTCTTTATTAATTCCTCTTCCAGATGCTGGACAGTTAAAGCTTACTTGTCTTGGAGCTGTAAACAATAGGGTATTCTAGTGCCTGTCACCTGCCTACATAAGCCTAACTCTTCTTATTGTAGCACTAGTCATTCTGTTGATTTTGAGTGTTCTCACTTCAAACACGTTTCTAATAGATTTTTGTTTGTTTGTTTGTTTTCCTATCTTGTTTATGATTAGAATTTGTGCTTCTGTGGATTGCCAATGAAGTAACAGCCTGAGCTTAGTCACTGTTCCCTCAGTCAGGGCCTCTTCTTAGCACGTGAGAGAATTTGTCACTATTTACAGAAGGAAAAGAAAATTATAATTCCTAAAACAATCTGAGAACACTTCAGCATACTTTCTCTAGTGACTGACATTTTGTAAAGGTACAACTCATGTTTACAAAGTTATATGCATGCTTACGTGTAAAGTAATTTTCTTTTCTTGGTTAGGAGGAGCAAATATGATATTCTGATGGAGAAGCTCTCAAGTATGCTAAGTGCTCGTTCAAACCAGATGGAAACATTAGGAAACTTGAGGGAAGAATTGGTGAGATTCATTACTCTTTCAAATTCTCACTCACACATAGAATCTAGATGATTAGTATCAAAGGTAGTCATTCATACTGCCTCTGTTTTAAAGTTGCACAAGATTTTGGGGTAGGGTGTCAAAAGAAGGATCTTAACCTACTAGATCAAGTTACTGCTGCTGTTTGTGATAAGGAGGGAGTTTTATTCGATCCACAGTTTCAGAAAAGTTTTGTTAATGGATATCATCATGCAGTTCTTACTTGCACAATGCTGCTGCTGGTTGCTGCTGCTTATTTGGACGGCAGAGTTGGAGGGATAGAACACAATCCAGAAGCATCTCACACTCTCCCTGGTGTCTGCACCAGCAGGCTTTTAAGATCCTTCTTTGATATCCTACTCCAAAATACTGTGTTTTAAGAACAGGCAGTGAGAATGTCTTTGATGCTGACCACCTAGAGGTGAGACTTTTGGGCTGCAATGACTTTTGCCATTTCTCTTTGCATTAGGGTCTTTGTGAGAGAACTTTCAAACGTCTCTATCAATATATGATGAATGCTGGCCTAGCCAAGGTAATATCTGTCCCATTACAAGATATACACCCCAACGGAGGACCCTACAAGACAAAGAAAGGTAACTAGAACCATATTTATGCTTTCTTTTTATGTAATTACATTGACGCCATTCTATCTATAAGCTTCAAATCTTAAATTAAAAGACGCGTAAGTGAAAATCTGTCTAAGCGATTATGTGGAGAAGTGTGTTGTTAAAGCTAGAACACTGCAGCCCACTTGAATTAAGCATTTGTTCCAGGTCTTTAAGAAATGGATGCAGGCGAGTTTGTTGTATATCAATGTATTCTGTTTCAGTGGATTGTGACTCCTAGCAAGACTGTTCAAGCCAATACAGAGAGTAGGGACAAAGAGCAGTCTGCTCACCTTTCAGGTTGAAGTTGAATGACAAGTCAATAAACTTGAAAAAAATACATAAAAAGTTATATAAAACAAAGACCATTAGGAAATAAGAAGCTAAAGAAACAGACTATCTTAGTTATGGCTTTTGCTGAAATTATGACTTTTGCTGAATGTCATCAGAATGCAAAGTTTCTCTGGAAAGTTTCATACCAAATTTTGAAAGTAAGCTTCTACAGCCCTACCGTGGAATTCTTTAAGTAAGCAAGATAGCCGACAACTACTATTGAAAAAAGCCATAGTCTACTGAGGGATAATTTAATGCATAACCACCTTTGAATTCCAAGTTAATAGGTTTGCAAGAACTGCTCGTAACTTCCAAATACGTAGTGGAAAGACAAAGAACAACAGAACTGCATGAAGAAAGGGAACAAAAGAAAGCAGCTGCTCTCAGAAAAAGATGCAGATAAAACTTGTGTGGGGGAAAAAAACTACAAGAAGTAATAATAGAAAGTATGAGGAAGGATAGTATCACCAATGGAATTAATGCAATTGCTTAAGTAAATCTAAACCAAGCCTTTAATCACAGAAAATCCTAAGAAGCAGATTTGCCAGGGTTAAAAAGAAAATAGTTCTAAAAGATGAACAGTGTGTTTTTCAGAGATGTAGTGAACTGTTTGGGGGGCGGGGGGGGAATCTAATATAAACTAAACATTGCAAATTATATAGTCTTTGTGAATAGGAGTGATCGTAAAGGAAGAAGTGAAAGAGCCAATAAAAATGTGACAACTTCAAGAAGACAAAAGTGGATGCCAGTTAGATGAAGTTGGATTAAGGCTCTTGATAAGACAACAAATTCCTTCAAATCTTTTTAAGTCTGGGGGAAGGAAATCTCTCTGTCGGGAAATTGTGTTATGAACAAAGACAAGCAGTGGCCGAAAGTAGGTACGGCATCTAGCACGGTTCAGAGAGAAATCTCCCATGTTGTACTGAATAAATAAGGGAGTGATTGAATGAGTTCATTTGTAATGAAATACACAGGTCCACCTCCTTCCCATAAGAATATCAGATGAGTTTATCAGGAGAATTCATTTAAGTTCAGAGTTTCAAGAAGGCAATGGAGATCCTCAAAAATATTCCAGAATGGATCAGTATACAATAAAATATATGGGAAAAATTATCATCAAACTCTTACAAAATATGTATTGTACATAGTTAATGTGTTTCTGGTTTGAGCAAGTGTCTCAATGTACGGTGGCTTGTATGACAGCGATACCTTTAGTCACACTGTTTAGCATTGTCATTGACAAAAACCTAGATTCTCTTACGCTGTCTTTGAGTAGTATTGCACCAGGATATATTTGTTTATACTTCCTCACACTGAATTAAGTTTCAGAGATGTTCTAATGAGCTGAAGACATTTGCAAATGAAACCCAAAAGACTAGATAGTATTCCTGAAAGGTAGAGTTAATAAGAGTTAATTAGAGATAATCAGTAGTAAAAACATCTAACTTCCAATTAAAGTATTTACTTAGACAAGAAAATACAAGTCCATTTATAAACTTGGTGGCAATCCACAAGGCAGCAGATGTTTCATGTTTTGTCACAGATTGGCACAATGGCAGCTGCATCTACTACTTAAGTTTGTCATGAAAAATGCCACCTGATGAATCTTTCACCTGAATGATAATTCCATCTTACAGACGTAAAAGCTGAAAATCTACATAAAAGCCTTCAAAAACACTAGGTATTAAACTAGGATGAATTAATAATGGCTGATTTTCATTGGAGATCAAGATAGTTTAATCTCTGGAGTTATACAGGAAAGCAGATAGAAATATGTGTGACACACTGAGGATGAAGGCAGAGCATCTGCTGTGGGAAGCACATTACTGGGCAGCAGGAGCCACAGTAAAAAGAATTGGTTGGGTTTTGGTTTTGTTTGTTGGGTTGGTTTTTTTTTTTTTTTCCAAACACTGCTTCAAGTGAAAATTACTGGGCTGTAGAAATACAGAGGATGTGATAACAGTGCCTGCAGCCCTACCAAAATGTAAGCACTTAATTACTATCCTAAGCAGTATCTTAGGATACTGGCAGGGAAAGGATTCAGACAAAATAACGGAATCATCTGGCCTGGAGCTCAGTCACATGATTAAGTTACTGTGGATTAACTTCATGTCAGCTAGGCTTCAGTAACTGCTCATATATATACATAAGATAAAATTCATGAACTGAAACCTTAATGATTTCAGCTGAAGGTTTCACGTGGCATTTTTCACAGCAGGGCTGTACCAGAGGAGTAGAGGTGGCTGTAGATGTTCCTACGCACTGCTGCAGGATGAATTGGCTACTTCTGCAGTAGCTGCTGAATCACTGCAACTTTATAAGCTGGGAATGTACAGCAACCTAGTTCCAGCTTGCCACTGGTCTTTTAAATTGTTCAGCAGGAGCTGAATGACACTGATGATAATTGGTCATCCTTATGTCAGGGAGCAGGATCGCTACAGCTCTCCTGAAGTCATCTGTCCCCGCTCTTCTGTGAGATCCCAGAAGGGTAAAGTAAGTGGAGAGCTACTACAGCACAGCCAGCGCACAGTAGCATGTTAAGATGTGGAATTGAATCACGTAGGAGATTCTTGTGGCTGGTGGGCAGCAGTGTGTTCTGTCCTTGTATATAACCACCTTGGACTTTGTGTCTCCTTTTTCGTTGCATATAATTATAGTACACCATACATGTTAACAAACCTAGCCGTTCCTAGGTACAGAGAGTAGGTTAGGACTTTGGACAAGAAATCTGGAAGCTTGGCTGCTCGTATGTGGTTGCACATAGAGCTTCCATAATATAACTGATAGCATGTGTTGTGGAATCGGCAGACAAAGGCTGAGAAGAACCTCTTCTCATAGTGATGTTGGAACTGTGCAACATAACTACATTTTAGTTATGCTGTAAGAGCTTACTGGATGGGGTAGGACTCTTCTATTTGATCCTTTTCTTCAGGATGCTAGTTGCTTGGTGTATGCTTCCTCCAACATGCACGCGTACAAATACAGAAGGAGGTGCTAGGACATATGATAAACTGACAGTTCTTTTAGGTCCTGGGATTTTTAAATACTGGAAACTGGCAGCAGCACCTGATAGGGCCCATCAACTGGTATCCACTTTGATCACTTGCTGAGGAAAGGCAATCCTATTTTAAGGAATAGTTTTGCGACCAGGCAGCTTATTGTATCTTCAAATACACGGTTCTCTTTGATTATGTGATTTGCATTTATAGAAAGTAAAAAATGCTTTGAGTCCGTAGAAAGAAAGGAGGGGGTTTATACCCAGTGAGCGATCTCACAGTCAGATATGTGTTCTGAATATGTAGTACTGTGGATCAGCACTTACTCCTTTCATTGATTTATTTGTGCTATTGAAATTTCTCCTGTTATTGCAGTGTTTTCCGCTCCACTCACAAATCGCTGTAATGGGCAGTCCTAATGTGGACACAGACATGAAGGCTGGGAGCATCTCAAATTCAGCTAGGCAGTACTTTGGCAGACTCGTATATAGGGGAAAGCTGTTGCAAACCTTTCCTAGAAATAAGCAGTTGTCTTTGGTCGTTTGCTCCCCATTGCGCTACTACTACTTTATGCTGCTGAAAGAAATAAAATGGTTTAAACATGCGCACGCGCCCTGCATTTTGTTAAGAGTTGTTGCTAACATTCATGTTCACAGGGACTGATGTCATGGTCCGTTGCCTTAAATTACTAAAGGAATTTCGGAAGAAAATGGAAGATTATCATGATGATGATGAAGAAGAGATCATCACAAAAGCTGTTCAGCCCGTGGATATTGTTTGTGAAAGGGATATGCTCACCCAGGCTTATGAGCTAAGTAGGTGATGTAATAAGACATGTTAAAGATTTTTCCCATTGCCTTCTTACTCCTTGTATGTATAAAAGAAAGGTATATGTTGTGGTGGGGTTTTTTAAGTTCCGATTGCTTTTTATGTATCGGGAAGTGTTAATTTTTCATGGAAAAGATGAGCTTTATGTTCAGATTAGACTGGAGCTATAGGTGCTGCCACCTGTTACCCTGTCCCTGGAAGTTTATCAACTATTCGATACCACCAAAATAAGACAGAATGGTAGAAACGGGACGTTGTGGTGGGATGAGAAAAGGTGATGAAGAAAACGGTGTTCCTTCTTCTTCTACCTCTTTTCCTTTCATAATGGAGAAATTAATATCTGACTGCAGAAAGCTCTCGGAGGGGAAAAAATTCGCCCCTGCTTTTAACCTGAAGCTATGACCTTCGAACCCCATTCTGCTGGGGCACTGCTTCGCGGAAAATTGTGGTTTATGACAGGACTTGACTGTATGTTGGGTATGTCTGTGAAAACGTCTTCAGTTGTTAGTGGTGAATGTTAAATTTTATATTCTGGCACATACAGTTGTTCAGAGCAAATATGAGTGTATATACAAATGTATGTATATATAATTCAGTGAGATTACTTCCCTGAGATATTTTCTGGTTTTCATTTCTGAACAGTTGAAAGTAGGGGAACCAAAGGTATTTCTCAGGCAGAAATTCGCTTGGCTATGAATGTGGGGAAGCTAGAAGCAAGGATGCTCTGTCGTCTTCTGGAGAGGTACAAAGTTGTCAAGGTAAGGTTAAAATAAAATAATTTAGATACTTATTCAAACTGGAGATACAGTTGTGGTTACTGTGGTAATATATTATAACATTGTTAACCTCAGACAATAGAAATGGCAGGGATTTGAGAACTGACAGTAAAAGAGTCCTGGTAAGATTGAAAAGAGTATGACTTCAGTTGAGGAATAGGTATATAAGAGAAGTGTGCAAAAAGTATTAAAATTTGTAATCTGAGGACTAGGCCTAGTTGTTGGAAAGTAACATATCTGCTCTTCTAGCATCTCTTTTCTTTATTGTTTCCTGGTTAGCTGCCTTGACACTTAATGGTTTGCTGGATCAGATGTACAAGTATTTTACATTGGTTTGTGATTGGGTGCTTAAGTAATAAAGATCGTGGGGAAAAATGCACGTGGCCCTATATTTACTGTCTGTATTGAGTGCACGTTCTGGTGATTCACAGCAGCGGGTGGGATTCTGCCGGACACCGCTTCACAGCATTCAGGAGAAACACTGTTCCCCTCACCATGAAGCAGGTCTGCCCTCCAAAAAGAGACGGGGCAGAGAAACGAGCCTCAACCCTGCTTCGCCTGGCCTCCACCACTTACCAAAGTCATTCACTGTAATCAGTGGTAACCCAGGTGACCTGGGGGCTGGTACTTCATGGAGATGAGTGTAAATGTCTCTCAACTCAAAATAGCCTCTTTGCTTAATTTTTTTACTGTAAGACAACTTCTATTTTGCAAGATCCTCTACTGAAGGATCTTGTCAGAGACCCTCTGTACGTTTAAAATCATCAATCTACTTTTGAAAATACCAGTAAATTCTGCAAAATAACAGTTACTTTTGTAGAGGTTATGGTGATTAAACTCCTTATTTCCAGATATTTCAATATTTTTTTTCATTTCAACAAGCTGAACAAATTCAGCTGTCACTTCTCGCATGCACCCACCTGCCCCTTTCCACAAAGGCAGGATAATTGCCATCTTCCCTCAACAGAGAATTTTTTTACTAAGATCTTGTCATTTGGTAAAAAGTTCTGTAGAATTAAAAACAAACTAACTATATAAATGATTGGAATACCTAAACATACTTTTTCCTAAGTCAACTGTGAAGATGAAATCTTCCCTTATTGATAGGCTAAGTGTTTGAGTTTCTAGATACTTGAAAGCACCTTTTGTAGTAGACAGGGCATCAGCAGTTCCATTTAAGTCTGATTCACTCTGGTAACTTCTACATTGCAGTTATTTTTCTTGAAAAAATTCTTTCCAGTCTGAATACTTATAGTTTGTTCTTCCTTAGACTTTTCTACATCCCACATACTGTAGGCGTTTCATTCTAGTATGCAGGTAATGCAGATTGATTTATTTTTCAAGCATGGTATTTCTTTTGATTTCTATATGTTAAGGTTAATCAACATTGTTGTTGTTTAGAAAAAAAAGGATAACAACATGATACCTTTTGATGTGAGGGGAGGACAGTTCACTGTTGATGCTGGAGAACAGACTGCAAGAATGGAGAAGTAAGGTGCTAAAATAACATTCCAACTGTTTCCTTAGGGTTTTATGGAGGATGAAGGTCGTCAAAGGACAACAAAGTATATTTCATACATTTTTGCAGAGGAGAGTGATTTAAACCGCCAGTTTGAGAGAGAGAAGGCTAGGAGCGAGCAGTTAGCTACAGTTACTTTGGCTCTAGTGCCAGAAGATTCTCCACCTGTGGAAGATGTGTCTCCTGGAGATGATGATACTTTGGTTTCAGAGTCTGACAATGAAGAAGAAGGGAAAGATGGGAAGAAGAGAGGAAAAGGTCAGAAGGCCAACTCTGGTTCTCTGTTGAAATTAAGTTTCCAAGATGATACCCAGCAGTCAACACCAGCTAAAGGTAGATCATGATTCTGAAATTTGGAAAGAACCTGGCATTTTTCTTACAGATCCTTTTATTAAAGAAAAAAATCATATGCTATTAGCTTCCATTAAAGTTTTTGATCATATATCTATTTTTACACTTCTTTGATTATTCTATGCTCTTTTGATGTTCTCTTTCCATCAAAAGTGTTATGTTTTGGAATACCGTAGGTGCGGTAATCTCTGGAGATTCTTGGGGCTGAAGTGCACTCTGGTGTTTGTGTGCACCAAAGAATGTTTCTGACTATCACCAATCACTGGGAAAGCCTGCTTCTCCTTACCCCTATGTCATTTCTCCCCTTTTCCCCATGCAAATGAAATGGGCTCACACACCTTGCTCCTTGGATATTCAGTTATTTTTCTGGTGGCTTGAAGAGCTGAAATGATTCTGCAGAGGGTCAGACAAATTCCCAAACTGTTGCAAGAAAGGAGGCAGGACTGTGTGGCTAAAAATTAGCATGGTGGGGAGACCGTGGTGGCTAGCAGTCAGGTTGGCTTAAGCTGCTGAGAGAAACAGCATCTTTGGGTAAATTTTATATCTGCCTTGGATGTTCTGTGATGAACTGACAAGGTATCTGTCATGGACTCTGTTTTTCAAAATATCTTACGGCTCAGGCTGTGCCCGTTGGAGAGTACCATCTTGGTAGAGCTTTAGCTTTTAAAGTCTTTGAAGGCTTCAGAAGGGATTTGAACACACTTTGTATTTCTTGAAATATTTTATTTCTTCCTCACTAAGGAAAAAGGCGGGCTGTGCCTCTCATTAAAACACATCATTTCATTCCATTGGATATGTAAATGTCATCTTAGGTGTGGGAAATAGCACTGGAGCTGACAGACCAGTCAGTTAATGCTTTTTTTTTTTAATTGTAACATATAAAAATTCTTCCCCTTTTAGCAGTGGTTTTTTCAGTTGGAAATGTCTGGTAGTGAGCCTTAGAGTCTGTGCAAAATGTATTTGTTCATGTACTGATGCAAACCTTCAAGTGGGATGTTTAAATAGAGTAATACTGACTTCTCGTCTGAGACCAGATAAGATGGTAACTAACTGCCTTCCAGCAGCAATAGGGTTGGGATGACTTGACCCACAGCCTTACTCACCTAAGCATATTGTAACAAAAATGTCGTGTCTCCTGAAGCTAATTGCTTCATCTTTTTCTTTAGTTATTTGGAACATCTTAATGTGAAAGCTACCAGCCTTTTGGGGACATATTTTAAAGAGGATATGGTGGTTTATTTTTTTATTTATTTTAACTATTTGAATGTTCCTACAACCTCTCTGATAAACTCCAAGGGGAGAGAGGAGAACAGGTCACCATTTCTTAATGTAGATTATCTTTGGAGAAATGCTAAATTCTTGTTCTGCTTTGAGTCAGAAAAGTCAGGTTTCTGGCAGGACTTGAGAATCTTTGTGACAGAAACTCTCCTTTCTTCAGACAGCAGTTTCTGGTTAAGCTAATCTGGCCCATCATGGTCTTCTAAGTCTGCCTATGAAATGGCTTCTGCATGGAGAGAATTATTTGATGACAGGGAGTTCACTTTTGTTTAAACTTTACTTTTGGAGGCTGAATGCAGTCATTCATGATCAAACCACTGCTTCCAGCAGGGTAGAAGAATATGTGAAAAATGTAGCAGAATGCTTTTAAGTACAGTTACCTGGGTGGATGGGGGGAAGGCATTTTATGGAGAGAGAAGCTGAACATTTACAGGAAACTGTGAGAGCAGAACAATTACAAGGCTCTTTGCTCTTAAACCAGGCTCAAAGCCAACAGCTGTGAAGTCTCAGGGGAAGAAGCTGCCTTCCCCTCAAATTCTTGAAGAGCCCGAAGAGCTCCCAGACAACGTTTCAGGGGAGAGTTCTGCTTTGGAAACTCTAAAGCAGGAGTCCAGTCTTTCCACCTGTGCTCACTCCACTGATGAAGACGGGGATGTGGCTGTGGTTGAGGAGGTCAGACTTGAAGACCCTAAGGTAAGATCACATGTCTTAATATTTTCTTGTTGGTACGGCTGTCTGAGCTAAGTTATGTACTTTTACAGCAAGACTTCAAGCTATAGTTTTTGTATTCATTTATGGGATTATTTTGTTTTTTTAAATTTAATTTCAAAGTACATTCATATTTTGGCTGCATTGTAATTATAAGTGAAAATTATTCCAGGAGATAGGAAGGTAGATGTCCAAAACGCAGTTCTGGATTAGTTCCCTGGTGCTGTCCAAATTCCCTGTGTTGACTTAATGCGTGTCATCACTTAATGTCTGTCTGTGCACACAAGTGCTGCATATCATCTGGTCTGTCTGCTCTAAACCAGGAGGAACAAATGAGTTTTGATATGAAAGTTGTGTAGCCTCACTGCTGCAGGACTGAGCCTGGGACAAGAAGCCTTTCTGAGAGACAGGATATGTTGGCTTGGACTCAGCATGATGTTAAGGCAGTTACCAGCTTTCTAGGCCAAAACTCTCAAGTCCAAATGGCTCAGAATGTGGGATGGGCAGAGAAAGTGCATAAACCTCTGCATCTAACTGCATGGAAATCTTAGTTTCTGCCTTGGTTCCCTGCCTGTGAAGAGGATATAAAAGATAATCCCCATCTGACTAGTTTGTTACAAATAAATACATCAAAACTCTGAATTCCTCAGCTGCTACTGTCTGAGGAACCAGCGTTAGGCTGAAGACATTGAATAGTTCGTGTAAAATTTTTACTTTGTCCATACTGTGCACTAGAAGACTTGTGGCCAAAAGAAGGAAAAGCGTTCGAAAGCTACAGCAGTGGAGAGATCTCACGAAACATACAGGCTGCTGAAGCGCCGAAATCTCATTGTGGAAGCTGTTCGAAACCTCCGGCTAATTGAAAGCTTGTTCACGTGAGTCTGTCTGAAAACAGCGTACTTGGGGGCCTGATGCATTTTGGTAGCATAAGCACTGCTTTAGCAACGCTGTGTGCTTATTCCATTGGTGGCTTTTCTTGTTCCCGATGGCACTATATGCTGTAATGTTGGCACATGGAACAGGGAGGGGTTGCAGTTATATTGGATCTTAAAAATTAATCAGCTGTTTGGAAGCAATAATAGTTCTGTACAGATAATTATACAAGTGAATTTTTATATGGTATATGTCCCATAAATAGAGATCAGAGAACTTTTTTTTCTTCCTTTCACAGCGTGCCAGTAAGATATAGCACTTCCCTGCTTGACGATTCTTTCATCTGCATAAGTTTTATTTCTGTATGGTTTCAAAAATAGTTCCTGTGTTATTCTCTCATTCATTATAGAGACTCTTATCTTCGTCAGTCATCATTGGTCGCTAGGATTCTAGTGGGCTCCTGAAAGTTTACTTTTTTTTGCAACTTTGTGGGATGGTTTTATGTCATCTCATGACTTGCCTTGTCTGTACTAAAGATACTTCCCTGAATGTTATAATGTCTTTCAGCCTTTTCAGATTCACCTTCATAGAGAAATGGAAATTCTGGTGCTGTCTTGGAGTCCCGGCTTCCAAACTAGCAAGGCTCTGTTGTGGCAAACATGATTGCACCATCCATCTTCTGTGTTAGCACATAAGATTCTGGCATGTTAATACACACAGGGCTGCTTGATATAGGAATTTAGTAAGAAATCATGGCCTTATTCTCCTCTGGTTTGAGAATTTTGAAACCTTCTGTCACCTAGTTCAATTGCAGAGTGTTGTGAAACTAGAGCCCTGTCTTCTGGCACCAGCTTCATCACTGATTGGTCTAGTCACATCCAAGTGCAGGCTCAGGAGATATTTCAAGTCTCAGCTGTCCCCTTCAGTAGCTTACAGGTTCCCCCAGCACCGGTAAAAGTTCTGCCCCTCCCCGATCTCTGCCAAGGAAATTTGCTGGTGTTGTCACTCCAATTACGTTAGTCACCAGGATGTGGTATTCTTTTGAAAAAGTTGAAGTCCACGTGTGCGTTCACTTATTGCCTCATTCCCCTAATATCCTTCCATATCTCTTTCAGAGTGAAAGAGTCAGTCCTTCTCCAGGATTGAAAGAGTTGGAAATAGGGCCTGGGGCATTTGTGGAAAAAATGCATGAAAATGGGCATTAGGAGAGTAGGGTGTGAGTGCGCTCCTGCAGACTGCTACAAGGGAAGAAGTGAGCTGGCTTCGAGTGATGGGATATGTGTATCTATATTGTGAATGCATGTGTAGTTTCTCAGCTCTGGACGCCATTAAATAAACTCTTTCTGCCCCAAGCTGAACTGAGCTCACAAGTGGAAATATAAACTGTGTATGTTTAATCTCCACTTAAAAAAGCTGTAGGCTTTCCTGACCTTAGGGAGGCTGGATTCATAATTGCACTATAGCCATACACAGAGAAATCTGGCATTGAGAATTTGCTGTTATCAGAACAGCAGTCCTCACGTAAAAAGGATAAGCTTGATTACAAAGAAAATAAAGCTGAAATTTAAAGCTAAGTTACCAGTTATCTACAGCAAAAGGGAAAAGTGAGCAGTAATTGCTAGAAGTAGGGAAATATCCATTCACTCCGCATCCTCTAACAAACTGCTTAGCCAGTTTGGAGCATTGCTGGGCTTAAAATGCAAGGTATTTTTGGATCTTTTAGGCTTCAGAAAATGGTCATGGATCAAGAGAAGCAAGAAGGTGTCTCCACTAAATGCTGCAAAAAGTCTATCGTACGACTGGTACAGAAGCTTGCGCGAGAAGGACTCCTCAGACTCTATCGTACTACAGTCATTCAGGATGGCATTAGTAAAAAGGTGACTGCACAAACCCTGGCAGCAGAAAAAGCTTTTCTCACAACCTTCTGATTTGTCAAAATGTTTTGGGCCTTTTTACTGAAATATATGGATGACTTTACTTTTTGTAGTGGAACCCACAGTCGAGCTGCCCAGAAGCTACATGTCCCAAACTAAGCTGCTGTGAAAACCAGATTAGTGCTTTCAGTTACTGTGCTGCAGATAATTGTGAGACCAAGCAATTGGTCCAGAGATCAAAGTCTCTGAATCTCCCTTCTGAGAGGTTCTGCTGCTTACCAGTTATGCAATTCATGCTTCTCTCCCTGCACACAATTCTATTTAATCCCCTTTTGAAAGCCAAGAGTATATGAGAAATCCTAAGTTAGCTTCTGAGTTGAAATTTATAGAACATGATCTATTTGTTTAAAAAGAAAAATCCACTGTTATTGAGGTTTATGGAAGTAAAATGTCTGTAGTTGTAAAGCTGAGACTTGTCGTTGGAACTCTAGTGTGAATTGTTCGTAAGCAGGGAGAGAATCTGTTGAAAATTACCTGCTGCACAATTACTGTAGAGCACATATGAAATCTTACTAATCTGAATTGTGTGTGTACTTCCAGCAACAATATGTATTAGTTTGGTCTTATGAGGTATGGCTTTTCACTTCTCCCTTTCAGCCTAATATTTGCAAGTTGAAGTGTTTGTTCCCCAAATATTTCAGATTTTGAAACCCAAAAAACTGAGGTTTGTAGAAATGACATTAACTGTTTATTGGTACGGAGACCATACGGTCTGGCCTCTTGCTTAATACAAACTAGCAAGGGAGTTTTGATCCAAAAGCGTTCATATGCTGTGAATTATTAAACCTTCATAGGATTCATCCATT
Source organism: Aptenodytes patagonicus (assembly GCF_965638725.1). Lineage (NCBI taxonomy): Eukaryota > Metazoa > Chordata > Aves > Sphenisciformes > Spheniscidae > Aptenodytes > Aptenodytes patagonicus. The sequence goes on from NC_134961.1 coordinate 109,530, forward strand.
GTGGCTACTGCTAATTAACTGTTAATCTCTGATAATTTATGCAGCTGATTAAGAGCCAATATCTCCATAAATACCTTTTGTTTGTTTTCTGGTGCTCTGAACAGGTAGAGTTCGTTGTGCATCCTTCAGTGAGTCCTAATGATCCCCTTGTAAAAAGTGCCATTGAGCAGGTGCGTTTCCGAATCTCCAATTCAAGCACAGCAAACAGGCAAGTTGCAGTGATGGTTTGGATGGCTTGTGGGGAACTTGGCTTATCTAGTACATGCACAAATATGCAGAGGAAATAGACACAAAGTAAGCAAAAGAAAAGAAAAATCTTTTCTTTAGCAATAGAGAAATGGAAGCACAAAGATGAAGCAAGATGCTGAATAGCTCCTGAAGTCGGGAAAGAAGAGGAATTGAACTCTGCTGTGTGGTTTTAATACAGGATTAAAGTTCCCCAGACACCGACATCCCAGGACCATGCTGAGGAAGACAACCTGGGGCAAGAGGCAGCTCCTGATTCAGGAGAAACGCAAGAAGGCTCATGTAAAGCCGATAATAATAGTCGGGCAAGAAAAACTGATGAAAAAATGGGCATAACGCAGCTAAAAAACTATCACCCTGTTACAGGTACAGCTAACTTTGTTTTTTCTGTCACCTTTCCCTTTCCTATTTTTTATTAATAATCACTTTCAGATGTTGGGCTCTCCTAAAATACAAGGGGGGGGGGGGTGTTCCCTCTTTTATAGGAGAAAAATGGGGTTTACGTTAAAGCAATCTCACTATCCAATGTTTTCTTAGCTGCTTTTTTTACAATTGTGAACTGGAATATTTATATTCACTACTACTTCTTTACTACTTGTAACTTAATATTTGTGACTTATATTTACTTTCAACTGCCCATCTTTCCTTCCAGTTTTCTTCATATCAGTTTTGCAGAGCTATTTCTCCTGTTCTAATCCTCTTTTTATTTCTGTTTGTTACTTAATCTTCCCTCCCAGTTCCAGGACTTGGGCGTTCTCTTGGCTTTCTTCCCAAAATGCCCCGTTTAAGAATGGTCCACATGTTCCTCTGGTACTTAATTTATGGACACCCTTTAAATGGAACACGGCAAAAAGGAGGTAGTGATGGTGAGAAAAAAGGCAGCAAACGAGGGCTGGATGTGAATGCAGCTGTACTTGAAGCGCAGCCAGATGGGACCTTAGAAATTATGACAACTGTGGTGAATCCTGAAATCTCGGCACAGGAGACTGAAGTAGAGTTGTCTAATCAAACAGGTAAGAAGTGGCACATCCTGACTTCATCCAGGCTTTGCTGTGGTTCAACACTGAAAAAAGGTAAAAGTCTACTTCAAAAAAGATTGAAAATCAATGGTTTAGATAATTTTCAGGTCACTTTGGATTTTCAGATTTCCAGACTATGACCTGCCAAATGTGTTCTGCTTTGAACACTCACAGTAAAACTATTAGTATAACTATTAGGTTTGTCCTGTCTGAATCTAAGCCAGTCTTCTTGTTCCTAGTGTATGTGGATGATGTGTCATGGATGCGCTATGTCCCTCCTCTCCCGCTTCACAGAGAGTTTGGATTTGGATGGGCTCTTGTTAGTGACATTCTTCTCTGCTTGCCTCTCTCACTCTTTGTTCAGATAGTACAAGTCAGCTACAAGGTATAGTGCTTTTTTGTTTCACATTTGTTTTACTTGGAAGTCTGATAGTATCAACTGTACCTATAAGCAGTAACAAATATCCTCTTAGTCTATTTTAATAAAACTAGCCATTGGAGAGTAGACACTTTAGTTCTTGATAGTCTTTTCCAGAAAAGTTAGTTGCTTTTACAGCCACACTGAAAAAATGTATAGCCCTGTAATACTGCAAATTCTTAAGCTAATATTTTGCAAAGAGCTTTTTATAATCTCGCTGAATCTTCTGCCTCGCTAATGAACAAGAATAGTGTTTAAACATTTTACAAAAGCAGTAGCATTTGCTTAGAAAATATTTCAGCAGACAGTTTTGGTAGAAAAGCTTGATACTTTAAAGGATAGTTATATTTTGCATTTTGATTAACTTCTAAAATAATTCTAGGTGGATGGTTTGGAAGATTTTTTAAATGATCCGCTAAAAAAACACACTCTGATCAGATTTCTTCCAAGGTCAGTCCGACAGCAGCTTCTCTACAAAAGGTAAGCAGATGAGTCAACGTAAGTGGCTCTAGGGAGGAAACAGCAGTGGTTGACTCTTTTCTCAGTTATTTCCTGTTTGTGTCAGAGAACTTTGTTACTGAAGACAAGGATCATCAATCTTCTAAGGATAGTGTGCCAATTTGTATTTTTCTCTCCCAAGTGGAAGGTAATAAGAAACTAATAAACAATATTCATGCATGCTGTCAGGCAGTGTTTGAGAACTGGGAGGTTTTGTCCTTCATAACTCATCAGCAGGATGCTACTTCTGTGTAAAACACGCTCCTGACTGCTGCTAAATTCAGAATTTAATAGAGTCTAAATGTTGCTGTCCTTCATACATCTTTCAGAAGATGCCACGTTTCCCAGTTCCTGCCTCTCATACCTACCATTCAGTTTCTACTCATGCTCTCAGTGGCATATCTGCCATTGCTTGCCATTCCTCATCTAGGAGATTTAAAAATTGAGAATGGACTGAAGGTAGGAAGGGAAAGCAATGTTAAAGGAAAGTGATTTGAATATGTGGAATCAACAGCACCATGTTAGTTTCCCCAGAAAGTCATTGCTAATGGCATGGACTTGGATGGTTGGAGGCTTATACAACATTTTGCAAACCTGCGAACATGCCATTGGTGAGTGAATAGTGCTAGACAGTATCAGCTGTCAAGACTCGTGATCAGCTCAGGCTTGCAACTCCTAACCTATTACTTGCTAAATCTTAGTAACCAGGATACTGGATATTTATGGTATTTTCTGAAATTTGCAGGCTCTATCTGATAGGTTTATGCAAAACGGTATGATGTATAACCATGTTGTCTCTCTGCCCCCCATTCACTAAAACATCTAACTCAGCCAAATTTGCTTCAGTATTTCTGGGCTTGTCAAGTGATCTTTCAGAGCCCTAGAGAAAACTCCTGCCAAAATACAATTCCCACTTCACTGCACAGAAAAACTTAGATCTTGGTGAAGTTAAATGTGGACAAAGCTAATCATTGCCAAACTCTCTCTCAGAAACTAGATCTTGCAGAAGTTTCCTGCAACTTCCAGAGTTTTCCCATATAAGTAGATATACAGCACGGGAAATGTTGCACTTTTTGCTCTGCCAAAGCTATAAGCAACTGAAAGCAGTTTCTTGGAGCAGTAATTCTAAACAACCTTAACTACAAGGATCGTTGCCCAGTTCTTTATATGTACACATGTGAAGGCTTATCAGCCTATATTTAGCAGTCATGTTTTCTTACTTACGTCTTCTTTTCGTAACATGAAATTGTCTGCAGATCTGCTGGTGTTCTCACCTTGTTTAATTCATTTTTACATACGGTATTTCTGGCTAATTTTGTTCTTTAGCCAAATGCTAACTAAAATTTTGGTAGCAAAATACTGTGTTTGTGATTTGAGGAAAGGAAATTTGGAGCTTTGGGATATTATACGTTTTCCATAGGCTGTCAATTCAAACAAAAATACCACTTCAGAAATTCTAAAACTTAGTATTTCAAAAAAGCAGTGGTTTCCCGAAACTTCAGTTTGCTGCATGAAAATGGCATGTTTTCTGGTATCAGTTTTATTGTTTTCATGAGTGCTAATTGTAATACTCCTAATACTGCTGCAGGAGGTACATCTTTTCAGTGGTAGAAAACCTTCAAAGATTATGTTATATGGGACTGATACAGTTTGGCCCAACAGAGAAGTTTCAAGACAAAGACCAGGTAATTTTTTTAACTTAGCCATTATTCTTTTTTGTTCAGTGAAATAAATGCAAGATTTGGGGTTTGTAATTACCTTAAATAGTTCAGTAAAATACTGGTATTTTACTGAACCTCCAGATCCAAGTGACATACTGCAAGTTGTGCAGATAATTTTTACCTCTTCCTCTGGAAAGAGACTACTCAAATGTGTAATGCTGAACATTACACGCAATAATGATCTGGGAGGTTCCAGACTGGCAACACTTTATGAAAAATGAGCATGCCACATTCTTTTCCATCAAGGCATCCATTGGATGTCTGACACAGAATAAAGTCACTGATCAGAGTAAAATAATGACATATGTATGCATCTTTTTATAAATAGAGAGCACATGCAAAGGAGAAAGCAGTCCCAACGTATACTTTATGAGGATAAGAAAGATAATTAGGCCCCAAAACACATCTATTCAAATCCTGAATGAGAGCTTGTAGGAAATAGTCACTCTCTGTTGAAACTTGGAATATCCTGTGCACAAGGCGGAAAAGAAACTGTTCTAAATCTAGAAACGAAATTTCTGGATCGCTGGCAAGGGAGGTTTGGGAATACAATGCAATAGGGTGGGGATGGGTGGATCTTCTGTCAGAGTACTGGCTCAAAACAGCAAAGACTGAGAAAATGCTAAGCAGTCCTAAACTAGATGGAGTTGTGTGTCCTGTAAATTAGGCAATTTCAATGATTTTTTTTTTTTCTACCTACCAGCCTGAAATACACTGTATTTGACAGGTCTTTGTGTATATGAAGAGAAATGCTGTGATTGTTGATACCACTATCTGTGACCCCCACTATAACCTGGCTCAAAGTAGCCGGCCGTTTGAGAGACGCTTATATGTTCTGAATACCATGCAGGATGTGGAAAACTTCTGGTTTGATTTGCAGTGTGTCTGCCTTAACACACCATTGGGTATGGTATAATTATATATTCTTATACTGCAATTCCTCCTCCTTTCCTAAAACTTGAGGCAGGCTCTGTTTTGTCACTTCCAATGATTTGTTCTCTTGTCTGGTCGCCCTGTGCATGAAAAAAAGCTAGAATTTCTGTCTATATAATTCTATGAAGTTGAGATCCACTTGACATTTTCAGAGCAGTGTTAAAGGAAAAACTTCACTGTCCTGTTAGAAGTATCAAGTTTGATAATAGCCCTGTAAGATTTTAATCCAGGTACGAAAAAGCCTTTTTGAAAACAGTTACTAGAATATTTTTGCCATAGGTCTCTACCAGTTTAAACAGAGATCCCTTTTCCATAGGAAAATGTTGCTAAACTTTCTGATAGATAGCTTCAGTTAGGTGAGAAGTGGAAGTTAAGGGAGTTTATGCACCCCATTTTTTTTTTTTTTAGTTTATTTTTGTGTTTGGTCCTTTTACATTTTTAAATAGGATATACAGCTACACCAAGTATACATTATCAAAAAAGGGAAAAAAGAAACTGGAGGTAAGAGATTTCTCCTGAAACCTTAGACAACTCTATTCTGTATTTCTGTAATTTAGTCAGCCAGGTAAAAGGATCTATTTGTAATTTTGTCTTACTTTTGCATTGAAGCAGTTATGTGCAAAAGGCTCCTTACACATTTGTCAAATGGTGGCATGTTTGTGATTGTTGCAGCTTTTGCAGGCTAGTCAAACCATGATTACTCTTAGCCCCCAAAATATGGGAATGATATTGTTTCACCAGTTTGCATATTTATGGAAGGTTTGTTGTATTCCAGTTCAGTATTTTCCATGTTGAGCCTTGGGGGGGAAAATTGCTCTGTGCTGGATTTAAATTTATATTGAGCCTCCAGATCAGATACCTGCCTGAGATCTAGTCCTGCCCTATTGTCTTTGTAGCACGGGCAGCCAAAAAGCAGTAGTAAGCCAGACATCAGGTTTTTTCCCTACCTTTGAGTTCTGTTACGATAAAACCATCATGTGACTCCTCTGCTGTATCCTAAATATATCCAACATGAAGGTGTCGGACATGCAAAACGTTCACACTGTTTTTCAGCAGTCACAACCTGCCGCATTGTTTCTTGAGGACTGTTGCCACATTGGAGTATCTGAAAGGCTGGGATCCACACCTAGAATATCGGTCGAACTGCTCAATTTTTGTACTTATAAAGGGTACCAGCCTCCCATTACTTCTGCCCTGAATACAATTTTGGGCAAGTTAGTGCCTTCTACTGGTAGTTAACTAGAACACCATTAGCCTCTGTGAGAAGGTAGCATGTTTTATCGAGAAGTGGCAAAAATGTTAGTACTGTTTGGGAGCAGTAGTTTGCCATAGCAGGGTGGATTGAAAATAGGTTGAAGTCTTACTTCTCATGCTGATAGTCAAACCCATTTGTATGTCTAGGAGTTGTCCGCTGTCCTCGTTCAAAGAAAAGTAATCTTCAAGGGGAGGAGACTGCACTAGATGTAGAAATGGAACAAGAGTCAGCAGTGGACAAACACAATCTGGAACGAAAGTGTGCGATGTTGGAATATACCACGTATGTCATCTTCATCCTTGCTTTGTTGCTTGAATAGAGCGGGCAAAAAGAACGGTTCTGGCTTTGAGGTTGTTACTCAATAGCAAAAGCAGTTAAGACTCTAGCATTTCAGTTGGGTGTTGTGGGGTTTTTCTGTGTAATTCAGAGGCTATCTGATTAAAAAGACGTGTAGTTATGTATCATGTTTACACGTAACTTGTCCAGCAAGCAGGTTTCTATTAGAGGAATGGGAAAAACAGATGCAGATTTCCTTCCAAAGTAGTACAGATGCGTGTTGCAAGAGTCTTGGGGAAAGCAACGTTGAGAGGGAAGGAGCACTTCCTAAGTACAGTTAATGCAAGGGAAAAATTTAAAGATTCTCTGTTCCTGTGCTTTATATCGTGGTATCTCAAGTACCCTGTAGCTTCAGTAGCTCCCCAGTGTCGCATTCTGAATTCTGTCCTTTTGTGTTGCACTTTGCTGCACATCGTTTATAGATTAATTTCTAATATGGTATTGGTGTACACTGGTAAAATCTGGAAGTGATCTCTGGAGCACTTCATCTTCTGCCTAATCACAACCAGAATACTTGAGAGGATTGTATACTGACGACCTGTGACAGCCATGCAGAATGCCAGTTATAATTTTTATATTGTGTTGTGCACTGTGGTTTAGTTTTGTCAATATTCTATTATGTTTTAATAAACAGTCTGTTTAAAAGTATTTTCAGTTAGTTCAGTGTTACAGGTAGATACATCAAGTTATCTTAAAAAAATTAATGGAGTTGAGGGAACCTAATTCCATCAATCCTTGCTGATAGAAAAAAAATTCTGTTCAGTCCACTTGTCAGCTTTCACATGTGGTCTCCGCTGTATGGTAAGAAATCTTTTAAATTGGATATCTGGTGTTTACTTGCAGCTAGGCTGGAGATGACTGCAACGTCTTTAAGGTCAAGAAACAGTTTTTGGATTTAATTGGTGGTGTAATGTTATAATGAAAGAGTTGTCTATTGAAAGCTTGACTGAAATAATTGTTTCGTGGTAGCTTTCAAAAAATCTTTTATAAGGCAAAACAGGGTTTCAAAATTCCAGGGAGAGAATTGCAGTGCGTTGTTTTTCTGGCTTGTATGTGTATTTAAACAGGCTTTAATGTATTTGTTAGAAAACTGGAGAGACCAGTGCTTGACAGTCAGTGTGAAAAAGGGTTATGATTGCCTTTAGTTCCTGTGGAAGATTTTCCCCACACTTGTCCTGAGAAAGTTTTTTCATCTGAGCAGGTATTTTTCTCTAGTTCTGTGGCAGGAACAGTGCCGAGAACAGAGTTTAACATGCCTGTCGGAGCTTAGTTAACAATAATGAAGTTGCTCTGGGTGTAATCTTTAAACCGAAAGCTCAGTCATTAAATATCAGGGATTAAAACTTAATGGAAAAGTATTGTTGTCATGCTACTTCTGGAACAGGGTTAAGGGAAGGAGCATCTCTCTTTTTCCTCTTCTTTCCCAGCCCTGTCTAAATTGGGAGGGCAAGGGGAGAGTTCTGCACATTGCACACACGTCACTTAAGAGCAGCTGAGAAGGCACTCCCTGCAAAATAACTGTATGTTTTGTTACTCTTTCTCCTAGAGGCAGCCGAGAGGTGGTTGATGATGGAACTATCCCCGGAGACGGGTTAGGAGCTGCAGGTCTGGATTCCAGCTTTTATGGGCATCTAAAACGTAATTGGATCTGGACAAGCTACATCATCAATAAGACTAGGAAGGTATTTTAAAATTTATGTACTGTAATAACTTTTCCAAACTTTAATATTCTTAAGGTTGAGATACTGATAGCAACACCTTACTGCTTGCATGCTTTCTCAGTCACGTGTCTCAGTGAGGCTTTGCATCACTGGAAAGAAATTAATGCCAAATGTGGTAAATCTTGGTGCTGAAGTGAATGAAAGAATTGGACGTAAATTTTATCTGAGCTGAATTCGATAACACATTCAACCAAAGGAGAAATACTTTATTAAGCAAGCAATTTAGATGACTTAGTGGTGCCTCTTGCCCTTCTGAAATGTAGAAGTTGTCAGGTGAAAACTAAAACATCCAGAACGAGGAAATACACACAGAAAAGAAAAAAAAAAAAATCCTAGGAAGCCCAACATAGGCAAATAAGAACGGCCATCCCAGTTCTGCCTAATGTCCTGTCTCTGCTGGCTGCCAATAAAAGATTTGTAGGGAAGGCTGTAAGAGCAAGGTAGATGTATAGTGATATTTCTTCAGAATATTCTCCCAGATGTCTGCAAGTTTTGGCTCAAGGCCATTCTAAACCTGGGGGTGATGTTTCAAAGCTGTTAATAGCTTTTTCTTTTAGCATTAATTTGTCTCATTGTTTTTTGGACACGTGTAAATCCTTTAGTATCTACAACTTCATGTAGCAAAGTAAACACTACTATAGTAGTGTTTACACTATAGTAAACACTATCAAAGTCCTATTATGTGTCACCACTTCCTTCTGATGGTTTAAGCTCCCTAATAATTGTAGTACTAAGGGAAGCTGTGAAAAATACCATTCCCCATTACCCTTTCTGTTTCGCTTGATTTTGTAAACATCTCTCACATTCCCCATTATCATCTCTTTTTAAAGACTGGCATCTACTAGATTACTTAACTGTTCCCAGCATGGAACCTGTTCTGCCTTTAATCATTCTTGTTGCCTTTCTTTTAACCTGTTCTAGTTCTACTATATCCTTTTTAAGGTTAAAATAGAATCACATAGTGCATTCAGGCTGTGGCCAACATAGCTGCATAGTGTTGCTCTCCTTTCCTAAGAATTCCTTACACTTGCTTTGCTTTCTGACCATTACCAAGCATTGAACAGGTACTTTCACAGAACTGAAAATTACCGTACCCAGGTAGTGCTGAAATTAGAGCCTATGTGTAAAATTAGAGTTGCTTAGTTTTGACCTCAGGCAGGATCATTTCACTCCGAATTTCATCTGCTGTTCTGTCACCTAGTTGTTCAGCATTAACAGGACCTCCTGCAATTCTTCAGTCTTGGCTTTCCTCTCCACGTCTGTGACCGGCTTCTGTCACCAATGAATTCCACACAAGAGAAATGGGTTTTGCTGAGAATGGCAAAACTAATACATTGCAATCGGTTTGGGCTCACATTTAAGATGGATAGAATATGGTGTAGGAGGCACTTATTCAATGTTTGTGTTTGCATTTTGGGTTTGTGCTTTTTAGAAGTTCCTTTGGAATGTAAAATGCTTTGAAAAAATACTGTTTCACAGAAAATTCTGCTCAGCCTCTGTAGCAGTGGAGGAATCAAGCATTTCTTTTCCAGTGGTGACTTCTTTTAAACTTGAGATTTGCTGAAGTTCTAACCTTCATAATCTAGTGGTCTGTACAGTATGATTTAAGAAAAAGCTCTAGAGCTATTCAAATAATGTGGTAGTAATGACAAATGAATTCCTTATTGTAGCCAGGGATCTTTTCCTTTATACTGAAAATGTATTTCTGTATCTATACATGGTATCTCAAAGGATATCATGTATAGTGATGTTAAAACCAGCGCACTCCTTTTGCATATCACCTTTTTGAAAGCTGTGTTGTCTTAGGAAAGTACAGTTTCTGAAAACGGACTGACAGTGAGACTCCAAACCTTCTTAACAAAACACCCCCTTCCACTCAGTACTGGAGGTAAGGTGGTGATGCTGGTGGTGGGGTCTGTAACTGTATTATAGCTGTTACTGTCTTTGTTAAACCCTGTATGGATGATGTGGGTTACTCCTGTCTCCTTATGGTAATCTAGGATGCTTCTGGGGCAGTAAAATAGATAAATAATTTCCTTCCCTATTTCTGCATATATGGAACAATAATTCTTTATCCAGTATTGGTGACATGGGTTGTTCCAGTCTCCTTACAATGATCTGGGATGCTTCTGGGGCAGTAAAATAGATATGTAAATAATTTCTGTTCCTATAGAACACTATTTTTTTATCCTTTGTAATTTCTGATGTGCAGTTTGCAGAAAGTCTAGAGGGACCGATGTTTTGTATGACTAGGCACTGTTGAAATCGCATAGCCTAACATTTAAGCTAAGGAGGAGGAAATGCTTCAGGCTGAATATAAAACCTCAACTCAGTTCCTTTGTGTTTGTGCACCGTATGCTAGACTTAGTAATTACTTGATGATTCCTCATTTATGTGGGATTTTATTCTGTGTGAGCTGCTGAGAAGTGGCATGAAATGACTTGACCAACAAAAGGCAAGTCTGAGAGGGCATCTGTCTTTTAATATACTGAAACGTTGGCATTTGCTCTTTATACCTTAATATTGGAGAATGTAATTGCTATAAAGCTCCACTACTGTAAATATGTGTCATTTTAGGTAACAAAATTAATATTTTGGGAGAAGGAAAGGTAGGATCTGAGTCACCTGTCCAGAAAGAGGAATGTTTTGAAATAAGTAAAGAACCAAGCCAGGATCGAACCAAACGAGTGAGAGGTGGAAAAAGCCAAAAGAGGAAGAGGCTTAGGAAAGACATTGGAAAGAAGACGAAGAAGAAAAAGAAAGGTAACTAACCAGCACATCAGGAAAAGAAGCATTCTTTTTAATGCATATGCCTGCTGTAAGTTGCTTTAGAAAAGCTGATGTGACTGTCACATAGTGTGGGAAACGGAAACTTACTGGCCATCTCTTTGGGATGCCTCTTTCAGTGAAGAGGTTCAGATGTCCTGGGGCTGTATACTAGCTCTGGAGAAAAACAGCAGCGTGCTGTAACTCTTACCTGTGTGTGAATCGTGATTGCACTACTGTACTGTACAAACTGAAGAAATTCTTATCGTGTCTGCACCAGATTAACTCCTTGCAATTCACCATCAACTTTTGATAGCTGGCTTAAAGATTCTTCATGGTATGATGCTCTAGGTAGTCAGTTTGCTGACTAAAGTGCTTGTTTTCTCATTCCTGGGAGAGGCATTAATGCATCTTACTTTCTCAACTGCTACTTTCTTCTCTGCTTTTGTCTTTTATTCTTACAAACTCCAATTAGTGCTGATACTGCCTGTGATAGGAGTTTGAATTAATCAGAATATGTAGTGCTGAGATAACTAACTGGTTTGGTTTTGGTTTGGTTTTTTTCTGGATTTGTTAGAAGAAGATTCTGTAGAAAAAAGCAAAAGACTCCGCTACCATGATGAAGCTGACCAGAGTGCCCTGCAGAGAATGACACGTCTGCGTGTCACCTGGACAGTGCAAGAAGACAGTCTGCTCATGCTGTGCCGAATTGCTAGTCATGTGCTAAATGCAAAGGTATTTAGTAGGACCCCTATTTAAGGGGTCTATGTGCTGAACACACATTCATCAGTCCTAGGAATTCATCCTGGTTCTAACCATCGTTTGTATATGTAAAAGCTGAAGTTTAACTCTGAACACTTTTGTTCTTCACACAGGTAAAAGGGCCCTTTGTTCCATGGCAAGTAGTTCGGGATATCATGCATGCCAGCTTTGAGGAGTCCCTCGATAAAACTTCTCATTCCGTTGGACGAAGAGCTCGTTATATTGTCAGAAATCCACAGACCTATCTTAATTATAAGTAAGAAGGTTTCTGTCTATGTTCTAGGCATAGGCTAAATTCTCCTGAAATCAAGTGAAGGGATATGCTCCTCCTATGTTTTTGTCTTATTTCGTGTGAACACAAATTTCAACTTTTTTGTACCCTAGTGCTATCAAATCTGTATTGAATTGGGAAAATGTCAGCTATGTACAACACCTTCAATTGTATCTGTTGCAGAGTTTGCCTTGCTGAGGTTTACCAAGATAAAGCCCTCATTGAAGATTTCATGAATAGAGACAATAATTATGAAGATCCACAGGTAGGAGGGAAGTATTCTAAAGGTCATAGAGTACTTTACGCTGTTTGGATTACTGAGTACTTGCACTGTTTTGATTACTGTGATTTCATATCTTCTCCTCCCTTGTACCCTTAGCAATGTTAAAAATAGCATCGTTGTAAAAATGCAGCGTCATTGCTATTTTGAGAGTAAAGTGGACACAGGCGGCAGCCTTCCAAAGGCACGTAAACAGCACTGCTGTGCAACAAAAATTTTGGTTTTTCAGTGTGCTTGTTTATAAACATCCATGACTGAGCATCCGTATGCGCTGATTGATTGATTTATTTATTTATAATCCTCTCAGCCTCCTCGTTATCTGAGCAAGAAAACATTTTTGCTCTGCAATTTCTTATTTTTTATTCTGGTTGCATGTCGAAATAATGCCTTCGCTTCTGTGGATGAGTGGAGGAATGTAAGCAAATTTCATGAGAGAACCCTTGGTTTGATCAGTCAAAAGACTTTATTTAATTCTTGAGCTTTTTGTGGCTTAAATCAACCACAACTTCAAATTGAAAAGTTGTTTACACTTTCAGTGAAAACAATTCCATATTGAATTTCAAAACTTTTTCACAACTGGGACAATGTCACAGCAAGATTTTCTTTGGTTTTATCCAGAAGTGACAATTCGTATTATTGTCAGAAAATCCCAACCAGTTCTGTTGTTAGATTCATTTTTGTTTAAATGAAGAGTAGTTGTTCACTGGTGAGACATTGCTGAAATAAATGCACGTGTCCCCACCCCTAAAGTCGGTCTTTGGAAGCAAATAAAATCTTGTTTCCAGAGAGATACAGGACTGTTCCTCTTGTCTAACAGGTGTCCTCCAAGCCATGGTTGTACAAACAGACTTAATGGAGAACATGATAAAGCCTGAAGGGTATGAAGAGAAAAAAAGACTTAAGCAGAAGCTTAAAGAAAGCTCTAGCAAGAGATCTTAGGCTGCTATCCAGTGTAACTGTTTTTAATGTGTTCAGGGTGGGTTGCTTGTAGCTGTGAGCTTGATTACAGACAGAACCTGCAACTGTTAAGTAGATCAGCAAACACATCCTCCACAGAGCTTTTTTGATGCATTCTCTTGTCTGTTGTACTGTTTCTGACCTGATAATTCAAAACCAGCTATTTCTACTAGAATTTTCCATGAATGCTTTAAAAGTAGAGGGTCTTTTCCCACTCTGAGAAATTGAGGTTGATAACATTTCTGTCTCTTGTTTTCAAAGGTTTGTGCAAAGGAGTTTAAAGAGTTTGTGGAAAGACTGAAAGAGAAATTCAGTTCAACCCTGGGGAATCCCGAACTTGAGATTCCTGATACTTTGCAAGAACTCTTTTCCAGGTATTTTAGTTCTGGTGCTTTTGGCTCTGCACGTGGGCTGAGACAGAGAGAGGAGGGCAATTCAGAGTAGACCTCTTCTCTGCTATGCGTGCTTTACACCCTCTTTTACTTGTACTCTTAGTATCAAAAGAAGTTTCAGTAAATACAAAAAGCAATGTTTCTCTCAAATCCATACTTCCTAAATACATATAACTAATTTTCAGTTATTTGCACAAGCTTGCTTATTTTAAACCATTCCCATTTTGCTAAATAAGACTTTTTGTAAACCAGAAATTCACAATGTCAGATTTTCAAAAATTGTCAAATCCTCAACTTTGCTATTAGAGATGTTGGTACTCAGGTGTAACATTTTAATGGAATGGAATACTTCCCTTTACCATTTTCCAGATTAACTGGCCGCATTTTATATCACAATTTGTAGCTGGTTGCTCAGCTAAATCATCTCAGTGCTGCTAAAACTGTTGATACAGAAGAGGACTCAGCCTCGTGTAGCATTCTCCAGCCTCAGATCGTTAAGCTTTTTCATGATGAATAACGCTTGGAGAGGAGTGTGAAAATTTGCGTCTCAAACCATTTCACGATAACAAATTTAGCACCTTTGTAAATTTTCTTACTTTGGGAAGAGCTGTACATTACAGCAAAAGTGCTGCCAACAGTAACTGGAAGTCCAAAACCTCAATAGAATAGCAAATCCATACAGTTCTGTACTGTCTCCTGTCAATGTGTTTTACCTCCTTGTCAGCAGACAGCTTAGTGGAGCGAGGGGGATTGATCTGGACAGTTCTTTTAATTTTTGACGCTAGCACTGAGGGCTGCTGGAGCAGATCGTTCCCCTGCGCTGTTTCAACACTTGCCTTGCTAGCAGTTGCACTTGTCAGCCTCTGGGTTTCACGGTTGATATAAAATCACAGAATGTTACTTTTGTTTCAGTGTTTTCCTTTCCCTTCCCTTAACTAGATTTCGAGTTTTGGCAATCGGAGAAGACACAAATCAAAACACAAAAGAGGATAGTCTAAGCAGGTGAGTAGCAGTAGCACCATTTTTTCCCATTAGGACTCCAAGGTCATGCCAGCCCTCACATCTGTGAAAGTCATATTCTTCTAATTCATCTGTTTGTTGCAGTGTATAAATTTATTAATGAAAAAATACTTTACAAGGGTGTAGGGACCTCTGACGTAGGTTATAGATTTGATGAATAAAATGACAGCAGCAATGCCCTTCTCCATGTGGTGGTCTGTTATCATTAGGACAACAGTGTATGTTTTCTGTGTGGGTGCTGTACCTTAAGAGGAGGAGATGTTAACAAAGAGAACTTTGTTTTGTGTTGGATTATCTGGACTGATCCAAAAATTCAGGGTGGAAGGTCAGGGAAAATGTAACGGGCTCTTTTACATAAGTGATCCTCAGCTGTAGTGATCTCATGCCTTTATACATCTATTTCAGAAGCAGGTGACTGAGTTTGTATATTTTTGTGCTAGTTTAATAGTTAGGTACCTCATGCTCAAAAATCATCATGAATAAACTTTTTTTTTTTTTCTTTCAGTGTCTATGATATTCATTTTCTAGTGCTACAGAATCTGATTCAGAGCACTTTGGCACTCTCAGATAACCAGATGAAATCTTGCCAGTCATTTCAGGTACAGTATCTGGACCAAACTTTACTGGTCATACAACTCTAAAGAGTTTCTCCTTCCTACTTTGATATATGCCTTTTTCAAATGGGAGAAAAGAAACCCAGAAACTTAGATTTGTATCCATTCTGTGGGGATTATTCTCTTCTGCTTTTAGTCTAGGCAGATTTTCAATATGTTGCTTTCCTCTCTGAGGATGAGATTGCAAGATGTGAGGTTGAAGCAATCCCAAAAAACCCATACGAAATAAACTCCACATCCCTTCCATTGGGTCAAACTGTATCATGATTTAGTGCCTACTTGAGCAGTTGGAATTATGCTCTGGAGGAGATATCACAAAGACAGTCATAGTGTCCAGCTGACACTGGTGTTGGGAAGCCTCTCCTTCAGCATTGGGGACCACAATAATATATCATTTATCAGTCAGGCACTTAAAAAAAAAAATAAAGTTAGAAGTTCAAAGGGAGTTTAATATCTCATCAGCAGGAAAGAGTGGAGCCTAGAAAGCCGAGCTCGTGGAAGCAAATGTTCCTGGTAAAATGATAGGAAGAATCTACCAAACTGTGTTGTAGATGAGTGTATATTTACATATATAACTCTAGTGGGAGCCTGATCTTTGAATCTGAGCCTGATCTGACACTTTGAATATCAAGTGTTCGGTAGTATTTAGTTAATTTAATTGTCATTTACTGTGGAAAGCCTGGAATCCCATAAAAGGAATAGAATAGTGTAGTTAAGTGAATTTATATGTATCACTTACATTCTGGCTTGTAGCTCCATATTCATTTAGTTAATGTAAACCTCAAGTAGGTGAGTCGAACAGTGGATTCGGAGCCAACACTGCCTTTTACATTGAACGGGGGTTTTTTTGCAGACGTTCCGTTTGTACCGGGAGTACCGGGATGACATTCTTGTGAAGGCTTTCCTAGAGTGTCAGAAGAGAAGCTTGGTCAATCGCCGTCGAGTAACTCACACGCTGGGACCAAAGAAAAGCCGAGCTTTGCCTTTTGTACCCATGTCATATCAGCTGTCTCAGAGTTACTACAGGTGAGTGTCAGAAAGGTCAATGTTTGAGCAAATAAAAGAACCTACCCAGGCATGCTTGGCATGGAGGAGAGAATACATATGCAGTACCTAGAGCAAAGAACCTGACCATCACAGCTGAAGCCGAAGAGATGAAGGGAGAGAGAGAGAGAGTGAGTGTGTGTGTGTGCACGCGCGTGTGTGCCTGCCTTTTATTCAGTTAGCAATTAGGGCCGTACAGGGAATAGAGCCAAGGTTGCTGGGCAAGCCTTTACAAAGACACGTGCAGAGGAGAGGTAGCACCAAAGTTCTAGATGTGGTGGAAAGATTTCTTTAGTACTCTTGTCATTTTGAAGGTTGCTTGCTTTTCCTGTCCAGTTACTTTGTGCTGTACCTGGATGTCAGGGCTGGGGGAGAAGAGTTTAACTGTAAATGTATTCAGTGCTCAAGCAGAAGATGAGATTTGTGCTTTGTGCTTGCTATATAGTACCTGACCTTTACATGGTGCATAAATACTATAAGTTCTGGAACTAGTAAAAGGACTGTGAAAGCAGATGTAGAAGGTACCAGTTCACCAGCTCTAGCATGGAACTTCAACTATTTGGCTGCTCTGTGCTGCCATTCATATACAGTAAGAACAGGTTATGAAAGTTTTGTGCTGCTTTGAATTTGTCTTTTTGTCCAGAGTTTTTACATGGCGGTTTCCCAGTACAATTTGTACAGAGTCCTTTCAGTTCCTCGAGAAGCTCAAGGATGCTGAAAAGTCAGACCAGCCAGATAACTTCTCATTTAAAGATCAGGAAAACAAAGCATCTGAAGGAATGACTGCATTTCCTATGGATGGACCTGGCGGCCAGTGTGTGGCGATGCTTTCCCTATTCTCCCTGGGAC
Organism: Aptenodytes patagonicus; assembly: GCF_965638725.1. Classification (NCBI taxonomy): domain Eukaryota; kingdom Metazoa; phylum Chordata; class Aves; order Sphenisciformes; family Spheniscidae; genus Aptenodytes; species Aptenodytes patagonicus. The sequence goes on from NC_134961.1 coordinate 126,632, forward strand.
TTGTATCTGTGAATGTGAGAATCCCGGAGCAGATAGTTGTGGTGGACAGCACTATGGTGGAAAATGAAGTGATAAAAAGGTAAAGACTGTTACTTCTATTAGTAAATACAGTTTGGGGATAACTGGAATGAAATTGGACAGGCATTAGCATTTTCTTCACTGTATTGTGGCATGTTTTACTGTGATATTGTTTAGATTTTTATTTCTGAGGGAGCATTCTGAAGACTTAATGGCACTTTAGTTAATGCCTGTCATTATAGCCTTGGACTGCATTTGTCTTCACATATGTGACATTTAAATTGCTAGGCACTTCACTGCCATCAGAGCTAATGTGGAAAGGAGAGCAGTGTGTGGTAGATGAGCATTTTCATCAACATTGTACCTTCCTGTTTCAAGGACTAAGAAGGATTAGTAATGAGGCTTCAGCTTTATCAGTGAAACCTGTCTCCACAATATTGGTGCTATGTATTGTCTCCTCTTTGATATTTTTATTTTTTTAAAGCCTCCAGTAATTGCATACCACTGAAATGGAAACTCTGTCCCTAGGCAGTCTAATCCTATGAATAGTTATCCTTACAATCATTACGTGTTTTCTTAGAATGCGACTAAAATCTCTTGCTGTAGTTTAACCTGTTGCTTCCTGTTGTATACATACATGGAAAATACTTTGTTCTCTTTCTCTTTAGAGCAGCTTATTACATATTTGAAGATTGTTATCATAGTCCTTCTCCCATAATATGCTATTCTTTAAAATGAGCAGCCTCAATTCCTTTAATTGTGTTTTTGGTATGTTATTAATGTTATCCAGACCTCTGTTTTTCTCATTATTTTCCTCTACACTGAACTGTGATGTCAAAAAACAAATGCCATGCTCTTGCTGGCAGGTCTGTGCCAATTACATCATGTTATATAGGTGATATGCCTGCTAATACATGCCAAGATGATGAATGGCCATGGTCTTGCCAAAAAAAAAAAAAAAAAATTGTTTCCTCTTAGTGTGGAGGACAGGTGCATAGTCCTTTTATATAAATAACACGCATTTGTCCATATGAAATTGCTTCCTGCCCTTTTCCAGACTATTTCTCCAGTTTGCTGGAAATGTTCTGAATGCAAATCCTGTCTTCTCATAAACTTGCAGCCTTTCCAGTTTGGTGATCCCATGCAAACTTAATAAGCTATTTTATCACCCAGGTCACTAGCAAAAATACACTGAACCCTGGCCTAGTCTCCTTTCTGAGTGCAAGCATGTGAGTCCAGTTTTCCAACTGGTTATGTACTCGCACTATTTTTTCTAAATGATGTGTTCCCTTTTGGTTTTAAATATGTTTTAAGAGAAGGTACTTAAGGTCTAACTCATCTTAGAAAAGGTTGGAAGGAACCTTTGGTTGTCTCTGGAATAACCTGCTTAAAACAGAGGCAACTTCAGAGTTAGATCAGGTTGTTCAGAGCCTTCACCTTTATCCACAACGGCTCTTGTCGAGTCCTGGAAAGAAATAGTGTTGGTTTGACTAAGTTTGTTTCTGGGAAATCTATTCTGGCTGCTACTACTATTCTTTCTTTACTTTGAGGCTGTCTGCAGTTTGTTTTATGTTGGTTTTGGTGGGTTTTTTTTCTTTTTTAAAGTAACTATTTGGTCTGTAATTCTTTCTTCTCCTTTTCTCCCTCAAAAATAAACAGTCTGCCTTATACTGCAGTACCCCTTATGGTCTCAGCCTTTGTGCTCTGACAGATGTTCCCTCATGATGAACCAAAGAGGTTCAGCACTGTAAGCCGAGATATTTTGGGTTCATTTCAACATGTTTGCAAAAAAGAGAGAGTTTCCTTTTCCAGGGACCTTTAGCGTATTTTCTTTTCTGTAGTGGCTTGTTCTCAGCACTTTAAATCAGCCTGCTGTGGTCGTACCCACAGCTGTTCGTGACTAAAGACCAGAATGCAGAATAGCATGTGTTCTTGCTCTGCTCAGTGTAATGAGTCACTTTCTTATTTTGGAAAGAAAAACTCAACAAACAAACAAAACACCTCTGTTTGCTGTAGTTTGGGAAAAGAAGGTCTTGAGGATGATGATGACGATGATGATGACTTAGATGACAGCTCTGGAGGCAAACGGAGAATAGAAGTAAAAGCTCGTCAAGCATCTCATACCAATTACTTACTGATGAGAGGCTACTATGCCCCTGGAATTGTCAGCACGCGGAATCTGAGTCCCAGTGACAATATTGTGGTCAATTCCTGCCAGGTGAAGGTTAAGCTGCGATGTACACCAGTTCCAGGAAGACTCAGCTCTCCAGGTTAGTTTCTGTTTGGCCTAACTTGCACAGAAGTGGGTTGGAGCAGGAAAGATAGCGAACTCATTTGAACAAAGCCTTTTAACAGGAACATTCTTTTTCCATTACACATGCAGTTTGCCTTGTAATGCTTTCTTTCCTGACTTAAAGCAAACAGGTGGTTGACTTAGAGAGGCACCTTTTGTTGGTAACAAGTCCTTGTCTGTATTTCATGTTGTGTGAAATTATTAATCCAAAGAGGAAGTCTGTCCTCTGCTCTGTTATCCCTTCTGCAGGAGGTTTTTCAGTCCCTTCTGCAACTCAAAATACCATATTATGTCACACCCAGGCTTTCTCTTCTGTAAAGAGAAAGAAAATCTTTCACAGCTCCTTGAATGGAAATTCACGTTTACTTGTCTCATGCAAGTGCCTGAAATAGTGGTGTTCAATCTCTGGCCTTTTACCTACAGTAATTTAAACATTTTGATAATATTTAGAGCTTGAATATCTGCAATTTATCAGCACTCCTCCTTCTCAAGAGCATCTTCCTTTCAGCTGTAAAGCAAATGTATCCAGGAAAGCCTTTAGTTGTTTAGCTCTTTAGTTGGAAGGTCTAGTGCTGTCCCTGCCCATTCCTATTGCTGTTGTGGTAGAGGTAAAATAAAAATTCTTTCTCATCTCTCTGCTGCCACACATGCCCTCCAGGTCTACTGAGCTGACGGCTCATTACAGTTGTTCTCATTTTTCCTTGGCTGTCGAAGAAGCGCAGCTGTCATATGAGTGTCCCACAAGGCGTGATGTAAAGGCAGCCTGCAGATAAAAGGGTGGGGAGCAGGTCAGAACAGTGCCAAAGCTACCCTCTAATCATCCAGGACTGGAAAAAGATGTTACACTGCTTCAACTTGTGATACTCTGTACAGTGGGGGTCAGTTTTGTGCAGTGATGGACCTGCCTCCAAACACAGAGATGCTTTGTTATACTCATTGTACTAAGACATTGTCAGCTTGTAGTTTATACCATATTTGGCCAATAGCTTTCTGCCATGGATCAGCTGCTTCCAATTTTTCGATTATTAAGGTCCTCCATAGCATTTCCTTGCCCTAGACTTTTCACTTGACCTTCTTCAAGAAAAAAGGAGACGATTCCCTCATTAACTTAGAGTTAAGCTGACCCAGTGTTAGAGAGAATACCAGTAAGTTTACACTGTCTTTCAGCGATACTTCACTTTGATATGAGGGTAAGCCCTGGTAAACCAGCTTGCTCTTCTTCTACAGGTCTTTTCAGAGACAAATATGTAAGGCAGAAAGAAAAAAGGAAACTGCATCAATGAAGATGGAAAACTGAGCTCTGTTTTTAACTGGAATTGTCTAGAACACCTCTAATCTGTCTGACTCAGAATATTTATCTTTCTGTAGCGTATTGAATAGTAACAACTGCTTCACAGCTTATACACTTGTTTTTTATTTGCTTTGCAGTTTCTTCTCTGCTTGATAACATGGTTGTGGGAGTCTCCTGCCTCCCTGAAACTTTTACCAGGCTGATTAAAGTCCGAGAAGAAAATTATGAGGTTGATCAGTTTCTTCATGAGTGTACAGAATGTTATGGCTATAATCCCAGAGATGTAGCTGCTGTTTTGGAGATCCGTAATGCAATAGAGGCAACTTCCCACTTTGGAATTTGCAAAGCTGAGCTGAGCAAACGTTTCTGCAGCTATGAAGAGGTGGAACCTGAACGCACCAGGAGCTTGGAGCAGTACATTCAGGTGGTTTTACAGCCAGCTGCTTTCCATACATTAATGTTTGCATGCTTAGTATTCCCCTTGAACAGGACAATCTTCCAGGCTGTAGGAAGCAAATATAAATTGAACAAAGCTATTTATATTAGGCAAGAGATCACATACCAATACCTGATAGCAATCTCGCCTCAAAGTTAGGAAGGCCAAAAATTAAAGCAGCACTTACTCAAAGACAGGAATGAACTGTTTTAGAAACCTAGAGGTAGCAACATTCACCTTTGGAAGCAAAATACTCTTTCCCAGTTACATTTTAATTTAAGCTGAACAGAAATGTCTTGTGCTGTAATTTCAGAAAAGTTTAAGGGGTAAAACATCTTTTCAACTTCAGTGCAGCAGGATAGAAAATGGAATATTCTACTAAGCTCTTCCTCTTTCTTTGCTGCCAGTTAAAGATGGCAATTCCATGATATTTGGTTAAGCTGATATTTTCAAGTGAAAGCTCCTGAGACAATTTTTGTGGGTTTTGTTTTTTTTTTTTTAATAGGACCTTATTGAAATGCAGCAGGTTTTAGAAGTAGGAGGCCATACTGTAAGACTGGTTGCAATAGTATTTGCCAAGCCATGGCTATTACATTCAGTATGTCTGAAGAATAAACCAGAGGATTCTGATCAGCAAGGTGCAGAAACCACTCTCCCAGATGTACAACAGGATTGCCTGCCACCAGAACCAAAGAAGGGAGAGGCACATTCGAGAGAGGAGGAGCAGCTGGGAAAAGACACACAATCTGTCAGTGATGAAGAACCCCCAAGGAAGAGATGTAAGACTCAACATGATGTCCTTCAAGATGGCAATCGACCCTGCCAGGGTTCACAGACTGGTTTGAAAAGCGCAAATGAAAATAACTTTGATGCAGGTGTTACTGATCCTGTTACAATGAAGGAAGCTTTAATCATGGATGAAGAAACAGGCTCCCTGGGAGGGCAGACAGAACACCTAGCTGAACACCTGGTGTGTGCTCCAGATGCTGTGAATGTGGACACTTACAGGCAACAAGATAAATCTTGTTCTGAGGACAAAGAGCTTGAAGAGAATGATGAGCTCAGCACTGAGCACAACAAGCAGATCCCTATCCTTGAACAATCAGCCAGTGAGCAGTATGATGATCTTTCCTACTTACAGGAGAACCCAGGAGTCTCTAAAGGTATGTAGGAGCACTCTACATCCAAGAAATAGAGACTAGCTCATCATCAGTTGATCCCAAATGGGTAGTTCCATTTTATAAGCAAATACTAGACTCTTTATGAAGCTGTACCAGTGATAGAGGTTTTCATTTCTTGAAGTGGCATGACACTACTTGATCTGGAAGGTCTTGGAGGTTTCAAATTCATCAAAGATTCCTTCCTATGCCTATTGCTGGAATGTTCATGACTAGTCCAAAAATGCGTTTTCCTTAGAAACTCGTTTCCATGTCTTATTCTTCTCCAAAAACATACTTGGATCTCAAGTTTCTCATCTCTGGCTTCAGTCCAAAGGCTAGACATCTCTAAACGTAGAAAACACAGCGCTACTGGTGTACATTTAACTAGAATGCCTGTGACTGAAAGTTGTAAAGTCATTAAACCATTCGCCAGAAAGCAGCACGTGCCAGAGAAGATTAATAGCTTCATTTGTAACCCAATTTGACTTCATTTTCATTTCCTTTTTACTACCAGTTTTCTTCTTTAATAGCTAGTAGTTCTTGCCAAGGTTTACATTAGGTAGGTTGTTTGGGGATTTTATTTTGGTTTTGTTTTTATCAGCTCTGATTTCAGATTGAATCACAAGCTAACTGCTTGTGTGGTATTTTGCCAAGATCTGCCATTACCCACGTTTACAGCTGCAGACTGCCGTGTAAATCAGCGTAGCATCTTCAAGCTTGGTATTGTTTAATTGGAGCCTTCCTGCAGGAAATAGTCAGGGCTGCCCAAACAGCAAAGACTTCAGCAGTTTTTAACATGAAACTACTAAAATACTGTTTTGGATTTAACTTGCTCTACTTGTTTGTAACACAGGAGGGAAAAAATAGTAGTTATATTATCAAGCATAGAGTTCTTGCTGGTCTTCCTGATGAAAGGCCAGCTGAAGGGTTTACCTGTGCTTAAGCTAAAGCTGTTAGCCTCTGGGTGTGGTAGAAGTACGTACATTAAGTAATTGGGTAATTAAAACCCATGACATAAGGCATAATGGAAGCTGCAGAGGCAACCTTCACTTTGAAACCAAACTCTGCTGAAATCTTGAGTTTGCGTTCTCAAGTCTGCAGCTGCTCGGACTTTTGCTCAACTTCCATATGATTACCAGGAGCATTAAGTTAAAGCCCCATGAGTGCCTGCACAGCTCTCTGTGTGAAACTCGGTTCTTTCAGTCCATAGAATTACTTGTTGTTCAGCCATGTCATCAGACTTCTAGGAATAAACCTTCTCGCTGTCATTTGGGAATGGAACCACAAAAAGCGTGGTTGGAGTAGACAGACATGGTTGTGAGAAGAGGTGTGGGAAAGAGAGAGTATGCTGCAGACAGGTAACGGCAGTCGGAGAGGAACCTTAGAGCTCCCCATGCAACTGAGAACAAGACACGGCGTAGTTTGCTTGTGTTATTTTCTAGCATAAGCTGTTGCATCTTACAGCTTAGCCACCTTTTACTTTCCTTCCACTAGATAAAGAGTTTGGGTTAATTAAAAACTATGTGTTCTTTTCTTTCCAGGAAATTCTATGCCAGATGTATCCCAGGCAGCCAGGGACCGGTGAGTAACAGAGATGTCTGCAGAATAACTAAACACTTAGCACTACCAAAATAATACCTGGAAGCAAATGACTTGGAAACCTTAGTTTTATGCTCTGATGAGCAGTGAGCATTGATGATGGAGAAACCCCATGTTTTCCTCCGTTGTTCTTGTTAACGTTACTCGTGCTCATATGCATGCTGAAAAAAATGTCTCTGATACATGGGGTTTTTTCCAAACAACTAGCTCCAAATATCAGAGGAACAAAACTGATTTTTCTTTCTCAAATAAGTCCAATGCCAGAAAGTCTCAGCTTCCATGTGCCCAGGAAAGGCCTGGAGAAACTGCAATATGGGAAATGTGAATTTCCATGCAAGGTCTGTCTTTTGACTCCAAAATGCTAAAAATGAGGAATTTGGTTTCCTATCTGAGCCCTGTTGCTGCACGCTGCAGATTGAAGCAGGCCTTGGATAACTTTTGGAGGCTATTAGAGCTAGTAACAACCAACCAAGCGAAACAAAGCTTTCCTGGTCATCCAAGACTCAAGGTAATTGTTGGGTGGTATAAATGGTGCTAGAAGTGCTTCTCGGGTGGTGAACACATAGTGTGAAATACTTCAGGTCTGTGGAACTGTCTAGTAGATTAGCACCAGTCTCTGCCTGTTCTCAGAGCAGCTGCAGAATTTACACCTGGGATGTGAGCAAACACTGGCAATGGATGCGGTAAGAATCTCTATTATGCAGAAATTATGATGATGGGAAATCTAGCTAGAAGAATAATTCCTGACAGAGCTGAACTTAAATTGTCTTTTGCAGGGCCTGCGAGAACGTCTGCTTCATTGGGAGGCCGTGGAGGATCGTGGATGGGAATCTGAATAAACCTGTGTGTAAGGGGATGATGGAAGCTGTGCTCTACCACATCATGACAAAACCAGGCATAACGGAAGGCATGCTGTTGCAGCATTACATGGGGGTACTGCAGCCTGTTGCTGTCTTAGAGATACTGCAGGTACGTGAATCATCGGCTGTGTGAACCTTAACCTGGTTCTTCTTCCAGCAGCTATTTCACTGGAAGCCCTGGGAAAACGGGACTGTGAATGAACCGTGAAAAACAATCTTCTCCCTTTAGGGCAAATTAACCAAAGCCAGAGCAAGTTACTGTTCACAACGAGGGTGGAAGGAAGCCTGCTTTACCTCTCCTTGGAATTACTGTATTACTGATTTTAAATTTTGAGCTTGCGTCTGAAATGGATGTACATGCAGTTGAACTTCTAGTTGGTTACTGAAGAAATGGTGGCTTGCACTGGGAAATACTAAGTTGGGCTGTTAAATTCTACGGTGATTAACACTGCATTAATCTTGGTTTTTTTCCTTATATACATTTCGGATGGGTAGTCTTTGACATTAGCACAGACACATTTCAGTCTGATTCTTGACAGTACTGTAAATAAGACCTTCTGTCCTGACAGACCTGCTTAAAGGCATACATCCTTAATTGTAAAACAATGCATGATGAGAAAAATTGAGTTTCTCACATTTTTTTCCCCACATCTTGAAGTTTGATTGCCACCACTGCTACTTTGCAAATGAAACCTTGGGTAGTTTGGGTTTTTTCCCCCCATAAGGATTCAAAATCCTAAGTATAGCAGTAATATTGCAGTCCTTCCCGTAAGCATGACATCCCCTACTAATGCTGGAAATTAACATTCCAGTGTATGTATGCCACACTTCTGTCCAAAGGCTCATGCATTTCGGTAACAATGCAAGCCGCGTACGCTACCGCTCACGCACTGAGCCACCATCCTGTTTCCTGGGTGTTCCATCACAGCTTGCCCATATGTCCTGTGCCACAGCAACACTGCCAAGAGGGTAGCTGGGATCAGGGCAGCAGCAGACAGGTTTAAGACTGCAGAACAGAGTTTATAGTGATGAGGCACGCGCATGTGGGAGAGCAATACAGATGATTCCTAGCCAACTTTTATTCAAATCCACAAAGTCAAGGAATTACCTGTACTTTTTACAGATCGGAGAACTTGAATCTAACTTCTCTAGCAATAAATTTGACAAGAACTGGTTTTGAAACCATGGACAGAGCTTGTATCTGTAATATACCAAGTATGAGTAAATCTAGACGCGTACCTGTGTGAGACTACTGAATGCACACCAGTTGTTTTCAGCACACGCAGCACGTAGATTGCCTTGCTGGGGGAATGAATGCTAACCCGTTAGCAAGAACTGACCCAGAAGGCTTACACCTATACCACCACTAAATGATTTGTACCTGGTCCCAAACGTTGAGATCTGTTGCTGAACGCGTGTTCTGTGTCACTATCCAGGTGTCAGCCACTGTGCCGAGAGTGACAAATGAGCATGTATCCAGCTATGTGAACTTGCTCTGTTGTGCTGTAGCCTTTGCCATCCCCATGGTCTCCTGAGGGGGTGGAGTGAAGCTGCTTTTAGTACACATTGTCTAACATTTCTGAGAACACTGTAGGTAGAATAGCGTTAAGTGCATTTTTCTTCACTGCGACGGCTCGAGCTAAAATATGTGAATTTTTCTGCAGGGTCTGGAAACTCTTGGTTGCATCAGACGATTCTACATGAAAAAGCCATCCCTGGTGTCGCTCTTTTCTCAGCCAGTTGTGGAAGAAAAACTAAACAATCCCAAACTGAGCGAAACCCCAACAATATACTATGAGCCTACGATAGACTGTACTCTCAGGCTGGGAAGAGTGTTCCCCTGTGAAGTGAATTGGAATAAATGGGTGCAGATTATCCCTGTATAAAAGAGGTAAAGCTGAGTCACATTCAATTGGTTTAGCCTGTAGGAGTGAGCGCTAATGCAGATAAAAAGTTACAATTTCTGCCCCATCATGTTTTTGTTAAGTTATTTATCCTTTTTACTTCTGAATGTATTTAAACTGAGAATAAAGCTTCATGTTAAGACACAGGTAATATTTGATCCCACTTTAAGTATATTGTCTTTTTACCAGTAATTGCTTGTAGAGCATATAGTTCATAGATTCTGCTTTATCTTACGTGGTTTTCACAAGGCACAGCAACGGCCCCTTTTTCATTTTTTCTCCCCCTAAGGCCACTGCGGTAACATTTTACCTTCGCTTTGCCTTCCGCTCCCTTGCACAGCAGCTGGCTCTGCGCTAAGGTTTGCTTAACTGTTCTTTAGCTTGGTTATCTTAAGGCCTGCCTATATTTTAAACACACACTTGGTGTGCACGGCAATTAGTTTCTTGCATGTGCTTTTTAGCAGACCTGCTGCACTGTGTGAAATAAGGGCCCCGTGTCTTCCCTAATCATAGAATCATAGAATCATAGAATCATTGAGGTTGGAAAAGATCAAGTCCAACCATCGACCCAACACCACCACCCACTAAACCATGTCCCTAAGTGCCTCATCTACTCGTCTTTTAAATACCTCCCCTCAGGTCTCCCGAGCCTCCTTTTCTCCAGGCTAAACAACCCCAGTTCCCTCAGCCGCTCCTCAGCAGACTTGTTCTCCAGACCCCTCACCAGCCTCGTTGCCCTTCTCTGGACACGCTCCAGCACCTCGACGTCCTTCTTGTAGTGAGGGGCCCAAAACTGAACACAGTATTCGAGGTGCGGCCTCACCAGGGCCGAGTACAGGGGCACGATCACTTCCCTACTCCTGCTGGCCACACTATTGCTGATACAGGCCAGGATGCCCTTGGCCTTCTTGGCTGCCTGGGCACACTGCCGGCTCATGTTCAGCCGGCTGTCGACCAACACCCCCAGGTCCTTTTCCGACAGGCCACAACGCAGGGAGGAACACCCTCTTAGAAGCTCTGACGGTCGTTTTCAGCGTACGGCAGCCTCGCCCCGGGTCAGGTTTTAAAGCAACCACGCAGCAGGCGGCTACTTCGGCCCAGTGAAGTGTTTATTGCAGGAGAAGACGCCCCTACCCCATCCCCGCGGGACTCCTGCTGCCGGGGCCGGGCCCAGGCCGAGCCCCTTACCTCAGCTCCGCGGAGGGGAGAGCAGGCTGGGCCCGCGCCGCGGCCCCCCGGGCCCCGGGGGCCTCAGTCCCGCCAGCGGTGCCCGCACTGCGCGTTGCAGCACTTGTAGAAGGTGGTCATGGGCTCGTCGGCCGAGCGCGTCTGGATCTGCATGAAGTAGGCGCGGGGGTGCTCGCACTTGGGGCAGGGCTCTGCGGGGCGAGGCGCGGCGTCGTGAGGAGAGGCGAGGCGAGGCCCGACCCCCCGGCCCGGCCCGGCCCGCCCCGGCCCTACCTGCCGTGGAGTCCACGTTCTCCCAGGCCGCGGCGCCGCCCAGCACGTCGTCCACCTCCTTCAGCCGCGGGTACTTCCTGCTCGTCACCTGCGGGACGCCGCCGGTCAGGGGGCCCCGGGCCGCCCGCCGCCTCCCCCCCGGCCCCGCGCCCGCCCCCCGCGCCGCCCCGGCACCTTCCGCGTGACGTTGCGCACGTAGGGGCAGGTGGTGCAGGCGAAGCGGTGGCAGCGCGGCCCCTCCTCGGCCACCAGCACGTTGCCGCAGGCCGGGCAGAAGAGCAGCATCCCCGGTTCCGCGGCGCCGGCCGCCCCTTCCGGCGCGGCGATGGCGGAGGCGGAGGAGGAGCTGGCGCACGCCGAGGTGCTGGAGCTCTTCCAGGCGGCGCTGGCGCGGCTGGTGCAGGACCCGCTGCTCTGCGACCTCCCGCCGCAGGTGGGGCCGGGGGCGGCGGGGGCCGGGCCGGGGCCGGGGCCGGGGCCGGGGGGGGGCGGTGGCGGGGCTCAGGCCCGCCTCGCTCGCGTGTCGCGGCCGTGCCGCCCGCAGGTGACGGCGGAGGAGATCGGCTCGCAGGTGGCGCTGGAGTACGGGCAGGCCATGACGGTGCGCGTCTGCAAGGCGGACGGCGAGACCATGCGTGCGTCCCGGGGCCGGGGGGGCGGGCGGAGCCGGCCTGGGGGAGGAACGGGCCGGGGGGGGACCAGGCCAGGCCCGGCTGGGCGGCGGGGGGGTGGTAGGCCGGGGGCCGGGGCGCTGACGGGACTCTCTCCCCCCCTCGCTCCAGCCGTGGTGGTGGTGCAGAACGCCTCGGTGCTGGAGCTGAAGAAGGCGCTGCGGCGGCACGTCCAGCTGCGGCAGGCACGGCAGGGCGGCGTCCAGCACCTCAGCTGGTGAGCGGGACCGGGGGGCTGGCGGGCTCGCCCTGCTCACCCCCACTTTCATCACTTTCCCGGGGCCAGTGGTTCTTCCTGCGGCTCCCCCTAAGTGCTTTTCCCCTAGGAAGTACATATGGAGGACATACCACTTAACCTACGCCGGAGAGAAACTGGCAGATGACAGAAAGAAACTGAGAGAGTAAGTAATCAAATCTCTTCTGCATCTGTGGGGCTGGAGAGGCCAAGCTGGAGTCCACACAGCATCTGCACAGGCAGGGCTAACGTGGGACTTTGTGCCCTGGCTCAGGTAGGTCCTCCTAGCATTGGAAGAGGCTGCCCAGGGAAGTGGTGGAGTCACCATCCCTGGAGGTATTGAAAAGACGTGTAGATGTGGCACTTAGGGACATGGTTTAGTGGTGGACTTGGCAGCGCTACGTTAGCGGTTGGACTCGATCTTAAAGGTCTTTTCCAACTTAAATGGTTCTATGATTCCACTTAAAATTGACTGCACGATGGGACCAGCACTGCACACAGAGGTGGGACAGGCCCTGCCCTGACAGACTGAGAGGCCGTCTGCAGGACAGGAAGGCCTCAAGTAGTTCCTCCGCCACAACCATCCTGTGCTGAGTGTGTTCGTCCAATTCAGACCACACCAGGGCACTCGGACGCATTGCCCCTTGGCCGTCTATGCCAAACTCCTGCAGAATAGGCTATGCTTACTAAGGTTACACCTGAGGTATCCTGCAGAGACAAGATCAGTGAGGAAAAGCATGAGTATGAGGGGAGTAGAATACAGAGAAGGCCGGGAATGGTGTCACGCACGTGAAGCACATCATTAGGTCATTTCCACGGAAACTGGGAGCTGCTCAGCAGAGGATGGGGTCAGGACACATTATGTGGTGGAGGGGATCCAGGGTGGGAGGGACCTCTGAAAGTCATCTAGTCCAGTCCTCCGCACAAGCAGGGTCTGCTAGAGCTGGTTGCTCAGGGCTGCGTCCAGTTGGGTTTTGAGTATCTCCAAGAATGCAGACTCCACAACCTCTCTGGACAACCTGTTCCAGTGCTCAGTCACCCTCACAGAGGGCTTGGCAGAGCTGCTGAGGTAGAAAGGTAGGAAGGAGGGTGGAAGAATGACAAGCAAAGAGCAAACCAAGGATAAGAGTGTTGGGCTCCGGACCTGCTCAGCCACGTGTCGGAGACCATCTAGTAACGACACTGACAAACCACTCCCACGTTTCCATGCCCGTTCTCAAGGCGAGGAGGCAGGAGGTGCTTCTGAGCACTCTAGCTGTTGCATACAGCAGTGCTGGGTATGCCAGCCTGCATGCAGACCAGCAAGAAAAGCTTGTCTGAAGTATTAAAAATTTAGCAAGGCAGCCTTAGTCAAAGCTGTCCTCGAAAGACTGAGCCATGGGTGACAGATGTTGCATTTAAGGGCACGTTGCAGTTAAAAAGGCAGATGATCAGATCCTTCAGTGCTGGCAGCATGTTCTATGTACACAAGTGAGAATTTTAACTTGTCCTGCGTTAGAGCACAGCACGCGACCATAGGAGTCCATCTCCCCCTGGGAAAGAGGAGGCTATAGGATTTCAAAGGTTGTGGTTTCTGGGAACCTGGCATATAACATCATAACTCTCTGCTCAGGTATGGCATCAGAAACCGGGATGAGGTCAGCTTCATAAAGAAACTTCGAAAGTAACCTATCAATCAGGTAAGTCCTAAATATCCATTAAGAGCTACCAACTCTTCATCTTCCTCTTCCCCAAGCCCTAGTGTTCAGGCTCACAGCAGCTGGTGGTGCTGCTCTCCGCTGCGTAGCGGAGCATTTCTGAATGCTCATGTCTGCATTAGGCTTGTGCCCTGGCTCTGGTCTGTTTCCACGTCCTGGTTGTGTTGCTTGTGCTTCTCTCAGGGCGGGGAATGATAATTCAGCTGCTGCAGTTCACACATCAGGAGCAGCACCAGCAATACCTTAGTGCTGGCAGTGGTGTATCTCTAACCCTACTTTAGGTTTAGACTCTGAATCTGCTCCCACAATGTCTAGAGATTCGTTAAATGCAGTGTTCCTTTGCCCTCGTGATTGCTTCTAGGACCTTGCTTTCTTTTAGGCTTCTTGAATCTCTAGAAATCACTGCTAGGAATGTGGCTGGGTGCTAACTAATCCCCAGGAGGACGGAGGACTCTGTGCTACAGGCGATTGCCATCACCCAGGTCATTTGGGTCCTCCTGCGTGCCTCAGACTCTCATATCCGAGTGACTGTTCTCCCACCCTGCTCCTAGTGCTCCTGTACCGTTCAGAGCACCTGCAGCTAACAGAAATGGCCCACGGGGGTGCATAAGCAAATGCAACAAGCAAACACAGCATGTTCTTTGCTGTTCCACAGTGGGTATATTTTGAGCCATCTTTCTCAATTACTGCAAGCTGTAAGGGGTTAGGAAAAGGGACCTCAGCTTCCCTATCCTGTAGTTTCTGTCTCTCTGTTTCTCCATTTTCTGGTTTATAGAAACTCGTGTTCAACTGATTCATTCTTTTCAGAAGACAGGACACAGCACTAGACAACTTTCGGTCATGGTATTTCTGTGCAACCGATGCATTTAAAAACACTTCCAGCACCGGAAGCACGAGTAGCACGTATATTACCTGTTTGTAACCTATGTAGACATAATTCTGGTATTATACTGCTATTTTTAGAAAGTTGTGCATACAAACACAAGATGTGGCCAAGTTTAAAATTACGTTTGCTTCCCCTCAACATCTAAAAACACAACCACAGTGTCTGAGGAGCAGTGGTAATAGCAGCTTTTCCAAACGCTTGGGTTTTTGTTTTGCGGCTCCAGCTGGCTGGGTTAGAAACTGTTGCTTTGTGATCACAGTAACTTTTTCTCTTCTTTCAAGAGAAAAACATCCAGTTTTTCAACATCCAGTGTAATAAAATGGGTGCCATGAGAGAAGCCATCTGCCCCATGGTGCCTATGACCAGCAGTCACCTATGGCACTGGCTGATCCCCCCTCCCCGGGCCTGTCTAGGCGGGGTAGTGTGGTGATAAGAGAGCCCAGCATGCAGTAACTATTGTCACTGACAAATATCTTCTTTCTTTAACAGAGAGAGCAGAGAATCCAGCACTACCAAGACCAGACTGTGGATTCAGCAGGTTCCCGGAGGAAAAAAGGTTGTAACATTTCAAAGAGAAACAAACTCCAGTTTTTTGTAGTTGCTATTTGAAATGTCTGCTTCTCAGCTGTATGTGGAACGTGCTTTCAGTGATTAAAGAGACCCTCTAGTTTTCTGAGGCTTTTAAGGCCCTTATTTCCAGCTGCAAATCTGCCTCTGACTGTTTTGGGTGCTAGAAAAGGATTGCTTCTACTGATACATGAAACAGCATAGGTGAGAGAAAGTAACAAACGTAGCCACAGACTATGCAGAACAATTAACAGTAGCTAAAACGCTACCTTACCATTTAATCACCACCTTAGCAGTAGTAAACAACTCTGGTTAAAAATGTAGTATTGAAACTAGTGTAATAAAAATAATGGCAGCAGAAAAGGTTCAATACAATTGAACAAGGCACAAACGTTCTGTTTTCAGAGTCTTCTGAGATAAGGCAAAACATGCCTGCCAAGTGCTAAGGAGACAGTTTAAATTAACCACGGGCAGGGTTAGAAGTGTCATTGGATTAGAGGCTTTGTCCACATGGAACCGGCACAGCAAACGCAAAGACAGTCCATCTCCAGTGCCTGCTCGAGAAGCCAGTCTTTGCCTTTCAGTGGAGCTGTGCATCCAGGTCGTATTTCTCGCAGAATTTGTCTGTGAATGGTATACAAGTAAGGAACTCGCACCACTCGCACTTGATGGGGTAGAAATAGAACAGAATCACAAGTCCTGAGAAGAGTGCAATGAAGATGAGCTGGAAAACTATAATTTGGCATCGCTTCCTATATAAATCAAACTTCCCAAAGCTAATGTAGGGCAGGAAGGCAAAGGAGAGGAAGAAACCACTGATAAATCCTGAAATGTGAGCAAAATTATCAATCCAAGGCAGGAGGCCAAAGGCAAAAAGAAAGAGCACCACAGCCAGCAGCTTGAAGAAAGCCCTCCATGGGCGTGCCAGGATTTGCCAACTCTGGAAGAGCTCCACAAAGAGACAGGCCAGAATCCCAAACTGGGATCCTGCAGGGCCAACCTGCAGAAGAAGAGCATTACAGGTAACATCAGGCACATCCCATCTGCCTGGCTTCTGCAGCCAGCTCCAGGCATTACAGTTATTTATCATTCAACTCCTCGTTCAGTGTTTCTTGGGAAAGAGATGCCGCGGCCTGCGACTTCATCCTTATAACGGGGTTCAAGGAGTAAAGGGGCTTGGTTTGATTTAGCATCAAGGTAGGTGTGAGGCCAGCAATCACCAGAACAGACTCTATATTTAAGGAGGGCAGATCTGGTTTAAGCCACCAGAGCGGAGAAGCCCTTGAAGGCTCTCTCCTGGCTCCTCCCACCCACCATGCACTTTTCCTTATTGAAGGACCTGGAAGATAGTCCTCCAGGTCCTGCCACGCAGCCTTCTGAAGTGAAGCCGGCTGGTCGCATCAGACTTCTCCAGCTGTGGCATGTGGACAGGGACAGTCCTGTGGGAAAGGTAAGCTCTGCTCTTTGCCCCTCTCCTGCCTGCCACTCATACACAGAGGGTCTCTGGCACCAGCTACAGCTCTCAATTCCCAGCCTGCCAGGGGCCCCTCTTATCCTGTGGCTGGACAAACCCCCCATTCATTACGAGAGGCAGCCAGACCGGGCCAGTCACTCGGAAAGCCCAGGGTGCTCTGGGGGATGTTATTGCTCAGCAGCTAGATGATGGTGTGGTGCCATCTTCTAGCTACAAAACTGCACAAACCACATGCTGCAGAGATGAGCCCAGCTCTGGTGTCTCTGCCTGCACCAGAGAGGCACAGGCATGTAGAGAAGGCTTGTGTTCAGGATGAGTTACCGGGACCCTAGTCTGCAGGAGACCCACCTCTGCTCTGTAGGGTAGAAATATTGCACTGGCAAGATTTCCAGTGATGCCACTGAGCAGGTAGATGATAGAGATGCGATGCCATCCTGCCAACTTCTCTAGGTCCCGCAGGATCGTCATTTGGAAACAGACTGAAACCAGACAGTGCAGGATCCTGCCAAGTTCAGAGTACAGGAGCTGAAGAAGCAGCAGCCACTGAAAGTCACCCCTGTGCTGGTGTTCTTTGCCGAGCCTTGCTGAGAGCTCCTGGTCCAGCCTCACCCACACCTCTAACAGCCCTCCCAGAAAATGTAGCATGGTAAACTTCAGCAGGGACAACAGCTCAGCACCCCCCCCGTGTTCCCCAGGGAAGGATCTGCCAGAACAAGCCTCATAGCAATCCCAGGGTTCAGGGCTCCCCCACCCAGACAGTGGAAGTTTTACACCTATGCTTACCCAGCATGAAGGAAAAGTGAGAGCCAGAGGCGGTAGAACTGGTCAGGAACTTCCGGATTTAGGAAAGGGAGGAGTCCACAAACGTCATCCATGCAGTGCACCTAGGGCAGAAGTAGGGTTGTGAGGTGCGCCAGCCAGCATGGCCCTTTATCAATACCAGGGCAGAGACTGCAGTTAGCTCTGAAAGGGGGGTTCTCCTTCTTCTCCGCTGTATCGCATCCTAACCCTTGTCTCCACCACCAAGTTACACATGACCCTACCCATTCCCTATGGCAGCTTTATGCCCTCATTCTTCACCCCAACACACACACGACAGACATCTGCGTTTGCTCGCCAATGGAGCGGGAAGGTTGCATTCTCCTGCTGCTTCCACAGTGGTCCTGTGTTGGGCTTTCACAGCTGCCAGCCCAAGTCCTAAACCAGTCTCCGAAGAGGGACAGATGCAGTCAGCTCTGCCACTACTGTCTAGATCAGCAGCTTCCCCCAGGCTCAGGGTGGGACAGGACACAGGACTCCCACCTACACTGCAGCACAGTCATCCCCAGATCTTGCCAAGCTGCTAAGGGGAACAGGAGGGAGAAGGGCAGCCATACAAACCCCCAACTCCACACTTACCTGAGAGCAGAGTGTTGCCTCCTCATGGAAATAGCCCCGCATAAATTCACAATACTCCCGGGAGGTTATTTCACACCTGGAGGAGGCACAAGTAATCAAAATGAGGAACAAGTCACACGTGGAAGGCACACACACTCCCCCCTGTCTCATCCCAAGTCTGCCTATGAGAACTGATGCCTCCAGCTGCCCCTGACGAGCTGTAGTGTCCCTGCAACAGATGCACTAAGGCATTCCCATTTGAGCCCAGTGTCACTCTCCATACACCCCTCTTGCTTCTCTCCCACACTCAAGCCTGAGTAACCTCCACAGACTAATGCCCTGCATACAGGGGCTCCAAAACAAGTGCTAAAACGGAACTAGT
The DNA here is from genome assembly GCF_965638725.1 of Aptenodytes patagonicus. NCBI lineage: Eukaryota > Metazoa > Chordata > Aves > Sphenisciformes > Spheniscidae > Aptenodytes > Aptenodytes patagonicus. The sequence continues at coordinate 144,943 of NC_134961.1, forward strand.
TACAGCTGAGAAAGAACCACCAGAGCTTGGGGAAGCTGTCTCTGGGGGAGTCTGGTGCTTCCATTGCTGACAGAGTGGAAAGGGGGGGCTAGGCCAAGAACAACCCGTCGTGACTTTCAGGGACAGAGAAACTCCATGGGGCAGCACTGATTTTTCTCCCTAGCAGGGAAAGCCAGGCCCAAGCACTGGGTAATTACTCAAGCTGAGGAGCAACATGAGGAAGAACAGCATCTTCCTCCTTGGCAAACCCAGAGCAGGTTGTTTCCTGACATCTTGAATGCTCAGGGACGCCAGGCTGGGGCCATTGTAGCCTGTCAGGACCAAGCTGGCCATTCCCAAGGAAAAGCGAAGAACTCCCCAGCAGAAGTATTTAATCCCTTGGGATCTGAGTCCCTCCAAACTGCAGGACCAGTTGAGCAAGATACCCTGCCGCACCGAAGACTCAGGCTGGCTGTTATCACCTGCTCATTCCAGAGTCCTGCTCCATCTGGGAGACCTGTCATGGCTCCCTGTCCAACTCCCCTTCCCAGCAGGGCTCTGGGCTGCGTATGGGAAGGACAAGGAGGACAAGTGGCTGTGTCTACAACCTAAGAAGGGCCCCCTATGTCTCGCCCCAAGACCCAGCCCCTTTCCATACAGGTAAAACTCGTTACCTTCCTTTGGTCCCAATGCAGCAGGGCCGGCCTGTAATCACGCAGTCCATGTGAAGGTGGTTGGTGTAATTCCCAGCACTGCTTTTTGTGCAGATCTGGAAAATGACAACAGGCTGCAGTCAGACAGCCATGGCTTTGCTTGCTGCCTGGGTAAGGTCAAAACAGGCCCTTGGGAAGAAGCCAGTCCCAGAAACATGGGCCTCCCAAAGCCTCCCTCTGACACCAAAATGGGGACTGACACCCCATCTGCCTGAGCCATTGGAGCCTCAGTCAACACCTCCTCTCCGCCAAGGGATGAAAACAGCGCCTAGGCTGAGTCAGTCTCCATTGCCCTGTTACCCTGGCAGGGCCCAGGGCTTTAGCAGGGCTTTAGGTGGTGCGGGGGAACTTTAGTTGTTGGAGGGCTTCAAGCCTAGGGCTAGAAAAAGCCATGGTTGCCCTGATCTGGTGTTTGTGACAATGAGCAGGAGACTGCACCAGAGACCCCTTCCACAAACACAGCTGTGGCTCTGCACAACGGGATGCAAATGCCATATTCCAGCTGCCCATACAGGCCCCGTGCCACTGGCGATGCTCACCGGCCATTTGGTGATGTCGTCTGGCCACTCATGCGGCTCCATTGAGGCTGGCTGCTCACACACCCTGCAGCAACAGAAAGCAGAGATCAGCCAGAGAAATTACTTTCCGCTGCACCAGCAGCAGGCAGGATCCCCCAAGGGAGCCACCACACTGTCCCTGTCCCAAGGCTGTGGTCCCACAGCTCCCCTCTGTTCCTGGCAAGGGGCTGGTGACACACTACATCAGATCAGCCAAGGCTGGGCTGATCAAAGCCACAGCCTCCTTCCAGTGAGCAGAGATCATGGCTTCAGCACAGAGGCAGCCATCCCAGAGCACACAGCTGCCCAGCAACTCACTGGCTCCTTTCCCGGTGGACACAACCCCAAAGGTGGGCCTTCAGCTGGTCTCAGCTCTACATCAGCCCATGGTGACCGAGGGCAAAGGTGTGCCATGGCACCCAGCAGCTGGCAGAGCTCCGGGGCAGAGGTGTTCTGGGAGTGTGACTGCTGTACCCCAAGAAGGGAGCCTGTGCGGGGAGCAGGTGAGGAGGGGGAGAGGGATGAGAAAGGCACTCACAGCTCACAAGACACTGTGCAGGTGGGCAGCCAACAGCAACGGAGACTAGGGGGAGCAGAAATACCACCACACTGCCTCTGCCTCCCTTGCAGCCATTGGGGCAGGTAGGGACATTACTGCCCCCATGTCCCTTGGTCTCCAGAGCAGCTGCTGTCCCATCCAGCAATCAGCTGGCCTGGGACCCCATACCTCTCTGACTCTACTGTCATAGCAGCCCCGGTGCCTCCACGATGGCAGCCAGACTAGGTAGGACCTACCTGGGGTCCTGATGACAAACAGACCCAAATTGCCTCTTGCTTCCTGCCAGCATTGGTGTGCTGGGGTGATGGGGCCACTTCACCCACACGGCCAGCGTGGACTGCAGGAGAGAGGAGAGGTGTCACCGTGAAGCCCAGGGTGGGAGAAGCATCAACAGAAGTGGCCTTGAGCTTGCAGGGACAGCACAAAAGGGGCCACTGCACTCACCGAGCACTCCTCCTCCGAGGTCTGCACGCAGCCCGACTTGTCATTCCGTACGCAGCAAGCCGAGTGCTTCTCCTTCTCCCGCTTGGCACTGATGAAGCTGTGCACTTGCTGGTCCTGCCTCATGCATGGTGAGAACTTGGCCCCTAGGTGGATCAGGGCCTCCTGGCAGAGATGGAAACGCTCAGCTCGGCCAAGGGCCAGGCAATGATTGCCCAGGGCAGAGCAGGCTGGGGGAACTGCGAGGGGTATCCCCATCAGGACTCAAGGGACCAGGAACAAGTCCTGCATGATGAAACCCAGCACACATCAGGCATACTCTCAATATTTGATTTGAAGAAGGCAAGCCCAGAACAAAAGTTCAGTGATTTCCTTGCTGCCCATGGCCCCAGAAAGGCCAGCGCTGTGGCCAGGAAAGGAAACTTTGGGACACAACAGCCTTTCCCAGGGGGAATGGCATCAGGAAAGCTGTCACACACCATACAACTCTTGCATTTTCTCTAGCCCTGTGCTTGGCTTTGTAGGAACAGGGTGCAAAGCAGGAGTGCCAAGGTCCATCCCAGCCTCCAGGTAGCCCATTCTGCAGGGTGGTTGGGGCAGAGAGCACCACTGCCCCCTGCCACTGATGGCAGGGCCCCATGGGACGTCCAAACAATGGCAGCTGCTAGCACGAAGCTCCAAGCAGCGGAGGGGCCCTGGTCCCTGGGGTGGCACGGCTGCAGCACGCAGTCCCCCATCAGCCCACCAACAGTCCCAGCCAACGCCACTCACTGAGCTGGGGCCGATCCAGAAGTTTTCCTGCTGAACGTATTTGACATTTTCATAAACCCCTCTGTTTCGCAAGACCTGCAAGGAGAGAAAGCGAGAGCCCCGTGAGCTCCTGCCCACAGGGTCAGCAGAGCAAGCAGCAGGGGCTGGTGAAAACAGCACCCAGGATGAACAGAAATCCCCACAGCCAATGACTGGGCACACGGTTCTCTCAAACTGGTCTTTTGCAGGATCACAGGTAAGCCCCCATCGAGGCATGGGCACCTTCATCTTAAGATTTCATTTAAAATGTCTATCTCCGGCTACTTCAACTTTCAAGAAATCCCAGGGCCTGGAGACCTGGGAGTGGCTTGAGAGCCTGCAAAAAGCTTCACACAGCTCAGAAGCATAAGCAGCACCTGCCGGCACCATAGGCCCGGGTGCTGGTGACAGTGCTCTGAAAGCTGTCAGACACGTAGGTGAGAAGCTCCCCAGGGCATCCCCTGCATGCAGCAGGGATATGGCTGCAGAGATATGTACCCCAGGGACCTTTAACAACACGTGAGAAGGCTACAAACAGCTTCAAGATCAGCTCTCAAAGTCAGACAGGTCAGTTTTGCTCCTGGCAGAAGCAAAATCCTGCAACAGTTGTGAAAACTTAACTCAGGTTTGAAATATTTCCTTGCCATGAACATCCTTCTGGTCTCCACCAGGAGGGGAACAAGTTGTTTGAAAGGGCTCCCAGCACAGACACAAGAAGATCCTGCAAAGAGCCCACCATGCTTTGTGCTGGATATAATTTGATGTCAAGAGCAACATGGCTGCAGGAGGGAGAGAAGGCAGCATGGGGGCTCACAGAGATGCTGCAGGCAGCCCCCCAAGGCTGGACACCCAGCATCCAACCATCAAGGCCCTCAGGGAAGTAGCCAATATGCTGAAGACTACGACACAAGAGCCAGCAGCTGAAGGCTGAGACACAATCACACTCCAGGCAAGTCAGGGGGATTTACTTACTGAATCAACAGTTTCATGTTGTGAGAACCCCACAGGGGCAATGCCGTAGATGCACACAGCGAGGATGGTGATGAGTGAATGCACAAAGGTGACCCAGTAAGTGAAGAAAGGCCTGCATGGAGGGAAAGGAAAAAGATCAGAGGCAGAAACCCAGGCATATTAAATCTATTCACAAAACACAGGAGAAAAGCTGCTGTTTTTCCCCAGGGACCTTGGCAGAATCTGGGGTACAGGGCCAGGATCACCTAGGGATGCACAAGACTGGAGGCAATGACCTAAGGTCTTGCTGGCAGACAGACCCTGTTTACTCTGACTCCCCAATTACACTGGGCAAGCCACCCTTTCCCAAGCAAACATCCATGAGAACACATAAGCCTGATGCCAAAGTGTGCTGTGTGTCTGAACTAATGACTTTAGGGGAATGATCAGAGGCAGGGATACCTCAGCCTTCCTGTTCATCACAGGACAGTGGTGGTGGGGCAGAGATCTGCAGTCCCTCCAGGTAGCAGAGATACAGACACCCAACGCGACGTGAGGAGCAGGGTGAGCTCCCAGTGCACGGTGATGCTAACATGCTGCTGTCTGCTGCAGTTTTCACTGTACTTCAGGGATACAGTCTGGGAGGTCTTAGCAGCAGGTTTCACCCAATCACCCCGAGGCAGTGACCTGAGTCACCAAGGGGCAACAGCAATTACTCACTCGCTAGTTTTGTTGGGACCCCTTCTACAACTGCAGCTCTCACCTGTGATCATCCATGTCCTCAATCTGCCGCTTGACATAGCTGTCGATGCGCTTGCGGTATGTACGGTTTGTCAACTTCCCCACCATACCCAGGCCATACGGCCTCTTCTCCTTGGCGAAGAGCTTCCTGACGGGGACAGCGATGCGCTGGCCACGCTTTTGTGGGCTGACACTCACCACCTCCTGCCGCAAGCGGACCTTGGGCTGTGCCAGGGCCCCATCCTTTTGCTTCCTCCAGCCTCGCTCCAGTGGGCTGAAATAAAAAGCGGGACAGCGATGGTTTCCTTCTCCATGGCACAGCAATGGGGACCAGCCCTTCCCTGGTCTTTGGTGGCAGCAGACCCTCTGTCTGTCCCAGCACGGCCGGGCTGAGCAGCAGCTGATGGCAGACAAGGTGCCCTGAAGTGGAAGTATTTCAAAGGGTTATGCAGCACCAGTTGATGAAAGCGCAGGACTACACGCAGAAGGTGGTACAAGGCAGCTGTGCCAAACTAAGCCCCACCAATGAGGAGCTCTCAAGGCTTTAAAGAAGTGTTTCAGCAACAGGCTAAAATGGGGAGGCTGCAGCCGGGCACATCTGCAGCCTCACGCACGTCTATTTCCTCCTCTACTTCATTCCTCTTACTCTGCTCTCTGCTACGAAATGGAAGTGTAGTTTAGCCCAGCAGCGGAAATCCCCACCCTTGAAGCACTTTACTGTGATTGGACTGGCAAGTCAAACCGCCATTCCCACCAAATCAGAGAAGAGCAGGAATCCAGGCAGCTTCCCAGACCAAGAAAGTGACACTGTCACATGCTGCAAGCTGTGCCAGTTACCTCTCACGATCTGTCTTCCATTCCTCCCTTTATTTGCACCGATGCATGCATTTTTCGGGAGAACAACAAACCAGGCTTCAACAACACAATAAAAATCCCAAGCATCACTGTCTAAAGGAAGGCTTTTTTACCAAAATAGAGTATGTGATGAACGTTGCACAAGCTACTGGTGAATAGTACCTGCTTTGTAAGTCTCCATCATATTCAGATGTTTTTGTATTTCTTTGCTCTTAAAAGCAGTCTGGAGGTCAGGTCTGCAGCATTCAGACCCTGACCGAAAAAAAAAAACCCACAAACCTACCTACCATTTCACCCTTGCTCACTGCCTAGCACTGTAGTAGGCATGTCCCTGACGTACGCTCCGGTCTAGTTTACCTCCTCTGGCTTCCTAAATGACCCCCTCTGCACACAGACAATGGTTGTCAGAAGTGGTCAGAGAAACCAGCTGACAAACTTTTCTCTGAAAGATCACCAGAGCATCTTGGAGATATCATGACGGCTCTGAAGTATGGACAAGCAACAGGATGAGGGAGAATCTGAACGTCTAGCCAAAACCACTGCTGTGAAACTTCAGCTATTTTCAATATTGCACCTTGCAGAAGATGCATTTTTATAAAGCTGAAAGTCCCAACTTCCCCTTGGGAAGTCCTTCTCCAACAGAAAGTGCAGATTCCACTGCAGCCTGCTCTTGCCCCAAGAGTTCAAGTGGTTTCTGTGTTATGCACGTGTCGTTTCCCAATATTTCCGGTGCTGGGCTATCAACCTATGCCAAAATAAACACCTGGCCACCTAAAAGGACACCCGACTATGATTCTGATAACAGTTCTCTGAAGTGTGATAGAAATGTATTTTCTTCAGTAAATAAAATTATTTAAGGAGATCCAAATGGAGCCAAGAAGACTGAGACCGTCTCAGAGGAGTGACAACAAACTCCCACCATTTGCTGCTTCCACTTATGTTAAGACTGAGTCAAGTTCTTGGAAACACTTGAAGGGAAAGCACCAACACAGCAAGATGGGCCGTGAGCAGCAGAACCACAACAAGGACCTCCCTGTCTGCTCCATGTTCACACCCAGCGGAGCTCTCTGCTGGGGTGAGCTGCCAGCTGAGCTAGAGCTGACTCGGAAACGACACAGAGCAATTACTCAGTACCAGTTACTCAGGTGGAAAAAATCTAGGCATACAATACAGTACCACCCACATATTTGTAGGGCTCTCAGCATCAGTGCCACACCTTTCTCTTATTTTGAGTGAGGAATGTAGCCCAGCTCGACACTCAGCAATGCTTCACACCGCTCCTTGGAGCGAGACAACAGTTCCTGGTGACTGTGGCAATGGCAACAGTCTTCTCGTCTTTGCTACGTTCTCCATAGCCAAAGACTGGGCCCTCAGCATCCTCACAGCTCATTTAAAGTGTCTTTTGTTTCCTCAAGGCATGATACAGTCTCCGAAACACATCACGTGAGGCTGGAAATTGCTGGAGAGACTGCAGAGGTGGCCTCAGAGTCACCTTTCACATGCATGGGTAGTGGGGCAGGAGGTCTTAAGCTGGGTTTAAAGAAAACCCATCACTGCACTGCTCTTTGAGCTTTGCACCAAGCACCCACAGCACTCAGATCCTGGCTTCCTCCATGCAGGAGGTCCCACTCTGAATGGGTGGGCCACCCCATGTTAGGCTTTGGCAGCTTCCAGGAAGATACTCACAGTAGCAAGTGGCTTCTTTCAAGCTCATTTTTGTCCAAGGCACCTCCTGTGAGATCTGTCTGATCCGGAGGTTTCACCTCAGCATCTTTGATTGCAGCTTCTGATGGCGACTCAAACACTTCATCTGGATAAGTAGAGAGCTCCTCATGAAGGACTCCTTCCTGGGCAGAGAAACAGAAGTCCCATCAGAAGAAGCCAGCATCACGTTTGAGACACCAGCCCTGGCAGAAAGCAGTGCTGCTCTCTGCAACACACAGTCCTGCCAGACCTAGAGTCTTGCACTGCCTCTGGGGCCAGTACCACGCCAGAGCCCTGCCCCTCACCCGAGCGAAGAAAGACGTGTCGAGCTCATCTGGAAAATCCACCGTGTCCTCCTCCAGGAAACTTGCTGGGGTGAAGCTGCGCCGCTGAGCTCTCCTCAGGGTGCTGTCCTTCACAGAGCGCCCCTATAGCCAGGGAAATTGGCATCGAGTCACTGCGAGAAACCTGAACCCCGGGCACATGCAGGGCCACCCCAGCCAGCGCACAGGGAGCCCAAGTGCTGAGCTGGTTCACGCTTGTGTGTGGAGCACAGCAGACCTGCTGATGTGTGATGCCTTCCTGGTGAGACTCACAAGTGTTACCCCACTTCTCAGTCCACAGTGCCCATCTCCCATGCAGGTGAGGCTTGCAGCATGCTCCTCTACCACATGTTGTACAATGTCTCTGACCAAACCGCAGTGATGGGTGGTACTGGACACAGCAAAAAGGTCACTGGGCCCAGGAAAGCAGACACGTGGCAGGATGAAGAGACTTGCATAGTAAGAGCCTCAGGTACTTCTGCTCTTCCATGACTGCTGACCAGGTGCAGATGGACACCCATCCAGGCAGGCTGAACTGGACCTGCTGGAACGCTCTGAGGCTGCTGGCTGTGGGAATCAAAGCCACCAGGCCAATAAAGGGAAAGCACAACCTGTACCAAAACCTAGCCATCATCCCTGCTTCTTGCAAATCCTGCTTCCTAGACACATGGCTGAAACAGAACAGGAGATGGCTTGGTTTCTTCCCCTCCACAACTGCTCTCCCCATCCTCCTTGCTCAGCAGCTCCTTCCCTCTCACCCTTCTTTCAGGGCAGAGCCCCATCCTGCCGCCCTCCCACAGACAGTACCTTCACCAAAGCTGCAGCTGCTCGGAAACTCATTTTGGCAACAGACTCCCGTTTCCGCCGTCGTGGGAGGCGATTGAACCCTGAGCGCGAGCTGGTGAAGGAGCAGAGCGACGTGGCACCTGGCGTGATCGGTGTGTGTGGGATGCTGCAGCCATCATTGTCATCAGCCATACGGAAAGCTCGGCCACGGGCCAAGGGGTCTATGATCTGCCGAGAGAAGAAGCCCATCAGTCCATTCACCCCCAAACCCTTCCCTACCAAGCCCTCCTCCCTCCAAGCAAACATCTTGAGACCGTGACAGTGGCCTGGCTCCTGGGATTGACCAAGAACCAGGCTGGACGGACCAACAAGCAATCCTACAATAGGGAGATAAGGAATAACCTATTGCAAGCTAAGCCCTAGTTGTAAGCCTCAAACCTAAGCCCTCAAACCTCTCTCCCTGCCCTTTTTTTTTTTTCTCCCCTCTTTTTTTTCCCTTTTTCTTTTGTTGGTATTGACTATTTTCACCCAGAATGTTCCTGATGTTCACAGGAGACTCCAAACCTCCTTCAGCCCTTCCTAAGCTCTTGGTTTCATTCATTTCCTGTGCCAGTGAGGTCTACAGTCAGAGAATGTGCTGTCTGAACAGGAGTTTGAGAAAACCCTGAAAACAGCCATGCTCTTTCTCCAGCTAGTTTCCTTTCCAATACTGGACAGCCCAGGACTTAAACAGTATCCTGTTGAAGCTTAGCTGTATATTTACATCTGCTTCCATTAATTAAGTTATAACAGCTGGAAAAAAGCAGGCAAGCTTCCAGAGGCTGCAAGCCCTTCTTTGGGACTCTTCAGGCCAAAGCTCTCACTTCTTCCAAACATACAAATCAACCTAATGAAAATATTGCCTTCAGCTACAAACCCTGCCTCTGTCCTTACATCATCACAGCTGTTGTTTCCATAAGACTTCTATGCTTTATCCTAACGTTTTACGAGCTTTTTTTAATCCACAGTTGCACACTCAACAGGAAGGTTTATGGGCTTACATCTACTGATACCACATTTGGTATCAGTATGATACCACTACCAGAGGGCAGTGGTCAATGGCTCAATGTCCAGATGGAGATTGGTGACAAGTGGCGTCCCACAGGGGTCCATATTGGGGCCGGTACTGTTTAATGTCTTCATCAATGGCACAGACAGTGGGATCGAGTGCACCCTCAGCAACTCTGCAGATGACACCAAGCTGAGTGGTGTGGTCAACACGCCAGAGGGACGAGATGCCATCCAGAGGGACCTGCACAAGCTCCAGAAGTGGGCCCGTGTGAACCTCATGAGGTTTAACAAGGCCAAGTGCAAGGTCCTGCACCTGGGTCGGGGCAACCCCCAGTATCACTACAGGCTGGGGGATGAAGGGCTTGAGAGCAGCCCTGCCGAGAAGGACTTGGGGGTACTGGTGGATGAAAAGCTGGACATGAGCCAGCAATGTGCGCTCGCAGCCCAGAAGGCCAGTAGTATCCTGGGCTGCATCCAAAGCAGCGTGGCCAGCAGGTCGAGGGAGGGGATTCTGCCCCTCTACTCTGCTCTGGGGAGACCCCACCTGGAGCACTGCGTCCAGTTCTGGAGCCCTCAGCATAAGACACGGACCTGTTGGAACAGGTCCAGAAGAGGGCCACAAAAATGATCAGGGGATGAAACACCTCTGCTATGAAGAAAGGCTGAGAGAGTTGGGGTTGTTCAGCCTGGAGAAGAGAAGGCTTCGGGGAGACCTTATTGCAGCCTATCAGTACTTAAAGGGGGCTTATAAAAAAGATGGTGGCAAACTTTTCAGCAGAGCCTGTTGCGACAGGACAAGGGGGAATGGCTTTAAACTAAAGGGGGGTAGATTCAGACTAGATCTAAGGAAGAAATGTTTTACGCCGAGGGTGGTGAAGCACTGGCACAGGTTGCCCAGAGAGGTGGTGGATGCCCCATCCCTGGAAACATTCCAGGTCAGGTGGGACGGGGCTCTGAGCAACCTGATCTAGTGGAAGATGTCCCTGCCCACGGCAGGGGGGTTGGACTAGATGACCTTTAGAGGTCCCTTCCAACCCAAACTATTCTATGATTCTATGTTCTGATTTAATGTAGCCCACATAGAGCCCAGCAATATTTCTGAGTCTCCTGTGACCAAAGACTAACTGCAAGACACTTCAGCTAGTAAGAAAACAGGAAAGAGCACAAGGTGAAACTTGATTGAAAGATGCACAATATTCTCCTCTGCTTCAGTGATGCAGCCAGGCTTCAGGTCACAGACTAACCTGCTTTGGAAGGAATTTGTTTCCCCACTTGCCCAGGTTGCAGTGGTGCTCGCTAACGCAAAGTAATCAACCACTTTGATTACTATCGCTGAATGGAGCAAAGGGGAGAGCTGGGACATTGTGGGTTAGTTCTGAAGTGCTGGTAACTGGATGTTCTTGGTTGGGTCTTGTCCCCTGGGGTTACACTTGAAGGTAGCGAGTAGGGGGCTACCAGATGCCCTTTTTGCAGGCACTCAAAACCAATTCTGAGGACCTGTGAGCAGAGCTATAGTACCGCTGCTGCAAGAGACACTTTTCAAAGTCCTAAAACATAACCAGGTTCCTATGAGGACAGTAGCTGTGCTACTGCCTGCATTCTGCTTGGGACAAGGATCCACTAGGCAAGTGCCGTGAGTGATACCAGGCCTGTTACTGTATATTTGGTTCCAGGATACTGGCCACTCTGTGTACAACAGAATTTTGTCCTTGCAAAATGGCAGCAAAAAGCCCAAGCTGAGAGCTCTTGGACATGCTGCACACATCTAATCACCACCATAGTCACAACATGACAAACACGGCTCTGAGCCTATCACTGAAACAGCTGAGGGATCTCAGCCGATGAGACTGGAGAGAGGCTGCTGAAGGAGGGAGTCTGCCAAACTGTATCTGAGACTTGAGAAGTGTCTGAGCATGGAGCCCAGACATGTCCAGGCAGAACTAAGCCCACAGATAGGTCACAGCTGCCAAAGTGGTAAAGACACCGTGCAGGAAACTCACGATGGCCTTGACTCTGTCCCAGGTTACTCACCTTTTGCATGCCCAGCTGGCAGGGTCCGACATAGAGCGGAGGAGGAGTCTCTGTGCTTGTTAGAGAAATATTGTCCTGACTGGGCAAGTCCATTTCCCGGATGACCTGAGGTTTCAGCTTCCCATACCGCAGGCTGCAGTGGCGGAGGCTCTTTCTCTGCCATTTCTGAGTAGCGTCGCTGTCTTTGCTCACCCCAAACCAGTCCGCTGTGCCTCTGAAAGATGCCAGCATGCAGGTGCAAAGAAGCATTATGTTTGCTTGGACTATGCACATGAGAAGACAAAACCCCCAGTGGTCACTTCCAGCGCACCCCAATTCAAAGACAGGCAGAACTCTTCCCCACGAGCATCTTGCAGCCTGTCCTCAGCTGGTTTTAGCAACCTGACAGATGCTGGCCAGAAATGTTCAACCATCAACAGCATTCTGTCTCTTAAGACAGAAGAGAAATGACAGGAGAGATTCACTGTGTGTAAAGGACAGTTTTTTCCTGAGTTTTTCCAAAAAGAAAGAAAAAGAGATGGAACAGAAATTCAGAAAAGAATTTGGTGAAAGGTGGTTTTTTTTCTTTAAAAACCATCTATTGAAAACACTTACCGTCTTCAGGCCAGCTCATTGTGGGATTGTACCGTTTCATGGCTCTGTAGCTTCTCCCAAGAGCCACCAGAATTCACTGTTCTCTCCCAGCCTCCCCCCACACTCCCAGGATATCCCTAACTTCTCCATCTCATGCTGCATCAGGAGGATTTCTATCCTCCTCAAAGGTAACATTAATGGCAAATGTTTGCTGTGGTCCTGATCTCTGCTAAGCCAGACGCACACAGTTCTAAGCTGCTGGTTGCAGAAGTAGGAGCAAAAGGTCGCAGCCACGAGGTAGGTTTGCTGCCAAGTGGCTGCTGTCACAGAAGAGCAGTGGATCAGAAGCAAAATCCCAAGGAAGGTGGAGAGGCATCAGGATAAGTCAGACTAACAACCTACTTCAAATACTGCAGGACAGCTGGTACCCTAAACCTACAAAGATCATCACAGCCCTGCCAAGCCTTTCCCACTGTGGTTAATCCTTCCTCAGAAGATGACAAGCTGTGTCAGCCTACAGTTGTCTGGCCCAGGTGTCGAACCCTGAAAGTCCTTCCAAGCCAAACCCAAAACCCTGGTCTCAGAACCCCTGCTCAGGAGCAGGATTTCCAGCTGCTGAGAAGGAAGATCTCACAGATCACAAAGGGAGTATTAAAACAGACACTGGAGTAAAGGCTGGATTAAATCTAGAATTAAGTCACACAGGGGAACTGAGTCAGTGCACTGGAGACAGGAAACTAGACCTATGTTTTGTACCCTACCGAGCAAAAATACCATCAACCAACAGGTGAAGGTGTCCTGCCAACATGTAAAAAGATGTGACTTTGAAACCCACAGCCTTTCCAGCTAAAACCTCCGATGCAAACCACCACGCATTGCCATCAGCCTTCCCTGTCCTCCCAACAATCCAGAACAGACCCTTCAGCAGGCATGAGGTCACGTGGGCCATTGCTAGATCTCACCTGACCTCACTGACCCAAATGTCTCCAGCAGGTCAACAGGGGCCAGACCTCAGAGACAGGGCTACGTGCATGTCTCAGAGCACTGCTCTGCTCCCACAGACCCACATCTCGTCAGAGCAATCTTCGTCTCCGTTCAGAGCAGAAGGGCCTAGAGTCGGCACTTGGCCTGACAGACCCAAACCAAGCCTACAGCACAGAGGTAATGCTCTGGCCAGGCAGATGCACAGGCACAACACACGCCACAAAACAGTCTTACAACTCAGAGGGCTTCTCATAGACTGCCGTAACCAATATTTCAACACCAAGGTGACCTTGAGTGACAAGCCCATACACAGGGCCACTCCTCAAAGGGATAGAACTGAGGGTTGTTTGTGCGCATATGAGACTGCTGATGAATGGCCCATTGCACCAACAGCAGCGCCTCACAGCCCTCTGAAACTGTGCTCCCGCTAGCCTGGAAGGACAAGCACCACCACAGCTGGTCCAGGGCCAGGGTAAAGAGCTGTCCTACTCTCTGATCATAGTCAAGATAGTCCAGGAGAGCTGACTACAGAGTTGGGGTACCTGAAGCACCCTGGGAAGATGCTGAAAGCCCCTGTCCAGCTGGGGAGCCCCACCACATCCTACAGACTCCCTGGAGCACTGTCACAAGCAACGAACCAACATCAGAGGTCAACTCTCGCTCTTCTATCGCGGTGAGTTAACCAGCCCTGAAAGCCCAAGACCAAACGCAAGCAGTCGCCAAAGGCGGACACAGTGCCACAGTGGCATCTGGCCAAGGGCAGCATTGAGGACGGTAGGACAGGAATGGACTCCTGGGCATTAGGTGCAGTCCCTGCCACGCACAAAGTCACGTTGTCTGTCTGATTTAAAAGTTTACTGAGCTCCAGTCTTGGGGTGGTGGTCGATGGGCCATTGTGCCCTGGACTCCTGGAGTGGCTCATCTCCTTGGTGCTAAGTAAACGAAGACCTCCACCTCAAAAAGAAGACAGTCACATTTGGATTAGAAAAAGCCGTAATGTCAACAGGGAAAGAGCGGATGCTCTGTTCCATTCACCAGCTTCTGAGCCCCGTCTGGACCAACATGACTAGCATCTGCTCGGCGCTGCTTCCTCTCCTTCCCCTTCTGCCCCAAGGAGGCTTTGGGGCCAACATATGCATACGCCACATGTTGCATTGATGCTAGCAAAGGCAGGCTGTGCTATGGCTGCCCTGGGGAGATATTCCAGCTACGGTGAACACCAGGAGGTTGACAGCTTGTTAGGAAAGGCAGGAGGGAGTGAGGCTGGCGGGTAGACAGCTTGTTAGTCCATGCTACTTATTGACAGCTGCCTGCATATTTAGTAGGAGTGACAACTGGTTTTTGTTAGAAGCACACATGAACTTTCTCACTCCCGCCTGTTTGTAGGCGTCCTGGCCAGCCCTGGGAAGGCAACGTGGTCCCAGCAACAGCCACAATCTGTGCAGTTCACAACAGTCCTTGCACACACATGCAGGTGTGGGTTTCACACTCAGTGCTACCAGTACCTGAAAAACGATCGGGGCAGGGACTGCCGCTTTCTCAGGGAACTCCTGCCCACCCGGTGCCCATGAACGGGCAGGGTCTGACTTCTTTGAAACCGTACCTGCCTGCTGCAAAGAAAAGAGAGCTGAAGGGAAGGAGCCTGCAGGGCTGTGGAGGGGAGCAGCGACCTGCATCCAACACCTCTCCGTCTCCTTCCATAGCCCCATCGGCAGCAGTTGTGCCACACTGCACATGACAGCGGCCTCCAGCTGAGAGCATGACCTACGAGAAACAACCAAACTCAAGCCACACAACACCATCTTTGAACCCAGGAGGCTGCTGAATCCTTTTGGTGCATCTGCACCTCTGACGTATGTCTCCCGTTGCTCTTGAAGATAGCAGGGATACTGCAATCCCCCTCAACCCCCAGTCCTCTGTGATCTGCCTTCTTCTGCCGAGATGCCCAGCTATGGATCCCACTGGCTGGCTTTGGACACTGGAGTGTGAAACCAGGGAGGTGTCCGCAGGCCAAGATATCATCTGCTTAGATACAGGTGTCTGATGCCACTGGAAGTGCCCCAGGCCCATTCTGGTTGACCCTGGCAGGATCTTGCCTGGTGCACAAGTCTATCTGTGCCACATCTGCTGCCTTGCATGGACATCTCGGACACCCCGCGAGACTGGAATGGGTGTTAGATGCCTATACTCAGGCACATGAATCACTCCCATGCCATGTTCTGGATCACACAGGCTTGACCTTAGGCTCACACTTGATCTGTATCCTCCAAGCCCCAGGGAACAGGACGGTGTGGAGTCCTGTTGCCAGAACAGTTTCACATTCTGTGCATCCTAGGGGCTGTGTTAAGCAGAAAACCTGGCAGTCAGCCTCCCTGGACTTACAAAACAAACCCCCAAGATGCCTTTATGGATGCATGGTCTGCAATTCTCCATTGCATCCCTAGCTTTGCTAAACGGAGCACAGGTTTTTAGGCCTTTCCTTGGTACTTTCCAGTTCCCTGTCCTTGTTTCTGATCCACTTATTTCATGTTTTTATTGCTAGTGTCATGTCCTGTGTGCATCTCCTCCAGTTCTGCCCCTCGGAAAGTCCTTCTCACTGCGGCACCTGCTCTCCTACCCACATCCCACAGCGCACTGTAGAAGTCGCCCACGAGCTGCGAGTCCTCCAGGAGGAAGAGACTTGGCCACCCCCCGTGCTGCACAGCAGCCTGCATGAGACAACTCAGCACTGCAAAATAGCATTGAACCCCCCGCATACATACTCTGAGCAGGAGACTCCCAGGACTTCCAAAACCATTTGTGCACCTCTGGGCCACTCCCTGTGGGACTGCACATACTCCCAGGGTACAAAATGCCTACACAGACCATTAAGCACAGGCAGGGACGAAGCCATCAACCTGAGCCCCAGCACTTCCATTACAGCCTGGGCAGGCCAGAGGAAGACATGTCACAGGGTCTGTTGGTGCAACAGCCACATGTGTCTGCACACTGCCCCAGTGCTAGGCAAGACATTAGCATCTCCCTCAGTGTGTGGGAGCTTCACCACCACTGTCCAGCACTCCTTCCTTGCTCACTGTAGCTCCATATGCCTTGTCTGTCTTATAATGTACTAGCACTGGGGGCAAATTTGTTCCCCCAGCACCAAAGTGCTTTGCATTTCCCCAACCTCTCCGCCCTACACACAAGCTGCATGTTGTGAGGACCTCTGGGGGAGAAGGCTACCCTGGCCCTCCCACACAATGCTTCTTGTCAAGGCCTCTGCAGCACCCTCCCAGGATATCCCCTCATCCTTGACATACTCTTGCCTAATTGTCCTGGCAAGGAGTGGAACAAGGGCAGGCAGGTGAGGGAAGAGGCAGTCTAAGTGTGCAAGGACAGCCTCAGGCAGGCCCAGAAGCTGCCCACAGCCCTGAAAAGAGCAGACACTGCTTCATGGCTCAGCCCTCCCAACCTCGCAAGAAGCAGGATCACAAAGAGCTGCTGTGGGAGAGTTTCACCACCAAGGTAGCTGGGGAACGTCTGAGGCAAAGGAAAACAGTGCATGGGAGGTCAGTCTCTCCCACAGCCGGAAAGTTGCTCCTTTGTGGGTGGGCGAAGCCTGGCTGGCTGAAAGTGCCCCTGACCTGTGGAGCACCAGGGATGCTCCTGGGATCCAGGTAGGCCTGACGCACTGCCAGGGATACAAGTCAGGCATCTCAGGAGAGCAGCTGGGAGAGCCACTCCCTTTGGACAAACTGGAATAAGCCTTTGCCACGGGGAGGGAAGGAGCATTCAGCTGTATGGCCGTGCCTCAGAGACCCCTGGGTCGTGGGGACAAATGCTAACCCTCTGTGCAGGCACGGGGGACAGGACTGGAGCAGCCTCTCCCTACTCTCCAACACCCCCCATAGCCATCTCAAGGACCTGCCAATGAGCTAGTGCCAGGACCCAAGCTGCTGAGAGCCCTGGACTGCTGCCTCCCCCAGCAATCATATGCTCTCAGATACCGCACCAAAGCAAGCCCAGCACACCACATCATACCATCTTAGCTAAACATCAGGGCCTGAGGCATCCTGTTACTCAGAAACAGCCAGCTCCCTGCAGCATGGGGGCAGTCAAAATTTGTCTCTAAGTGGCAAGAACCATTCATTGTCCTGATCACCGCAATCTTCCTCCCAGGACTTGTCTCCTCACTTACTAAAGACAGGTTATATAGCACCACTGGGCTTATATATTGGGGACCTATCTGCACCCACCCTCTTCTGCAACCTCATGATAGATAACAAGGGAGACAACCTAATCCTGCTGTGACAGCATGCCACTTAAGTGCCAGGCAATGGGACAAGCAGAGGACCATAAATCCACAAATAACGGGTGGGAATGGATGGCAGAATCCACTAAAGCAGGCTCCATAAACTCAGTGTCTCACCTCTTGATGGTCTGGGTGATTGAGGTCTGTCGTTGTAGCACCGGTCTCCTCACTTCGTTTGGCAGGGAGGGCACACGGGTGTTGTCGGCGGGCATGCTCACGCTTCGCAGAAAGGCCTGACGTCTCGTTGGCTATGAGGAAAAGCAGGAGGGGAGTGAGTGTTCTCAGAGTGATGCTCTACGAGGCCAGCCAGGTTGTGGAACATTTAGTTAGCAATTCAACAGCCACCCAACACCCCAACCACAAGCTGGGTACACGCAGTTGGGCAGCAAAATCAGGCTAACAAGGACTGTGTTCATGTTAGCCAGGAATGGCTCTGCAGCACAGAACAGTTAGCATCAAGGATGCAGCATCTGCATGTTGCGGTGGGTCTCAGTTCAGACTTGCTCTAGCCTGGCCCATGGACTGATGTCCATTTGTAGATGGGGTGTATTACATGAGCTCCTGCAACATACCCTCTTGGCTTTTTTCTAGCCAGAAGAAACACAGATCACATATTTCTAGACCACTCCACAAGGTGAAGAGAAGCACAGTAAGTGAGATTTGCTTCATAAGTGACTCTGGATCTGCATTAAAAGCCTGCGAGAGCTGTGGGTCAGTCTGTGCTGTAGCTGCTGCCTGGTGCAGGCTAAGCAAGCTGGGAAAGCCACATTGGCTTTGTTCATAACCTAGTTGTCTGGACACACTCAGGTCTGAAAGCTCCTGGCATGCCTTGGCTGAATGTCACCTACCAAATATGACACAACTCACCAGACTGTTCTCAGCTTATACAACTGCCTCCCCGGGGCTGCTCTGGATTAATTTTTCATGAGCTTGGCAGAGACACCATCTCCCATTTATAAAATGCAGGCTGAGCAGACTGTCCCTCCGGCAAGTGAAGCTCTGATCAACTGTTTCTCTGGTCAGACACTGTCTCTGCCTCAAGACTACTTGCTACTCCAGCCCCTCTAGCCCAGAAAGCTAGTAATTTCTACTAATCTTAACATTTTTGTTATGTTTTATGTTAAAACAATGCATAGATACTCAGGTTATAAGCCAAAGGAGCCCATTATGCATTCCTATCCTGACAGACTGTGCTGTGTACACCAGACCTCCAGAGAACATCACCTCCGCCAGCTTCTGTCATAAGTACAGAGTGTCTCTCCAGAAGGCGCCCAGTTGGATTCAGAGATTTCAGGTGAGAGAACATCCATCAAAGCCTCAAATAAGTGATTCGGAAGGTCTCAACCTGCACTGTTAAAACCCTGCTTTTCACTTCTAATCCCTGCAAGCTGAATCCTGATCACTTTCCTTCCAAGGGAAGACCAGGACCAAGATTTATCTACCAGAAGCTGCCACATAACTGAAGTGCATTTTAGTCCCTGGATCAAGGAGTGGCGAAGAGGCCAGACCTTGCTATTCCAAGCACAATGTAAGTTCCCTCTTAAGACAAGCTTGTCGTCAACTCCCCTCCAGGGAAGCTACATAACCCTCCATTTCTCTGATGGCTAAACCATTCTTTCACATAAGCAACTGAAGCCAGGCACTGCACCACGTCCATGGAGCTGGGCAGTAAGAACTCTCCGGCTCTGCCTTTGGTGCAGGTAGACTCTCTTCCTGCAGTAAGGTCACACGAGCAGCCAGCAATCATCCTACCCAGGTCTCACCCATACATGAGAGTTTTTGCCACCTTGTAGCAGAAATTCCTGTTATCCTTCCTATTCCCAGCACAAATATGGCTGTTTTACTCTCATACTTTGCACAGTTCCTATTAACCTATCACCCCATCTCTGCTTCACCACTCTTCAATATTACTTATTTCTCATCCCACATGATTTTCTTATGTTCGTCATGCTGGTAACAGCTTTGTGTTGCCAGCAACTGTTCTTTCTCTGCTGTTACTGACGACAGCTTGTCATTACCTCAGCTATTCATAAGTCAGCTCATTTCTGCACGAGCTCCAGCACTTCCAGGCCCTCACGTTTGTCTAGGAGCCCTTCACCCCCAGTCCCCTTAAGAAATGCTTGTTTGAATACCTCACTCCCATATCCCCCAGCCAGGACACTTTGCACAATCCCCACATCCAAACAGTCACATCCACTGATCTGAGTACATCAGCAACGCACTCTCATCCCTCCCACATCCCCTTCAAGGGGGAGTTAATTACTGATCATAAATTTACCCAATGGTAAACCTGCCATCACACGCTGCCTTTCTCTCAGCCAAGACTGCTGGAGACCACGGGCACAAGCATGCTCTCAGTGCAGTGGGGCTCTGCACACCCCCTCCACAGCTCCGCAGACCCTCCCTCCAGCCCCTGGCCTCTGTACCTGCACAGGCTGGGGCTCTTCTGGCACCGACATGGGCACCGGCACCGGGATGTCCAGTTTTAACCATGGTGGCTTCTTCCGCTGTAAACTGCTTGTGCTGTCATGTCGCGCCTCCGACATCGTCCCACGTTTGTCCTCAGGCCTAGGAGAGGGGAGAAGTCACAGTCAGGAGGGAGCCAGGCTCATCCCTGACACGGTACGTGCCGGCAGGGCCAAGCAGAGCGCCCTCCTCCAGGCTGTGACTGATGGGACCCAAGCCCCATGCTGGACAACTTCCCAAACTCCTCATGAGGGTTCCGGCGTCACAGCTTGTGTCCGTGCTGGTCAGCCAGGACCAGACACTCGGAGGACATGGCACGTTTCTAAGGCCTGCAGGATCTCGAGCCAGGTGCCAGAGACCGCAGTCACAAGTTTGAAAGTCACCTCCCATTGAGATTTTTGCTGAGACTACTGTGAGATTCAGATTCCTTAAGAACCAGTCATGAATTAAATCTTAATGAGATCTGGATCCAGTCCAACCAGCTAAGTAACTGCAGTACCAAAAGCCACTGACCTCCCTCTAAAAACAGCTTGTGACTCACAGAGGCACCCTTGCCCACCCAAAGCCAAGCACCACACTTTCCTACCTAACTACTACTTAGCAATTAGCAAGTGGCCGTTTCTCATTGCTGGTTCTAATCTCTTTTAAATGTAGTCATTTTCTAGAAACATGACATAGTCCACAGAGTAATACAAGTATAGCATGAACATTAGAGAACTGGCACTAATCCTGAACTAAGAGTGGTCTTTATACATAAATAATAATGATACGGTATTTAAATAAAAACCACTGTGCTACCAAAAATGCCAGAGTAACCAGAGTGACGCGCCGTCATCTTGCTCACCCTACTATACTGCAACTTTCTCCTCCTGTTTAGGTTGCATGCAGTGGGACAGGGACCATGCAACTCTTTCAGGCTGGCAGAATGCCTACTTTACTCTGCATGCTCAGAGAAACAATTAAGAAAATAGATTTCATTGGAGGAAGATCAGCTCAGATACCTCCACAGGTAACTTCCAACCTAAGTTATTCTACAAGCCCATATTTCTTCCTCTCCTAGCACACACGCAACTGAAAGCTAGCAGTGGGAAGCACATGTGCTGAATGGGACAACAGATCCAATTCCATCCCAGCTCCCTCCTTGTGTTGTCCTAGGCTACAAAAATCAAGAGTCCCAGCCTCTTCCCCCACCATGGTGGACAGATGAAGTAAACATCCAGTTAACTTAGCAGGCACACAGGATTTGAAAGGGACTAGGAGAAAAGCTATTTGGATTAAAACTCAGTGCTCTTACAATGTCACAGTCAATTTATTTTAAATGCACAATGAGTTTAATATGCCAGGGACCAGAGGCAGAGGGACCTCCATCCTTGGAGACATTTGGCACTTAACTAAACGAGGCCCTGAGCTGCTCAATTATCCCTGCCTTGCACAGCGGCTGAGCCAGACAACCTGCGGAGGTCCCTCCCAACTTAAATTAGGCACTGGTTCTCTGAAACACGCGCTGCCTTTCATGGCATTTCCACCATATTCCCACAGCTCACTGCAGCTGCTCTGGAAAGGGAGCTGCACAAACAGTGAAGCTTACCATTGCAAAAGATACACGGCAGGGAGGGAAATAGGTCAACAAAAGGGAGTGGGGGATGATCTGGATTGGCTTAGAAGAGAATCTCATCTAAAAGGAGCTGAAGACCAGCTGCTAGAGCTCAGTCACACAAGCTGGGCTGGCTGCCAGGAGCACCACACTCAGCTGAGCCAGAACGACAGAAAGGGAGGACTCAGCTGTAGGTGGATGAAGGTTGGGTTTCAGCAAATACCACAGGCCCCCAAAAGTCTGGGAATTCATGATCTAGCCTGTACAGACATGCCCTTCGTACATGCACCACGGTCCTGTGTGCACAGATGCAGTGCCATGCATCAGAGGGACACAATCCTTCTTCCCTCCACCCCTAGCCACAGGGGTGACTAAATGCATCTGTTCTAACTTCTTATAAGATGAGAATAGTGAGAGTATTAGGGGAACTCCCGCCTGCTCTTCGTAAGGGTAAATCCGCTACAAGACAGCTTTCAGTCTTGCATACAAAATGGGCAAACTTGTCTTCATGGTGAGGTCAGAAAGCAAAGCAGATTTCTCATACCTGAAAAACTCTCTTGGTGCAATGCAAAGAGCTCCAGCATTTACCCATGAGGATCACGAACACCAGGTCTTCCTGAGATGCTCTAATCAGAGACCAGCCAAGAGGGACAGAGCCACCACTCTGGCATGACCAAACACAACCTATTTCACACATGCCCCTCATGACACAACTCAAGAGCCTCCTTTCTGCGCCTGCAAGGGCGAATTCAGAGCCTCTGAACTAGAAACTCTTCTTTTTCCAGCATCTCTTCAATGAGCAGACATCACTCAACTTCCTTCCTCTCCACCTACAGAGCTGCCTTTGTGAAGAGGTGCTTTGGGTGTAAAGCATGCAAACGTGTAAGATTTGCAGCTTTACCAAACAGCGAGGCCAAGCCAGGAAGGCAGTGAATGAATCACTCCTGTATTGCCCAAAAGCTGCCACAACAATGCTGCGCTCTGTGAACGACTTTCCAGTGAAATCTGTTTTCAGACCCCCTTCCTAAATTGCCACGGACAGGGATGTCCACGTACCCATCAGGCTGGCCTCACTGCAACCCTTGCAGACTAGTGCATGGGGATCAACAGCAGTGGGCACACACGCCACATGCAAAGAAGAGGACAGAGCATGCACACACATGGGGTCAAGCCTGTGGCTTTATGGTTATCCCCAAAGTTGACTCAACTTTATACTCTAGGCAAGAAGATCTCAAGATGAAATTCACATAGCTGACAGAGCAATGGACTGCTTTCTCCCAACTTCAGCAGTTAAAGAGTTCTTCAAATGGCAAAGCATCAAAATGCATATATAATAATTGTGTAAGCACACTCAGTATTTAAAAACCAGTTGAGTTTCAAGGGTGACTGCCAAAAGAGTACTTAACTCAGGAGCAAATTCTTCTACCAGTTTGACCCTTTTTACTTACTAAAATGTTCATTTCCCAGTAAAAGAGTGCAGTGAAGGCAGAGCTGTTCAGCATTCCCATTCCACGTGTGCGTTTGGAGTGGCCAGGAATAAACCTTACAAACACATACGATGACACTTGCAGCGCTTGCCCTAGCAGGGCCTGATTCTCTGCACACTGTGAATACATGGCCACAGCACAGGTCAGCCAACCACCTCTGACCCAGGGCACAAAAGAGACTGGGGTATGGACACAAGAGGCAGGTCTCCAGGAGGTTAACAGTGAGACTGAATGTGGAACCATCTGTATACATAGACGTACAGGCTAGCTGTACATAGATGTATAGCAGTGTACATAGATGTACAGCTGGATGGTTGAACATAGTCTTTGCAAGGCAGGTAACACCCCTTATTACACCTGGTCCTCGCTCAAAGTGCTGCAGTTGCTAACTTCTGTCTCAGCACTGCACTAAAAGCACATGCTGAGTTTCATGCTAACCCCTTGATTATTTTTAGGGGTTAGTGTTTCAGGATACAGTGTTCCTGTATTTGATCGGGCCAGTGGGCTTTGTTTCAAAGTTGTCTGCATTGACACATATTTCATTTGAATGGTCCCATATCCTCAATCCCAATTTCTCAGTACTGTCCTAACAAGTGTTTTCAAGAGGTCACTGACAGCAGCAGGATAGGAACATACACAGCACAGCCATGCAAGGTCAGGCCAAGTGTCCGTCTAAAGCCAGTATCTCGTTTCCAGCAGAGGATGCCTGGCAATGGGTACAGAGCACAGGATCACTCAACAGTCATATCTCCCAGGACAGGGTCATTGCATGTGCTATGAATAACTCAGAGGTTTCCTGTGCCAGAGATGTCTTTGCATTTAATGGTTCTGTATCCATCTCCGTATCCATCCAGTGATTTTTCTTCCAGAATTTCTCTCTTTTTTAATCCAAGCAAACTTTTAGTATTCATAACTGCACACGACAAAGAGCTCCACAGCTGAAACACGTGCTGTGTGACAAGCCATCTTCTTCAGTTTGTCTTTAAACCTGTCATTTCCCGGGTTCACTTGATGACCCGTAGTTCTTGGGCTAGAAGAATGAACAGCTTTTCCCTATCCTCTTTCTCTGTGCCAATCCTGACTCTACAGATCTCTTCCATGCCCTTCCTACCATCCTCTCTTCCCACAAACACAGCAGGATCCACATCCAGATGCTCAGTCCTTGGACAGGAGCGGTTCCAGAGCTCTCACCTGTGCTTGTGGTTTGCAGCATCTCCCAAAGTCCAGAAAATGCTCCACCAACCTAGACATCAGCTAAATATCTTCATCCTGGGTAGGCAGAGTTGTTCATGCTTTCAAGCTTTTGTGAACTGTCATTGGGGCTTGAAACTCAGCTTTTGTAAACCGTCAGGATAGCAATTCCAACAAGTGGCATCAAGAGAGAAGTCTCCACTATTACCAAAACCACGTAAGAGCCATTGGAGACATGGGTAAGGAGACTGTCTGAAGAGACTGGGAAGAGGTGGAATGGCCCAATACCTGCCTGGACTTCTCCTCCCAGTGCTGGCACAGTCCCAGTCCTGGTGCCACCACTTGCACTGCTCAGTCAGCTCAGAAGCTGTTCCCTCAGCATCACAAAACTGAGGAATCCGGAAACACAAACTCTTCTCCAGCACACAGCTGAATGCACGGCATTTGCAAATCTAGCTTCTTCTAACTGATCAGCTGCACGTACAACTGTGGTAGCAGCACAAAAATGATTAATAAGTCCATTTCAATTAAAACAAACAAACAAAAAGAAAAAAATTGTATATTGTAGATAGTCTGGGAAAGTCATCTTCAAAAGCTCCATGCCAAAGCAAAGTCAAAGTACCAGAACAAAAGCCAAATCCACTATGCTGTGGGTCAGGCTAAGAAAGAGGGAGAGCGCATTAAATTCCAAAGTTGGCACATGATCAAGAAAAGCTGCGTAGTGAAATCACCAACCCAAACAGAGAAGGAAAAGCCCTGTACAGAAGCCTGAGCATGCTCCTAAAACTGACAGGCATTTCAAATACATTCAGAGATTTGCACAGTCATTTCAAAGACAGACCATCCTTCCATTTAAACAGACAACTGAAGCTATTCCCACGTTGATCTTTTTCTTCCAAAATTCCCATTTTACCAGCAATCCCATTTAAAATAAAGCTGCTTTTTTCCCCAAAAAACATTCCAAATGAAACAAAACAAAACACCAACTTCATTCAACCCTACCACACAAACACATATCATCTGCTTTTTCCAACAACACTGCTTCTCTCCAGCACAGCATGTGCATGTTCTTACAGACACCCCCGGGGGGTAACAGACACCGGGGCTATTCCACTGCAATCCGATCACCACGTCCCATCGTCAGCCTCCAGCTGATTTCCTCCATTTTTCAAACCCCCATCACTGCAACAGCTGTATCTGCAGTGCCTGCTACGCAGAGCCCCAGGCAAGTCCTGTGTACCTGAAGGGGTCTGCCCGTGCAGCTATTCTGGTTGAGGCACACCAGCAGGCATCTGGGTGGAGAGACAGGAAAGACACAGGGATCCTAAATGTGTTCTCCAGACAGAGCGAGCCAGGGGAGACAGCGGGCTGCTGGCTGTGTCTCTCTCTCTAGGAGGATTTCTGCTGGCACAGCGGGGAAAAGGCAGGAAGTCCAAGGAGAAGAGGAGCAGTGGGGTTTCAGTCTTGCGGCTGCCAATAAAACCATCTAGCGTGGATCAGACCCAACAAGTTACAAATAATATCTCAAACACCAGGCACAAGCCAGACCTTTAAAACAAGCCAGATGGAGGGGCTGAGGGCAGGCAGGGACGGGGAAGGTGGAACGGGCCTGTGACCCTGCACTCTTGAGGAAAGCTGTCAAGGGCACAGCAACACCCAGGCTTCGGCTGAGACCACCACCATGTCCCACCCTAAGAAACTCTCTTGGAAATGAAACAAGGCCATCAGCACTGCCCTGGCAGTGGCCCTGCAAAGGGCTCTCTCCTGCTCTCCCAACGCTCACTGCCGAGCTCGGAGGACATGCTGTAAGGCTTTGCAGACCCACAGGCTGCCAAGCAGAAGCTGGGGTCTGAGCAATCCAGGTACCTCTGAGCACAAGCCTGGCAGCGAGCTAGGCAGACACACTGCCCTTTTAGCCCTGCACAGCAGGGCGCTGGCAGGACTACCATTCCCACACACTACCCACTGTCCCTCTCACTGCCCTCTGCCATGCACAAGCTCTGCTTGAGTGCTGGTAGAGACTGATGCTGCCTACCACAGCCTGCACCAAATCATGCAGGCAACAGTTCCCCAAGGCCCTGCATTCCACTTGCAAGCAAACCAATCTGACAGCTAGCTGCTGCCCAAAGAGCAGTCTTGCCTTACTCCAATGAGCCACTGGTGTTTTACCAGCACGAAACTAACCCTAGTAAATTATTTCCTCTTGATCTGGCATCCTGAAGAGGCTCAGACAATTTCAGATAAGCTCTGTGCAACCTGAGAGAGGAAGGGTAGGACCAGCCTTTTCAGTGATAGCTCAGCATGATAGCAGCTTAGCTGAAACATCAAACTGCAGCCCGAGCTTTGTCCCCTTGCCTGTGTGAAACAGCGCTCCTCCATCCCCAGCCTAGCAGATCAGTGCTCAGGGAACTGCATCTGCCCCCGCCAACAGGCATGCAGCACACTGAGCCCCTGCACTCCTCCGGAGAGGGACCAGACAGGAGGACTTGGGGGATAGCCAAGCTCTTATTAAAAGACATAGCTTTCATGCAGGCCAGCGTGGCACATTGGAAAGGCCTGACCCTACCCAAACTGTCTTTTAAACTTTATGTTGAAGTAGAACATGGAAGAAATGGATCTGGGGTAGCAAAAGCCTTTGCACGGGCTCCGATGGAACAGAGGCCTTCGCCTTGTAGAGAGTGAATTAAAAGGCACGCAATCTTTCTCCTGAGAGTTTTGTTTTCAACCAGTGCTCTAGAAAGAGCTAGAACAGGAGCTACATGCTTGAGCAGGTGGCCATAAAACCAACATGCAAGTAGATAATGGAAAAGCAGCACGCAAGCACTACCACAGAGCTGCACCAGCAGGAACCCACCAAGGTGGGGTGAATGCTATGGAGGTCTTTCTTCTGCGGCTACCCAAGCAACCAAGGCAGCGCTGAGGGATCTCACCGTGAACCACTTCATTTAATTAGCTGAGAAATACCAGTGGAAAATCCCTGGCTTGGAAGAGGCCAGGCAGACCCCTAGACAGGAAATGGGAAGCTACATTAGAAAAAACCCAAGGGTTTGGATTTCATGCAAAGCCTTGTAGAATGACACTGGTATGCAAGAGGCACACCGAGAGTGCAAAGCTTCAGCTGGGACCCACTGAACTTGGAGAAGGCTCAGCTATATATAGAGCCAGAAGGTTTTAAATATAGGTAATAAAAACATCTGCCAGTGCAGTCTGAATGTATGTGAGCCAATCCCCAGATCTGATGTCCCTTTGAGCAACTGATTTTCTTGATTTTCAGAAAAAGATGCGGGTCATGACAGAAAGCAACCATAAATGAGCTCCTACTGGAATGCCAGCATTAAAAGCTTTCAAAGCAGCTTCACATGGGACCTGAAGAGTATCCAGGTCTGGTGCCCTCATATAGAAGAGAGAGGAAAAACAGCGAGCCCAGAAAACTCTTCTGATTCCTGTTAGTCCCCAGATCTGTAGTTGAACTTCTCCAAATACAGGTTAAAAGATGACCCACAGCTGCAACCTGCAAACACTCACACAGGCAACAGACTCTGATGTTCGAGGTCCTTTCGTTGCAGCAGACAAAAGGCAGAATAGTAACAAGAACATAGAAGCCAACGCTCAAAATTCAAGCTATAAAGACATCATGGCCACTTGAAGGAGATGCAAGTCAACAGAAGAAGCAGTGCCCCCAGCCTTCTGTGTTGCCCCCCTCCTTGTGCTGGCACGAGCATCCCCGCAGCTGTTGGGTGATCCACACTGGGAACTGACCCACGTTAGCTCAGCAAAGAAAACGGTTTGTTCCAGCCCAAGCTCCTTCCCTGATCCAAGTCACTACATGGCTCCACAAACACTTGTGCCAGGAGAAGGAAAGGGGAAGAAGCAGGAACAAAAAGAGCAGCTGGAGCCAGATGACTGGACTGCTTCTCAAGGCAGCACAGTTTAAAGTGATCGTGAAAACACGGCCAAAAACTCACACTTGTATGGGAAGCTAACAATTATCACAAGGGAGGTGGTGCGTTCTGCATTTCTTGAGGCTTAAATAATCTTCTGAGGAGTGCCCTCAGTGCAGGTGTTGAGTGCAGCAGGAATAAAATACTACTGTATCACCAGAGGCAGAGTGAATTTTTGGTGGGGTCATTAAATGGGAAAACATCCAAACCATCCACAGATTTCTCTAGAGCTGACGGCCAAGCCTCACGCATGGGCAGCTTCCATAGAAGGGTTCCCAAGGGATGCGTTTCCCCTGCTCACCTATGGCCTGTGGCACCCACAAAGCAACTAGGTGGCAGGGAGCCGAGTACAGCAGACTGGGCAGAGGGGCTGCCTTTTCCACCTCCCAAGCACATGTGACCCAGATGACAGAAGCAGGTTCACAGCACTAGCCAGCATGCCTGCACCCCAGAGCCCGTGCAGGGCCCAGGCGATGAGCATTCAGCATCCAACTCTGCCTTCTAGAGTAAACCCAATACAGAGCCATCTACAACCTCCCTGGATACCAGCAAGGGGAACAGTCTGAGCCTAAAACATAACCAACATAACCAACAAAGAGGGGGGAGCTGTGGGAAACCTTCTGGAGTACTTTGGCATCTTCATCCTGTTTGTGTTTCTCCATGAACACACCCTGCAGCTTTGCACAGAGAACACCGGCCTGCCACCACATACAATAGCCACATTTCCAGCAGCCACATCCTAATACTCCGGTCATAGCACGTCACTTACAGACTCCATCTGGGCAGGGACTGATGATGATACCTGCTAATAGCTCCAGCGACAGAACGTCAAGCACAGGGGGTGAGAAGCCAGCACTGACCAGCACTCCCATTCCTTAGGGAAGCCAATAGAGTCAGTAGTGCCTGGTCCTCAAAAGGAACTGGTTTCCACCTAGATCCGTTATCAGCTACCAGATGGCTGATGCATCTCAGCATGCCTATCCAGGAAGCCAGGATACTAGCCGGTCCGGTGCCACAGCGAACATAGCCAGAATGGATAATAAGTATAATCACATTAACAACTCAAATATTAACAATTCCAACTATAAACAACGGATTGCCAGCAGTGGAAGTGTATCCAGAGGAAGAATCATCTACACAAGCCTTGTTCTTGCACCCTTTTCAAAGGTAACCACAGCTGCCCGTTGGGTTAGCAGTGCCTGCGCTGAGCCGGCAGCGCCCTTCGCTCTGGGGTCCCCAGCAGCCTCAAAGCACAGTTGTCTCAGTACTCTGCCTCGGCCTACACGTTATTCAGCATCACTAGAGCTCCTCGTTAACAAAGAAGCAGGAAAGAGTGATCACAGAAACTATTTTAGTCCACATTTAACTCATTGCAACAATTCAGTGGGGCTCCAGAAGTCCCTGTTCCAAATTTATTTTCATTACTAGTAAAATAGATGCACTGTAAAGTACTGGCTGATCCACAAGTACCATGGACACAGTCATTGCCTCAATTATACAGCAAGGTAAGATTCTCAAAAATGCTTTTGTCAGCGCAGCCATGACCCCACATTAGAAAACAAAAGACGAAACCAACAAAATCCTACCACTGTATTTTAACAAAGGTATCACTTTTCATTGAAATTCTGCATTTGTCAGGTTTTTTCTACCAGCTGTCATATTCATCGCAAGTACCATAAAGGTTCAGGACACAAGGAAAACTAGGAACACAGCACTGGTATGACTCTCAGGACAGCAGTAAACACTGGCTGTGGTTGCTTTTGGAATAGCTGCTGCCTGTGCACTCACCTCAAGAGCAATTTTCTTGGTAATGCCTCTTAGTGATTACAACATTGTTCATTTAGAAAATATGACATCAATAAACAATTGATGGAAAAGCAAACGCCAAAACTAGCAACGTCCCCTACAAAGATTACAATACCCCAAACCAAAAATAATGTTAGACCAAAAGCCACCCAACCTCTATGTCAAAGACTCTCAGTACTAAAAGCAGCTAAGAATCACTGTTTGTTGTGCTAAATAAAAATGCCTCACTGGCAAATGAGATCAAAACTGCTGCAAATGACAACATTTCCTATGGAAAGTTACATAAAACCAGGCTGAATAGCAATCTAAAAAAATCTTAGAGGAAATAACAATAACAAACGCTGGAGCCACCAGAAGACAGACTTTATATTCAGGAAGGATGGAAGCTGCAGCATCTGAGCCATTCAGGCCAGCTTTCTTTGCATGTTCCTTTGAAATTCAGAGCATCCTCACTCACCATCACACACCTGCTTTCTCCAACACGACCATAGTTCTGTTCACCTCAATACAAGCGAGAGAACAAGCCTGCATCCACCAGCAGTGCCCACAGCAATGAGGCCCAGCGGAGATCCTTCAAAAGAACAGTTACAAAGCCAAGGACTTGGAGCAGAGCTGGTCCGGCTGGAGCTGCTCTTCCTAAGCATTAGCTGATTTAGCCAGGGACACAGGAGAGCTAGCCTGCCACTCTGATGCTCTGATTTCTACTCTTGCTAGTGCTCAACAGCCAGCCACACACCATCCCCTACTTTGTCTAACTGGAAAGGAGTTACAGGAAGAGCTTGTCTTGCTCTGCAGGTGCGTGTACACATGTGTACGTTCATGTGTGCCCAATGCACCAACTCATAACGCAAATAGAAATAATCATAATTCTAACTTTGTTTTAGGAAAAAAAAAAAATCTAAGTGAACCATACTTCTTCGCTCTGAGTGAATGGCGCATTCTCTCTCACTATTCTACCAGAGCAGTCAGAGAAAACGAAGGTACACTCACACTTTTTGGCAAAACATCTCACAGCCTGCTGTCTTCTACAGTTCACTTTAAAGCACTGGGCTTTGAATTCAAGCGACAGAGAAACATACCTCCCATGTGCTGATCACTACAGGGCAATAACTCCTGAAATACGGAAGCTGTATTCGTCAACCCAGCTGTCTGAGCCCTCAAGATTTTAAAATTCAAGCTGTTATAACTTTCACTGAGTCAAAGCCATGTAAGTGCCGGACCTGTGAAACAGTAAAAGCTGCGTCCTGCACAGCTTCAGGATGACCTCATACAGATTGTTCCTTCTTAAAGAAAAAAAAAAAACCTTCAAAGCAGGGATTGCTGCTGACCAGCAGAGCAAGGGGCTGTCTCTCAGTGAAGTGGAAACAGGAAGGGGAGGAGGCGGCAAAGGTAGGCTTTCCAGAAAAGGCAAGATCAGGCATGTCTTGATATCTCTTCTCCCCCTGGGAAGGCTGTACTGTGCCAGGGAAGTATTTTGCAATGATACTTCTTAGTTCACTGAGAAGAAATTACATTTCCTTTAATAATCACTGTGTTTTAGAGACGCTCTGATTACTAAGGCAAGGTCTGTTTGTTGTTAAAGGCGCCAGAATTTAAGAACATATCCGCTGCTCAGGTCTGTATTGCGATAGTTCTAACATTTCTATAGTACGCAAAAAGTAGCTTTAATTATATTTGAAACAAATGGTGTATCTACATCTAGTTGTATCCAGTATCTAGTTGAAGTATCTAGTTGAAGACTGCACCCAAAGGAAGTTTCAGCAAGAACAAGCCTTCTGTCAATCTGACATTTGCTGCCTCTGCAGCAAACAGAGCACGCAACCAATGAAACTTGCACTCTGTAGCTTTAGGAGATTTAACAGTTAAGGTTAACATGAAGAATAAGCTCTCCGCCTTCACCAAGTAGCAAACAGCCACTGTTTGTCATTCAAAAGGATTTGACCATAAGTTTAGATGATTTGTTCAAAAACTCAGCTACTAATTTGCTTGTTGTGGCGTCATCCCAACACACATTAAAAAAAAAAACCACTTCCTCATTCCTACAGCAGCATGGACTGAAACAAGTATGAGAGATGTGATCTTAAGTGGGCTTCAACCAGTCCTGGACAACAGCTAGATGAGCAGGACCAAAAAAAGGAGCAAGCAATCAGAAACCCCTGAAGTTCAATTAACAAGGACATGACAATAGGCGGTCTCAGCACAGACAAAACTGCCGCTGCTCCCTGTGGAAACCTCACTCCCTCAGGGCTGCCCCTACACCTTCCCAATGGCACAGTCAAGCCTGCCTGTGAAAACAGAGAGCTTGGCAGGCAAGCCTTGCCCTCCCCACACTGTGCTGGAGTGAGGGTCTTTACGACGCCGTGCAGCAGGCCTGGATGGCAAGAGCACACACCACACACCAAATAGGTTTGGGGTCCTTCAAGGACACAGAAATAGGGCTGCCAGCATGACCATGGGAAATGCTGTCTAATAGATCCATTTCCTTCCAAGGTTAAATCTTGCCTGTTGTCTCCCTAGGCTCTTGGGACTAATAGCTGCAGGGCTGGGATTGTCCTTTCCTAAATATTTTTCTGTTACTTGCATGGTGGGTGCTGACCTCAGAGGGGAGTCACTGGACACTAACGGAGTAAGCAACAGGTCCTGATGTCCCATTCAGTTCAACTGGTTCGTCTGCTAGTTCTGAACAAGGCAAAAAGTAAACAAGCAAAAAGACAAAAAAAACCCCACCAAACCAACCAACCACAAAGCTAAAAAAAACCCCGCCACTGGGGAGACGACTACCTGCACGGACACCAGGGCTTCTCCTCCTCTGAGGAAAGAGACCATCTTCCCTCTACTTTCCAGCAGCACTGGGACATTCTACCCATGACCCAGACACAAGTCCCACTAAATTCAGGATGCAACTCCCACAGCGCAAGTTGAGACGCTGTCATGCTCTCAGCAGAGAGGATGCAACACAGCTCTCTGAGCAGGCAGGCAACACATACGTTCTGCGAGTTACTTAAAACTACAGCAGGGAGGCAGTAACAGTGCCAGATCTGCACATTTCTTGTCTGTTTCCTTCCAACTAGGTGATAATAAAGTTAGATTTGGAGCCCAGCACTTCTTCAGCCAAAAAGAAAGGAAACTAATCCATGTCTAAGCTCAGGGAAAATGTGAAGGAAGGAAGGAACCCATACTCAAGTTTTAAGTATTTCTACTGAAATGGGTCGTATACTGGCAACAGGCAGGTGGCTGCAGGAACAGCTATTAATAGAAGTGTCATGTTGGGTCACAGTTAATGCTGGAACCTCTGAGAAGGGCGCGTGGTCTCCACGGGATGCCAAAGCCTCCAGAGATAACTAAGGAAGAAAGGCAGCAACCACAAGGGAAGAATCTTATCAAAGACTGTTCTGCTGGATAAAAGCTCTAGAGATACAGATAGAGAAACGTCAGGATCTTCAGCTCACAGCCAGTCCTACTCAGCAGGCAGCATCCCCAGCAGCACACGGGGTGCTCTGCCAACCTTTTTGCTGGATGCACTGAATGGAAGAGGAGAGCAACCCAGGACTCCTGGTCATGTTGCCCATCTCAGGCCTTCAGCACTAACCAGGCTGTGCTTGCACTGCAGAGAGATCCAACACACTGAACGGAATCAAATCTTTACTAATTATATCTGAGCATGTGGGCTCTGTGCCCAGAATAAACTGTCCTATCATGCCACACTCAGCAGACCCTGCCTCTTTCAGGGGAACGTGCTGGGACTTGCTGGCTACTCTCCGGGGCTGGATTCCAGAGGAACAGGACTGATGACCCCAAAAGGAATTCCTATTCCTGCCTCGCGACCTCACTCAGCTGCAGCCTCATTGCAGTCCCCCGCCACGAAAGTGAAACGAGCCATCTACCAAGTCCAGTGATGAGGCGCTGTCCCTCTCCGAGGGACGTAACTCCTGACTGAGGCGACACGACAGGGCCACACGCTCTCAGCACCAAGCCACAGGAAGGACAAGCTTGCTGGAGAAGAGGTGCCTGCTCTGCTCTGCAGGCGAGCAGCGCTCTCTGCATCCAAAGCTCATCACCCTGGCTGAAGCCTACCCAGCACAGAGCAAGACATTCCTGAGACCGAGGCCAGCCCATGGCTTTCCCCAGAACCTGAAAAGCCAGTTTGTAGGCAGATCTCTTGCAAGTGTATTGCTTAAAAAAAAAAAAAAAAAAAAAAAAGGCCTGTCATGGGAAGTCCCAGAGCAGAACGAGTTTTGTGGGAGTTGCTTTTACGCTGCGCAGCATTAACCTCCTTTCATGGGAACGCACAGGAGCAGGCACACCGCTGACACACGACCACACGTGAGAACCGCTGCCTTCCGGGGGGCCCACGACCGATGACTGCAGAGACCATAACGAAGCTCATTCCCCTGTTCCAAATCCACAGGACATCTTGGGAGGCTGGCAGGGTCCCAGCTCAGGAATGGCGTGGGCTCCCCACAAGCCCGCACACAGACAGCGGAGACCTGGGCTGCCCAGCGGTAGCCACGAGGATCTAAGGACACAAGAGGGATGCAGCAGGAAGGAGGGAGGATAGCTGTTATTAGAGCAACAGAGGGTTAAAAAAAAGCAGACAAGCTTTCAGGCACACAAAGGCCTTTCGTAAAGTCCTTTTAACAATCAAAACTTGAAGGAGGTAAGTATCTGAAAGTTCATCTGTTTCTTCCAACTGTATCAACCGATCTAACACGAGTTATCACCTCCTCTTGCAAACGCTGCACCACTGAGAGAGAAGAGCTGGAGAGCAACATATATCCACGCACTGGAGTGGAGATCCAATTCTCCTTCCAAGGGTCCGCTCCCCAGCTTGTTCCAAGTGGGCCCTTTTTACACCTGTGTTCACAGCACAAGGGCAGCTACTTGTCTTTGCTGCTCTATCAGCGTTACTGCTGTTAACGCCCTGTGCTCCTTCCTCATCCCATGCTTCATTCAGAAGCGCCTTCGGCTTTGCTGCCTTGTCCCTTCCCGTTACGTGTGACTATTTTTTCCTTTACTGCAGAATGCACAGCTTTCTTCCCAGAGGAAATTAGCAGCCATGGGGACAAAAACAGGAAGAAAGGAAACAACTTCCCGCTCACTCCGAGACCCAGCCTGGAGACATCCCTGACCAACACTGCACACCCCGACGCGAAGCCAACCTGCAAGAGAATCAGCAGCCAGAACCAAGTCGTGCACAAGGAATGCTCCAGCACCTGACAAAACTCATCTGTGCTGCCGCTCCCCTCTCCTGAGTTACATGAGAGAAAAAGCACAAGTCAAAATACGCACAAGGGGCACTTTGGCACAGCAGGGCTAGTTAAGTGTGCATGTGCTACGACTGGGGGGAAGGACAGGTCGCGCTCTGAGGAGCCCGAAAGGACTCAGCACTGGGGGTGCAATCCTGCAAAAGCTTTAACCAGGCTTGCGTTGCAAGCTGCTGTGATCCCCTGCTTCATGACAGCAGCGCACAGTGTGAAAAGACTTCAGGGACTCGATCCAGAGGAAAACTAACCATTACATGTAAAAAGCGATAAGTTTTCCACCAGATCAGCTCACAAGGTGGCTGCCAAAAGACCGATGCCAGCATCAGGGGAGGGGTGGGTGGGAACGCGTGGCAAGCGATGGGGGTGGAGGGGCCTTTCAGCTCCAGCATGGACTTGGATCAGCTGAAACGAGCCATGAATGCGCACCTTCACCTACGGCCGAAAGCACCAGGGTCACCAAGCTCCCGACGTCCGAAGAACCGCGGACAAGCCGGACCCCGGCCCTCTGGGGACGCGAGGTCCAACGCTGCTAATTCTGCCTGTCACTGACAGGGCCGGGCTCCCACCTGAGGCACCGAAGGCCGCCCCCGCTGCGCCTCGCCTCACGGGGCAGGCGAAGGTGCCTGGTGAGGGACCATTTTCAGAGGGTTTCTCCCGGCTGACAGGGGTCGGGCCCGGCACCTGCCTCCGGCTCCTCGGCCGCCACCTCAGGGCGCCGGCCTTGCACCGCGGTCCGCCGAGGGCCGTTCCCCGCCCGGCTGAGGCGGCGCGGCCCGCGCCGCCTCAGCCGGGCGGGGAGCGGCCCACGGCGGACCGCGGGGCTGCCCCTCCCGGTCTGGCCGCCAGCAGGGGGCTGCCGAGCCGCGGCTGAGGCGGCCGGGCCGCGGGACGGGACGGGACGGGACGGAGCCCGCAACTCACGTGCGCGCCGTGCCCCGGGGCAGCCCCCTCCCGGCCCCGCGTACCGCCCCCCCCCCGCCCCGGCCCCGCGGTCCGCACTCACCGTGAAGGCGGGTGAAGCGCAGCGGCGAGCCGCCGCTCGGGTCGGGCCGCCCCCCAGTGCGGCTTAAGGGACCGGCGCCGCCGAGCTCGGCCCGCGTAGGGCGCGGAGACTCCTCCCCCGTGCCAGGGGCCGGCCGGCCGGGCACGCCATTCACAGCCGCGGCATGCAAATGGGAGACGGGAACGGAGCCGGGTTCGGCGGCGTGAGTCCCGCCGGGGAGCTGCCAGCGCCCGGGGCCGCGGGACGACGCATCCCGCCGCGCCGCCGCCCTGACTCACGGTGTAGGAATGCGCCGCGCCGGGCGGAAGCCACCGGCCCGCCCGCGGCCCCCGCAGCGCGGCCCCGGCCCGGAGCCCCCGCCTCCCCCCCGTGGTTTTGGGGTCCGCCTCGGGGGTGGGCACTGCCCTTCAGGCATGCAGCCGCCGACCCCCAGCCGAGCTGCGGTGACACCGTTTAACTCCAAGTTCCGTTAACCCCGGGCCCGCGGGGCGCTCCCGCCGCTGCTGGAAGCTCTGCTTCCCCGGAGCGCCCGGCGCCGGCTATGCCCCGGGGGAGCTGGGGTGATCCCCGTGTGGGGAGCCCCGGGGCCGGGAGTCACTCTCGGCGCTGCTGGCAGGCACGCTCAACGGAGAGGACAGCACGGCTGAGCCGCCAGGCCCTGGCCAGGCCTTCCCCGGCCCCGTTGCCACCCATGGGGAGCCCTCACCTCTGAGTGAGGTGGCGTGCACTGCCCTTGCACAGAACAGCTTGGTTGCTCCTAGTCACCTCACTCTTCCTTGCTGTTTCACTGTCCTTTACCTGCTCCTTGCCTCATTCCCCTCCCCTTAGTCCTGTGTTTCCCATCAAGTTCTTCACACCTCCTCCTCCTCCAGCCGTATGGTTAGTGTATCATCCCTTCCTTAAGCTGTTTCTTTCCTCCCAGCTTTAACATTTCCCCCTTCTGGATGGCATCCTCCCACCTCGATTGCTCAGCTGTCCTCGCCTTTGTCCTGGGATTGTTGCCGAAGATTTCTCCATCTGTCTTCTCTGGAGCATCGGTCAGCATGTATTGCTCACGCAGAGGTTTGCTAGAGCTCCAGCAAGGCCTGCAGCATGCACATCCCTCTTCAGCGGGTCCCCAACCCACAGCTGCAGATGCTTTTTATATTAGTAAGAAATGGGGGGGGGGGGGGGGGGGGCGCATATTCCTTGCCATCTTACTGCATCTTCCCTGCTGACCTGCGCACGAGAGCGGTTGAGACAAGCGGGAGAGCCGCTGTCATGGGGGCCGGCGCTCCCTGTGAAGGGTGAGCTCATCGGCACCGCACCCACCCCTGCGCGTGCCCACGCACGGCAACGGCAGTCACGCGTCGAAGGCAGCCCCCCAGAGAGCCCTGCTAACTACAGTGCGTCTCGTTAGCTAATGAACAAACGCAGATCAGCCCCAGCTAGTCCTGGCTGAGGTGGAAACCAAATTGCATGCAGAACCCTGACTGACCGCAAAGCTCCATGAAGCTTAACAGGCACAAATTATTTTCAGATGTTTCTACCACATAAACAAGGAAAAGAAGTGTCCAGTAATGTAACAGAGCAGAGATGAACTCGCAGGCCCTTCAGCATCTCCCAGGAGGAACGCTCTGGAGCCGGAGTGTGACTCTGACCCACCCCTGCTCTTTCTTAGCCTCCTGCCAACAGTACGTGCATTTTGCAAGAAAAACAAAGCTCTTTCACCGTAACATGATTTCTCACTCCTGTATAACACTCTTGCGGACAGCACCGCTAACCCCATCCCACAAGCTCTCGTTCCCCCAGTGCTTCCCTGCCCAGACCCCCCAGGTCTGTGGGGTGGGTTTTTTTTACACAACTGCAGGCATCTGTACTTAGTCAGATAAACTCTACTCTCTTGGTCAAGAATACACTCTCCTTGCTCCCATCGCCACCCAGGGTGTTTCTCCTTCAAGTGCACTGAGTCCTATCAGCCTAAAATACATGGGATAGGGTGACTTAAGGCCAGCTTCTGACTGCTGCTCTCTGGAGCACGAGCTGGTGCGCAGCAGCAGTTTGGTGTTGAGGGGACATTTGTATGCTGTGAAAGGGGGAAGTAGAGCCAAGTGTCATCCACAAGCCCTGGTCCAGAGCAGGTCATCCAGCCCGACAGCCTTGTTTGTTTTCTCCCTCAGGAATGCTTGCAGGAAGTACTTCTGTTTGAAACATGCCCTCCGAGGACCAGCTGAAGGACAGCTCTCTTCTGGTGCTTGTTATGTTTAACATGAACATGTGATTACGTGAATTTGCTTCGTTCTTCTCTGCTGGAAACTGGAATTTCCTCCCTTCTGCTTGAAAGCCATGAGAAACCGTGATCTTGCCACAAGACATGGTTAAGACCTGGCAAAATAGAAAGCCATCAGCATGTGAAGTGCAGCACTTTTACTGCCGCAGCTTGCTTAAACTGCTCCTTCAAAGCCAGGCGAGCCACATGCCTGCCTGCTTACAGCCAGGCACTGGAGGTTCTGCACCGGCCAGGAGTGGTGCAGAACGGCCCGTGGGTACTTCACACATTTGTTCAATACCTCATCTTCATCAGCACCCCACAGTTCTCCCTCCTGCATGCACATTTGCATGCAATGCTCCTTGGAGCACCGATCCTGTGTCATCAAGTCGGGCTGCACTGGGTATTGATTATACATCCAAGTAGGAAACGGTGGCACTGGCATGTGCTTATGGCCACCGCTGGACATGTGGCACCAGGGAGCCGTGCAATGCTCCGAGCCAGTGCAGCCCCTTTTCCCTTTCTTTCTTGCAGCCTGCGTGCATTGCCTAACAGTTATGTGAGGACAGCTGGGACACACCAGGAGCACAGAGGTCTATTTTTATCTGGATCACCAGTTATCTAGACAGATGATTTGATTTTGACCTGCTTTGTTCAGGGTTTAGGCCAAGAAAGCATCCCAGTATCCGGCAAGCACAGCGGAGAGCATCATATTGCAGCCTTCGCAGGGAAAGCAGAGCTCCCCTTGCCTTCTGGAAATAAACTGGCTTTGCACTGCCTCCTGTGCTGACATGAAGCAGCGGCGCAGCCCTGGCAGCTGTCCTAGCAAACAGGGAAGAGGTCCAGAAAGGCCTGGGATTTCTTCTGGGGAGGATTAATAACACAGAAACCCAAGTGAAGTCCCACAGAGTTTCAAATGCAGGTGGCCTGGCCAGGAGCCAGAGAGGGAACTGCCAGGAGCGAGAGGATGGGGATTCCCCTTGGGGAATCCATTTCCAGGGCAGATCAGAGATCACCTGCGTCCTCTCATCAGGGAACAAACCAGGTTCCTGGGTACCAATGGCAGGTCAGGTTTTCATCCCCAGCCCCATGTGCGGGGGGGATCCCATGGACAGGAGAAGTGGGGTTGGTACTGTGGGATCTGTTCACCAGAGCTGCTACAGAAATAGTCTCCTCTTCTTCCTTGCTACCCTGCAGCTCCTGCGTGTGCAGCTGGCATTGCTGCTTTCTGCCCCAGCCTCATGCCAGGAAGAGCAGCGCTGGCTGCTTTGAGCACCCAGCCCCAGCAGTGCCCTTCCTCCCGTGCCGTGGGTGCTAACGGCCTATCGATCTGGCAAGTCGGCGCAAAATGCTTCGAGTACAGATGCCTCCTCTCCAGATCAGATGCCAAGCTGAGAATGGTGCTGCTGACCTGCAAAAAAGATATTGACACTTTTTAGAGTGCAAATGAAATACCTTTTGCTTTCAAAAAAAACCCCAAAAAACTTTAACAAGCAGCTATGTTGCAACTTGAATTTCTTATAATCTACTCAATTTACATTAAGATCAAAAACCTAACACTGGGCAGAAAGTCTTTTGAAGCCTCTGTCACCCTCAGGCACCAGCAGACATTGCAGACATTATTATGTGGGAGCACACAGTGGCAAGGAGGGACACAGAGGGGACTCTAGCCTGGCAATTTTGTGCACCTGGCAAGGAGCTGGATGTGCTGCGGGCTGAGCCGGCAGCAGGCCTGCAGGGCTGCGCACAGAGCAGGGACAGGGTGTTAAGCCAGGACTTAAAGTCCAGGGAAGAGGCCCAAAAATAAAACCAAGCCCCACCATCCTAGTCCGTAGCTTATTCAGCCCAAACCAGGATAGATAATTCACTTCACAGGCGTGTTCAGCGTGTCCATGTGGGGCTGGGGACCAAAACCAGGAGACGAGGCAGGAGAGGAGCCAAAATGCTGGGGATCTGGGAGGGTGGTGGTGCCCCAGACCGCTCACAGCCACAGGAGCTGCTGCCCAGCAGAGCACGAGGAAATCACATCAAAACTCAACCCCTTCATTTTCTGCCCAGATTAATTGCAATTGATCATTCCTAGCTCTGGCTGCAGGGAATGTGTGTGTTTGCAGTGGCAGGAGGAGGTGGAAGAGTGGAAATAACATAAAACTAGGATTTCATGGCCAGCCCTTACAGAAATATTTATTTTAAACTGTATTTCACCCAGAACATCCATTTGGATCAAAATGGCAATTTTCATTTTGGTCAACCCGTTGGAGAAATTGGAAAAAAAAAAAAGGGAAAAAAAGCATGTGTAAAGAAGGCTGTTATTTCCAAAATACTTAGGAAATATCACTTAGCAAAATAGCTGCCTTCTCCCCAGTTTACTCCAACAAAAAAAGGAGCTTTTAACATATATATAAAACATACATATATATGTATGTTTCACATGGAAGGAATAAAAATGTCATGGGAGAAGTAAGATGAAACCCCCAAAATATCTGGTATGTAGCCTGAAAGACTCTTAGCATCTTCCAATCCACCGCTGGCAAAAGATGAAATAATACCGCTTCAGAATTTCAAAACTAGACAGATTTATTTCTAAGAGGCACACGAGGACTCTTACAAAGCAGTCAAACATGGAGCGTAGTCGCCAAGCGTGTGATCGAACCTTGCTATCAGAATGCAGGCATGGAAGAGGCTGAATTCAAATCACACAAATTACCTTTTAGTTGGTGAACTGTAATTCTGGGGTTCCTGAGTTTTGAACGGTGATTTTCATTTAAATGTCCAACTTCTGCTAATGGGGAATGGATGCCAGAAGGGAAAGAGGAGCCACAAGGAGTGTGAGCTCTGTGGCCAGTAGTTGAATGTCATGGTGGTGGTTGGGGTCCTTGCTTGCCCCCCCGCCAGGGCTCATTAGCAGCCACTGGTGTCACACTTGCTTCCAGTACTAAGAGTTTCTCATGTTGATGAAGAAGAGGTGCACAAGAGGTAGGAACACAGCACATCAGCTTGACAGATGCCAAAGAAGCCCATCCCCAAAGCACTGCGAGAAACGAGATCAGGTGGACAAGCAAGGTTTGGTAGCCTGCAGCCAGTAACCGCATCCCTCCAGGCTAGCCCAGGTGGCTTCTAACCTGCTGCTGGGGACAAGCCTCGAAGGGGAACGTTCAAAATTGGCAATAATGAGTGATCTTGTTCAGTTCGGAAAGCTCAGCTCTCGCGTCATGGAAAGGGACTCAAACCAGCATTAGCCACAATGAAGTTCAGCATCTCATAAGTTCCCATATTAACTAAGAGAGAATTGAATTTAAAAAAAAAAAGATTTCCAGTTCACTTACTCATAAATGAACTGAAAGAATTTTGGTTGGTCTGTCGGAAATGAACTACATTTTTGAAGAAAGAGCAGAGATATGCTATCTTGCTATCTTGATGTAGAAATATGAACTCAGTAATTGGAGAAAAAATTAATTCAGCTACTTATAACAACCTTGTAAAGAACTTGCTCAGCTAAAATAACAGGGCTTTGTGTAAATCCAGTAAATCTTTAAACAAATCTTTAAGAATAGTTTTGGCATAGGCAAGTAAGAGACAAAGTAAGAGGCTGAAATTTCAGAGTAAAATCCACCCTCCCTGTTTCAGTAACATGGATCCGTTCTCCAACAATAATTTAACCATGTCAATGTTTAGCAAGAAATACTGTAGTTAGTTAGACTTAAGGAACTATAATATTTAATGTAAAAACCATTCCAAACAATCTGATTTCATGGGTTCTGGTCTAAACGTTATTGGTCCCCCTGTGCTGCCCAGTCAATGGGAAAAGGTACAGCTGGAAAAATGGCTCTTCCCAGTCTGTCACTGCTTTGCTGGCTTGGTCCTTCTGCGCTATTCCTGATTTTTCAGGCTGAAACAAGAGCTGAGGAAGAGGAGGGGGTTACCAGCTTCCAAAGGTTTTATGAGCTCTGTTTCTGGCATGTCTAGAGTGTGGCACTGCCGTTGAGTTTTGAAGACCTCTGAGGATGGAGGTCCCTCCACCTCTCCGGGTCCTGTCCCAGGGCTGCGCCGCTCTCACAGGGAAGAGCCCCGTCTTTTTGTGCAGCCAGTTTCCCTTGTCACTGCCGCAGCCTCCTGCCCTTGCAGGGTCCCTGTAACCCCCGTGGGTTCCACAAGGTGCATATCG
Organism: Aptenodytes patagonicus; assembly: GCF_965638725.1. Classification (NCBI taxonomy): domain Eukaryota; kingdom Metazoa; phylum Chordata; class Aves; order Sphenisciformes; family Spheniscidae; genus Aptenodytes; species Aptenodytes patagonicus. The sequence continues at coordinate 187,435 of NC_134961.1, forward strand.
ATCCCCTCCACCTCCTCCTCCAGGGTGAGCAAAGCCACTCTCTCAGCCTCTCCTCCCCAGCCCCAGCCATCCCAGTGGCCCTTCAGCAGCCTCTCCAGTTTCCCTGCCTCTCCCTTCTACTGAGGACCCAAAACCAGACACCACGATGCATGTACACTGAAATACTGGTGCTATGCAAACAGGAACAGAAGGATTATTTGTAATTAAACCCCATCAACAGTGAGCCTACAAACAGCTGTCAAAACTCCTTATGCTGTAAAGACTCTCCATTTTCCAGCAGATTTTTTGGTGCAGGAACTAAAGAAGCCACTGCTGACCTTGGAGAAGCACTGGCGGAGCTGTCTCTGTCTTTCCAGACCTTCTGCAGGACATGGTTAAAAGAGGAAGCTGCCAGCAAAGTTTTTAACCAATTTTCTGTTTATGTTTGTCATTAGATGCCAAACCAGGGGAAGGCAAGAAAGGAATGATAATTCTTAAACCCAAGAAGAAAGCAACTGTTAGTCTTGACTCCCACCCAAGACCCCTGCACGTATTACATTTTATTACAAGCATTTATTACAAAAAGTCTACACTTGGAGCAAATGATCCCAGTGGAGCAATACAGTTTAGCACTAGCCAACCTACAAATATCTGCCTTGCTTGTTTTTCCTTTTTCCTGGCACATGAAGCATTTTGAAATCATCTGGAGCTTCCTACTGCTTCAGGACTTGTGAGGTCCCAAAGACAGTCATTCAAATAACTCCTAAGTCACTCTTTGGAGAACTTTTGGGTATACGCATGACCAAGTTGTCCTCTCAGAGCCTCAGCTAAGGCAGACTGTCTGCCCCAGAGACCTGTTCCCTCCTTTACTGGACGTGACGATTGCGCTAGTGAATGTGGTCAAAGCTTCAGACTGGACAGAAAGCAGAAGGCCAGCCTCCCGAAGGATTTGATAAAACAGAGCGTGTCTTCATTCCATATTGCTACAAAGCCCCTGCCCCTGGATTTCAAGTTGTTCACAAAGGAAAGATCTGTACAAAATATCTAAGCCTTTCCAAAAAAAAAAACCCGCAAATGTTTGGACACAGTCCATTTTTAATGTAACGTACAGAAACTTCTCAAAAACTGAGTGGGGAATTGTTTCAGAAAAGGGCAAAACCTTCCAAACTGCTCGCTTCCAATACCTCCGAGGCCGGTGGAGGAGATGGACAGATGTTTTACTGGAGTCCCAGCGAAATCGCTGCTGGGTGTGTGTGATCATCCAGGAAAGGGCAGCTCTGGAGCTTCGCTGTCCCGGTCCCATTCCTCCTGGAGCAGATGGGCTGCAGCAAGAGGGACCAGCCAGATGGGCTCATCGCTGGGCTGTGCAGCTTCCCTGGATTGGGGTGTTTCCTGCGCTCCAACATCCACGGTTTGGATGGCAGCCCTCAGTGCCAGCAAGAGAAAGAAGCTGCTCACTGTCTCGTTCCTATTCTCCCCTGAATAAAGCCTCGCAGGAAAGGGAAGGGATCATTTCATTTCTTAAAGGGCAGCTGTCTCCCCTCTAAATGGCCACATTCTTGTCCCGCTCGCAGAGTGCGGCTGGTGCCAAACTTGGTCACAAAGGCGTATTCACGGCTTTTTCCTTCCTACACATTCAGGAGTTGAAAGCCAGTTTGGTACAAACTCCCCAAAATGACTTATTCAGCAGCTGCTCGCCAGCTTCCTGTTTGCAGAGCGGCAGGGCTGGAGCCGGGGCACGAGCCCCCACACCGTGCACGCTGCCGTGGGGTGACCCTGCTCCTCCAGTGGTGCCCGAGCCTGGCAGCGTATCAACCATTACTGATGGGGCTCAGCTTGGGCAAAGACCCCATCACCAGGCTGGCCTTTTGACTTCTGCTTTTGGTTTCATCACCAAATTTGCTTTTTCTCGAGGTTGCTGGTCCCTGGGACATGTTCCAGCTGTAATGAGGATCTTTTCCCCAGTAAATAATTCCTGCTCTCTCCAAGGCAATGGAGCAAATACTCAGCCTGAAGCTACTGAGCACTGAGGGCAGCCAGCTCCTACCCTTGCCAACAGCCATGGAAGCAATTATCCTCCCTGGGATCAAGAGACTCAATGTCTTGCCTAAAAACCTACAGGAAGACATTGAGGGAACAGGGACAAAGCTGCCCTTCAGCTCTTAGGTTCATTTATAGCAGGGAAATCAAGCAAAATGGATAAACTTTGCACAAAGTCTCTGCTTAATACAATGGCACCTTCATACTGACACCCGCAGATCCTTCCTGGTACACTCTCAGCTCCATCATGCTTTGGGGGAGTGTAGGAAAGACCAGGGCATAGGATTGTCCAGGTGCTTTTCAGCTGGGAGCTGAGCTCCCAGGAGCAGTTTGGGGTGGCAGGGTGACCCTGCTGGGGATATCATGGGTTTACCAAGGAGAAGAAACCCCTGGGTCTGTGCAAGCTCACGGAAAAAAGCAATGTCTGCTGTGAGCAGGTCAGTGGTGGCTCCTGGTTGCAGGGGAAGGTGATCAGGATGTTTTCTCAAGGCCAGCCTTTGGTTATGTGGTTTCTTCACCATCTGTGGCTTCAGTGTGACTGCCAGCAGTATGGTTTCTCCTCTCAGCCTTCTACATGGCAGAAGGTTTTGCCGGAAAACGCCCATGTAGTGTCTGCAATCCCTGCAGCCACGCTTGCTGCTCAGCTCACAGGGGAGAACCGAGAACATCTTCATGTCCATGATGTCTCCAGTAAAACAACTTGCCTTGTACAAGAGACAGCCTTCCCAAGAGCGTGCCACAACCTATGGGGAAGGATCCCTGTGTTAATGGATATAGGCATATTTCTTCCACAGTGCCACCATCATTTCAACTCGTGTTATAATTGAGCAAGCTGGGTCCTCATGGCCTTTCCCACCAGGCTGGTGGTACAAGACAGCAGGATTTCGCTGCAGTGTCCCCATGCTCTGTCATGGTTACACATACCACATTGGTAGGCTCAGACTGTCCTCAGCTGGAATTATTTAATCAGCAACGTGCTGATATGCTGACAACCAAAGCTGCCTAATGACTGCACAGATGATCATTTGTGGCAGGTCAGTGGTAAATGAGCTCAGATGTAGTTTCCTGGCAGCAAGGGGACCCTTTCTGTTCACTTGAGTATTTGCTCTTTCAACTGTGGCTATTTGTACATGAACAAAGGTGCTCACGCCTGACCCTGGCTGCAGGTCATAAACATTGCCTTACTGCAGCAGCGACGGTGGTGGAGGAGCCTGGGGCTGCAGCCACCTGCGCTGAGCTCCCCGCACCGGCCATGGGAGCAGGACAGCCGCCTGACCGCACGGCTGCATGTCACAGTGCACTCCTGAGACGGGGGTCAGAAATGCCTCTGGCAGGAGCAGCAAGCACTGCCAAGGGTGGATTAGGGCAGGAATGTGGAAGGATTTGACGGCTCAGTCACCAGAGATGAAGGACACGGGCACTACAGGCAGGGAGCCTAGGCATATCGGTGCTCACATCTCCCGGACCAGGCCTGCTGCCCTGGGAGAGGGGAGCCATCTCAGCCTTGTTAGGTTGGAAAGTGTGGATCCCTTCTTTCTGGAAATGGGCCTATCCCCATCATCATCCTTTCATTCCATGTGGTTGCTGTGGAGAACACAAATATTTTTGTGCCATCACTGAGTTGAAGTTTGGATCTAGTTGCAGCTGGAGTTGACTAGCAAAGGTGACTCGATATCTTGCTCGGCAGATCCACAGGGCAATGCTCCGAGTCCCAGGTCTGCACACACCCTTTGGGTTCATTGCATCAGTCCCACTGGCATCCAAACAGTGGCATGGCTGGGACACGTGGGAGGGATCCCAGGCAGAGCTCCTTGACCAGACACATCTCCAGCATAAGTCAGCTCTTCAGCCTGGGTGCTGAGCTGACATTCACCTTCAGCATCTTACGCACTGATCATATATAACCCACTGGCTCATATACAGGCTGTGCTATGTGCAGGGGCTGCTGGTACCAATTCTAAATGGATATTTCCAAGGAAAAAATGCCTTTGGCAATATAAATTCTCAGCAATCCCCAGAAGGATCAAAACCAAACATTTAAATCTCTCCAGAAGAAGCATTTGAAGGACAGGAGGGTGCCAGCACAGCGCTGGGCATACCGGGAACCAGGGAAGACAGATAGACCGCGGCATCCAGTGCTGCTGACTCAGACTCAGCAATCACAAAGTCAATTTTGTTGCACATCATCACACCAAAGGAGCCAGCATGGTAGGTGAGTGGTGTTGCAAGTGAGGCCAGTTTTCCACGGTATGTACTGTATTCTTACAGCCACTGATTCAGCTAAAAGGATGTTCCGCCCTGGGGCTGGGCAATTACAAATTTAGCAGCTAGAGTTATATGTCCATAAATATCTTTGTGGTAACCTTTCTCATTGCATCTGGGAAGAGCCCAAACAGGAAATCTCAGGTAGAAATGGGAAACAAAACCTCATAATTTGAGTCATCAATCATAAGGTAAAGTTAGGAGAGGGGTTAGCCTGAGTACAAAGGAACTTGTCTCTGGCAGGGCTTCTAGAAATAGAAGCAGCAATTTCTTCTGGTTTCCTGGAAATCTTGTATTTGAGGTTGCTCTTAATTTTTCTGCTGGAAAAGGAATAAAATCTGACCTACTTTTGAGCAAAAGAGTCATTGGGATCAGACTCCCAAAATAGGCCCGGGCATAGATGCTTCCTTGGTGCCCACTGAAGCTGGTTGTTTGATGCAATGAGATAATGCTTCTCTGGAAGAATTTCAAACGATGAGTTTCTGTAACCAGAGCTTCAAATAAAATTATCTGCCTTGTTGTTTAGGGCTAAAGAGTCCATCTTAATATTGAAAGGAGGTTGTGTTTTCTGTCTAGAGCTTGAGTTTTGCCATACATTTTAAAAAAGCATGACCCTGGTAACCAAACCGATGAGGAGCCACTGCTCAAAGTGAAGTCAGACTCTGAAATCAGCCCTCACAAACAGTTGTTTTTCTGGCCTTTTGAAAATAACTCTTTTCAGATGTGCGATTGGGAATTTGCCAGGTTGCTCCAGATATTTCCCCAGAGGTCCAGATGGTACCAGAAGACATGGAAAATAAGATTATTGACACTCTGCCTTGCTGTAAAGTACTCTCATTGTATTAGTGTAGTTTGGGTGCGTGACCCATAGGTCTATAGCCCTTTGCAGAGGGTGTTGTGCTAAGCAGGAGGGACTCGTGCGGGGTTGCATGTGTCCACGGGGTTGAACACAGCCAGGTCCCCAAGCAGTCCAGTCTCACTGGAGGAGATGAGAAGCATCTTCTAAACCAGCACCCTGATTTTCTTTAGCTGTAACAGCTAAAGCACTGTTAGATTGAAAATCCAATCAGCCACATAGCAAACAGCGAGCCCCTGCCTCAGCCTCTCAGCAGGGTAATCCTGAGAGCTGCCCTGTGAAGAGAAATGCTTGAAATCTGCCGTCTGCTTTGGGTGAGGAATTCCAGAGAACGGGGTTTGGAAAAAGTTGGCATTTGGTTTCACAATGAGGACCAGATTTTCAAGAATTCTCACTGAAAGGAAATTCCGACACATTTGGAAACTAATTTTGGAAAACAGAAATATTTCCATCCGTTTGGGGGAGGGAGGCAATACATGTCCCACACAGAGTACTATCCCCAGCACGGCTCTGAGCACAGAGGGTTCACGATGTGCCTGGAGGACAGGGGGTCCTGGCCAGCCGAGGACACCTCCCAGTGCCCTGGAGAGCACATGGAGGACATGTCCTATCAGCACCGGGACAACTTCTCGGTGACTTAGTAGCATCCACCTCACATTTTTGTTTGTATATCTCATTTCAGTCTTGACAAAAAAATGAAATAAGACCAAGCCCTGGAGAGCACTTGCTCAGTGTGTCTGGGCAAAGCCATGGTAAGCACAGCTTGGCAGGCTTTGAGAGGAAAAGCTAAACCACTTCCCAGCCTCTCTATCTTCTCCCACAAAATGTTCCCGGAGCCCCTCAGGACACAGACACGGAGTTTAGCAGGACTTCGGGAGCCACACACGGAGCAGAGGGCTGCCCAGCAGTGCCAGCAGCCCATCCAGACCTCTTAGACTTCATCACCTTTACCGGAGCTCCCCGGAGCACAGCCCCCAGCTGCTGTTTGGGAAGCGTGGGAAGGCCTGAACCACTCTCTAGCTGCCGGAAAGGTGGAGCCGAGGGCCTGACTCATCTCCCTCTGCGGGATGGAACAGGGATGGTGGGTAGCCTAAAGGCCACTGCCAGCCCTCACCACCCATGCCCCGCTGCAGACCAGAGGAATGCTCCATGGGATAATGATAGTCCCGTGGAATCTGACTGCCTGGACTGCTGCACGCTGCTGCTTGCAAAATACTATTTCTGGCACCATTGCCAGCCTAAACCCCAAACCATAGCACTGCAGCCGGAGTCTGCCTGATTCCCAGAAATTCCAGCGATGGATGAGGCAGGGGATTTTTCTCACACACCCACACAGGAACTTAGAAAAGTAAAAGCTAAATACAAATGCAGAAGCTATTGGTGGTGGTCACCTAAGCCCTACCTAAGCATCCAGCCTGGAGAAGCTGCTGTCTCCTGAGATGTGAAATGCTCTCAGGGCTTTTCTCAGGAGCTTTCTCTTGGCCTCTCTGATCGCAGCCTCTCCCCAGCTGATGGAGGTCTAGGTTGACGCACGTTGGTGGAGAAGGATCTGTCACTGAGCTGAAATGTGCCTGCCATGTTACGAGGAGAACAACTCATTGTGAAATTGAGGAATCTGAGTTTCTCCAGGGATTATTCTAATTAGACACTGGCTATTTTTACCCCATATCGTATGTTGGAAATACAACTTTAAAACCACACTGGAGCAGCCAAGTTAAATACTCTAATAACCTTGAAAATAGGGTTAGTGAATTTAATGGCTAACAACAACATTTCCAGCAATAACGCTAAACCAGAGGGACTAACGGCCATGCTTCTTGGCACAAGCTGAACACCAGGAGAGTCAGGGATGAATCTGCAACCCTTGACAGAAGCTCATGGCTATCTGAGTCCATCAGCAGAAGCACTGTCGTAGTCACTGTGAATGATGGGTGACTGAAGTTGCTCAGATAAACACTGTCAAATCCTAGAAACAAATTACATTTACAACAGCTTCTATATTCATGAATATCACTACAGCAGGTCTCATAAATTTTCCAGCAAACCAGTGATTATGGCTAACGGGAAGGAGGCCAGTGGCTTAGTGCCCAGAGTAGCTTGGGAATCCTGGGCTCTTTCACAACTTGCGCTGGGACCAGGAAGGAGCAGCGCCAGGTCCTGCCTGGCTACGGTCCCGCAGTGCCACGATGCTGAGCCGCTCGGCAAGCCCAGGAGACCCGTGGGTCTGCAAGCATCCAACATCGGTGGGCTTGATCCAGGTTTATTTTTCCTGGGCCATGTAGTGGGACCCTGTACCAGGGCCCCGCTGCCTCAGCTACGTCCTCACACTCAGAAGCTGAGATGTGGCAAAAGCTCTGGGGAAAAAAATCCCTTCTTGTTCCCAAAATATCACATCTTCTACAGCGGGCTAGTCTGGCAGACCTCCAATTATGTAAGCACAGGTTTGGAAGGATCGGGGCTAAACTTAGCTCCAACCGTACGCAGAGTTTAAAGTTTATTTTACAGCTGTAGAATTCCTGCTCAGTTTAAAACCTGAGTGCCGTCTCCCAAGGTCCTTACGATGCCCTCCACCCTGCCCCTTTTCACGTGGGGGCCTGGTCGTCCTGAGGGGGCACAAAGATGCTCTCTCCCTGCAGCCAGCTGAGCAATAATACCACGCCACCTGAAGACCTGCATCCAGTTTGTGATGTTAGACCAATTTTCTGGGCAGAGCAGCAGGTATGTGCCCGTTCTGCTCCCCTAGATCTCCCCAAGACAGCTCCCTGGCACCGGGGAGCCTTCGCACTCAGGTTTCCAGTGCTGCTTGGGCAGAGAGGCTCCTTGAGAAAGCCCCTGGGGATGCCCAGCTGCAAAAGCCCACAGCAGTCAGCTTCCAGGGTCCCATGCATTTCACCAGGGTGAAACTTGTTTCACCTTGAGCACAGCTCTCTGCAGAAAACTGGAAATTTAAAAAATATTTTGTCCAGACAAGTTACCCTCCCTTGTGCAGGGTAAGACTCTCTTTCAAGGCGAGTGACAGGTTTGATCTCAGGGCTGTGCAAGAGGTGACTGTGCAGCTGTTTGGCCCGCAGTGCACATTTTCCATACACCTTTTAGAAAATATCTGCTAGCTAATCCAAGAGCACACCTGGAAAGTCCCCAGCCTTGGCCTGCTGTGTGCATAGCTCGTAGGGGGTCTCTGACATGAGGGATTTTCCCACATACATCACAGTGAGGACCAAGCAATTTCAGCAGCGCTGGGATGGTTAAAGACAAAGTTTGGAGCTTTTGTTTTTTTTTGTTTTGCTTAGTTTCCTGTGGTCTGCAAATGCAGTGCCACTTTGGTATCTGTCCTGAGCTTTGGAAACACCAGTCCCACAGGCACCAGTTGGGTAAAATGCTGCTCAGCAGACAGTTTCTTTAATATTCCAGGTTTTTGGCTACTGTAGCCCATGATGCCAGTGCCAGTGGCTCATTTCTTTCTCAGTGTGGAACTTCTCCATATCCCAGGTCTGTGGCTGCAATCCCATGTCACTGGTCCCACACCCCGCTCTGCTGGTGTCCTCCCCTTTCCCCATAGCTCTGAAACCCCTTTGAACTTCCTCCCAGCAGTCCCAAAAATAGTTTAACTCCTTCCATTTTTAGAGGCCAGCCAGGCTCAAAACCCATTGCGGGGACAGTTTCTCCTGGCAGCAGAGACCCAGGTGCCGAAGTCAGAGGATGAAGCTAGACCCTGGGAGTACCTCGCCGTGCCATGGGAAACAATTCTTCTCAAACGAGACCATGGGAGCATGCTGGCATGGGAGCTCAGCTTCCCTTGCTCCTGATCACACTGAATCCCGGGTATATACATTATCCCAAAATAGTGAGATCAGCTGCATGCATGGGCTTCTCCTGGGAAAGGGCAGACAGACAGTACACTGCAGGATGACAGGGCAGGACAGAGGAGTTACTCACAGAAGCATTTCCTTTCTCATGATCACTCAGTTTATCTTTGATTAGAACAGGGTTTTTTTTTAACTTTAATCAGTCAGCCTGGGAAAATAGTATGGCAGTTCTTCTAACTGTCCAGCTAACTGCTTGTTGAAAGCATTCGCGAGGGCTCATCTAACCCACAGAAATTGCTCCAGACAGACAGCACTGACTCCAAAAATGTATTATACAACATTTAATTTCTAACCTTCTTGGCTGAAAAAAAAATAAACTCAATTCCAATAGGAACTGGCTTGTAATGAATTTAGTGATGCCTGTGTGAGGTGTGTAAATAGCATGTGTAAATAACACCTTAGCTATTTGGCTGTAGGTCACTGTAGCAAACTCATCAAGCTATTGTGCTCCCCCTACAAACCTGTCATCACACACACCACCCCAGCTGGCAAATCCTCTTCTTTTTTTTTCCTCCCCAGATGTTTCAATCTCCAGTTTGAAGCTGACATCTGGAGAAGTGATGTTGCAGAAATGCTACACATCAGCAGGCCAAATATGGGATATGCTATGGGAATTAAAATGTAGTGACAGAACAAAATTAATGGACTTTCAGATGCAAGTCAATAAGTGATATAGTGCCTGTCAATAGCTTCCTAATGCAAAAACAGGCGAGAAACCTTGTTATATTGAGGGGGCCCCCAGGACAGACATGACATCTGGCCAGACAGAGTTTCTGAAAAAAGGCACTCTCTGAAATCTGACTCCCCCCAGTTAGTCAACATCTCTCCAGTGCCCCTCTCTGCTCATCACTCCCACATCCTTGTCAAGCCGCCCCAGTCCTCTCCCATCTTTTCATCCTTTGTAGCCATTTCTGCCAAGACAAAAGGACATCTGAAATACCTCCTCCATGGTATTTTGGGGTTTTAGCCATCTCAAGAGATGAGACTGCAGGCAAAGTGGCTTATAGAGGGGCATGGCAGATGGAGGTTTTACCTGTGGGTCTCTCAGCGTCTGTCTCAGAAGCCGGACAAAAAGCAGAAAGGCAAAGAGGGTAGGAAGACCTCCTTTAAGGAACAGGTTCACAAAGAAAGGCTTAGAGTAGTCCCTCAGGGAACAGGCAACTGCTCTTTGAGCAGTGGGCAGAATGAGCAGATTTTCTCTGCATTCTTTGTATGAAATCTGTACTCATCAGGCTTGTGAGAGTTGAACATTTCTGCTAGAGCAGCAGTTATCTTTTTGATGAAACCATGAAGGCAGCCATTGTTGTTGGCATTTTTGCAGCAAAAGGCCTGCAAATTCGTGTGCTTTGAGTTGGGAAAAGTGGAGATTGTGTCTGACAGCAGCAATGGACTGCTTGCTCCTTAAGTCATAGAAAAAAAATTACTGAAGGATTTTGGTGGAACAGGACCTCTGGAGGTCTCCAGTCCAACCTCCTGCTCCAAGCAGGTCTGGCTGCAAAGCTAGAGAAAGTTGATCAGCACCTTGCCCAGCTGAGTTTTGAATATCTCCAAGGGTGGAGGTTCCACTACCTTTCTGGGTACTGTCCCAGGGCTGCACCACTGTTGTGGTGCATGGGAACCAGAGCTTCCCTTGTCACTACCTGTGGCTTCCTGCCCTTACAGGGTCCGTGTAACCCCCATGAGCAGCACAAGGTGCGATTTGATCCCCCTCCGTCATCTCCTCCAGGGTGACCAAAGCCACTCTCTCAGCCACCACAGCAGCCCTTCACGGGGCTCTCCATTCTGTCCTTGTCTCTCTTGTACTGGCTGGCATACTGTCCAGAAAGGTGGACAGAAAAGTTAACCAAATATGTTGGCTGTATTAAGGCAGTTTTCAACATTACTTTTTCCCTGTAGACATGCAGAAGTATTCTCCAGCAGCTCAGACCAAAAAAGAAAACCCCAAACCCCAACTCTGGTCATTTTATTTACACAAGGAGGAACGCAGGAATTCTAACTTACTTGCTCCAAAGTATCTTTGGTTACCCTGTATCACTACAAATTTGTTAAGAGTAGAACTGGCTAACCCACAATCCCACTGAAGACACAAGTGCAAGTTTTAATTGAAGTAACTACCACAGCCCACAAAATGTAGCAAGACACAGCTCCTGCTGCACTGTCAGAAATACGTCAGCAGAGAGAAAACAGAGATAAGTAGGAAAAAGCCATCAGCTAAGCAAATGTGATAAATTTTCAGGAAGTAGGAAGAAATAAATTGGGAGCTTAGCTATTTTGAAAGTAATTCCTATTTTGTCGGTGAATATTTGTATTGGCTCTGTGTTCCTATCTTTCCAGTCAAAATTCTGTTTCTCACCATGTGACGACACATTTTAACGTGAGGCCAAAAGGGATCCATATTCCAACTAAAGCAACATTGGTGTGCACATTGTGCACACATAACTTGCCTTCAGTGAGGCTGCCTGGAGAAGGGCAAGAAAGTTTCAGATCATTGCAACCAGATGTGGTGTCTATCTCAACCAGCTCCTAGACTAGAAAGTGAAACAAGCCTCTGGCAGGCAGCAACCCGCAGTAGGAGAAAAGGGTTACCTGCTTGGAAAGAGAGCACAGTTTACAGTCCACTATGGGAATACAATCTGCTCCTGATTTCAGTTCTTGCATGTCCTCTTTGGCCACCCATGACAGCAGAAGAGCGAGCAGATAGGGCAGAACCAGATTCAGCAGCGCTAGTTAAATCTGCTGCTTCGTGAACGTCAAGATCTTTGGTTTGGGTAGACATGCTCTCGAGGACCGTTGATGTCAGTATAATCACCCCCAAACTGTACTGGAATGACAGGAGGGGTTGTCTTAGCAATAGCATTGCTTGGCAGAGAAGGTGTCTTGGATTTAATCTTGGTTATCTAGCCAAGGTCATTTGAAAGTTGGTTGCAGAGAGGCTTGGAGGTCCTGGAAGAGCTGGAGCCCAATCACCATCTTTGCCCAATTTCAGGAGCCATTGCTCAGCAGAGATGATTCCTTAAGCACTTGATTTACCTTCAAAACCTGTTAAAACACACTTACATAGAGATCCAGCTTATACTGCCAAAAAGTGTTCCTAGTTAGTTTGGAGGAATTACTAGCTCAAACAGATCCCTTAGCAAAGGGACTCATTTTTCATTATTAATTAAATCTGTACTGGGGTTTTCCCAACACAATTTTATTGGTCAAGGTATGATCTCTTTTTTTTTGGTTTCTTTCTCTTCTTTCTTTTTTTCTTTTTACATTCCTAAAGTAAAAGCCACAGCAAAGCTGCAACACAAACCTGTCTTGACTGAAGCAGTGGGTAAGGACAGAGATGTTAAAAATGAGTGAGCACTGCAGAAAGCATTAGTGATTTACATGCAAAAGCAAACTTTACCTGTATTGTATTTATGCCCCCAGACCGTTTTTTCCCTGGGAATATCTGAGTTCCCATCTCTTCAAAAGGAGGAGTTTGTTTTCAGTGGCAGTTCTTGGAACTGGAACACTAAGTCCGATGCCAACTGAAAAATTGATATGCAGAGGGTGCACCCCGCTGCTTTCCAGTTACTTGAATTCTCACCCCGGAGCTCAGGTTTCCTGTGTTTTTCTGGGAAATCCTGCAGCAGCAAATAATCACATCAAACCTAAGGGATTTGTTTGAAAGACAGATTTGAGGGTTCAAGAACCCTTTTTTTTAAATGGGACCTCAGACAGAAACTGGAGATCTGTCATGTCTAAGTTGCTCTTTGAGCAGTGGAACAAAGCACAGTTTCCTAGGCTCCTGTGTCCCATTTCCTTTCCTTTCCACAATAACCTCTGTCTCCTCTTGTCCTCCTGAGGACCTCGTAATGCTGCCAGCTCCCATATTCCCCCCACCACCATACACCATCTACCTCCTGTGTCCCATAAGCAGCCTGCACTGGCTGGCCAGTACATCTGTGCTGATCACCTAGAACACTTCAAACGGTGTAGGGAATTGCTGAGCACATTCTTGTTTCTTTTTGTAAGAAGGGACGCGATTCCAGATCTTTCTCCTCTACCTAGAAACTGGGTTTTATAAAATCTACAGGAACTCAGCCTGCAGATTCAAAAGGGAAGGAGATAGATATATCGACAACGTGAGTGCGTAAATTTTCTTACCCCGGGAAAGAAGGTTAAAAGGGAAACCTAACAGCTATTTTAGTTACAATGACTAAACTTGAAACGCAAGCCCCGAGAGAGGGGGTCTCTGTCTCTTGTTCTGGCTTGTGAGCCCTAAGAGGAGCCTCTCTCTTGCAGCATTTATAATAATTCTTTTCATCTATGAGGACAAGCAAGATGGAGTTACAAATGACTAGGAATATAATTAACTTGCAGTGAATGAAGAACTAATCTTTTTGTTGCCAGCACTGTTACACAGGCAGTAAAGCCTTTCTCAGATTGGGTCCTACATGCCAACAGTTCTGGTCAATGATTATCCCTTGCAAAAATCTTGTGACATGCTCCCTCCAGTCACCTGTTTACATCCCAAATGTTCTCAAGTTCTGCTATTTCAAGCTTAACTCTTGTGACCTTAGTCAATGATATTCAATCCAAGCCTCCTTACCATATCCTGCAAGGCAAACAACTTCAGGTCAGTTTTAGTAACCAGTGCTATGTCATGCCTGTGGTCAATGACTCTAAATATGCCCACGCCCATATGTTTCCTAAATTTGGATGTCTGTGATAGCAAACAACACAGTCTGGGTGGGCAGTCCTGTTTCACCGAAGATTTGGGGCATTTTTGCTCTTTGAACATTTTCTTTCACCTTCTGAGCAATGCCTGGATGAATTTAGATTTATTAGAAGAGATCAGCTAAGCAGGATAAGCAAAACAATTGTGACTCCTGCAGAATGTCTCTAAGAGCTGGATGAGTCAGATAACAGATCCACCGAGCAGAAGATACCCTACCTACCTCCAACAGCGGCCAATTGCAAAAGCTTACAGACCGTATAAAAACAGGTCAAGTATACAGTCATATTTCTCCTAAATACTCCACCAGACCCAGCGGTTTGTGGCTCAGGGACTTCCCGAGTTAGAGATGGTGTGTCTGTGTTTAATAGCTTGGACAGACTTTTCTTCCTGGTATTTGTTCAAAACGTTCTTGAACGCTTACAATGCTTTAGTACCACAGTGTCCTATGGAAATAAGCTCCTCAGTCTATGTGTGAATTGTCTCCTTCTTTTTGATCCTGCCACTTTCTGGGCCACTTTCTTTCCTTTTCAGTCTTTGTTCACCCTCTCCATGCCAAGTTTTGTAATGAGTCCCTAGGACAGAGCGTGACTGGGTCCCGTTCAGGACATAAGCTTCTGGTCTCGTTTGGAAAATGCTCTGTTGTTTTCCCAGGGGAGCTAGTAAGTAGGTGACCAGTCTTTATCCCAGTACACTCATACGATACAAGCGTCACCTTTGCAAAGTTCCCTGTGGTGGTTACCAGTGTATAATGAAATGACTCCCAGCAGCTCTTCTGTATTTACAAAGGGTACAGGATTACTCCTGTAAAAACAAATGATCATTATCAGCTCAACTGCATCCTAACTAGAACATTTTTCATCTGTTACGAGACATTGGTGGAGCTTATCTGAACCACTGCTAGCAGCTGGTGTGTTGACATTGCACAGGACACAGAAAAACTATTATTCCTCATTGTGTTACCCTGACCTCAGCTTTGCTGATGCACCTCATTTGTGCCTGCTTCTCCTCTTACTGCTCTAGGCTATACATGTCAAAGGTGATCTGCTGTTTTGTCCAGAGAGTATGGACATGGTAGCAGCAGCACATGGAAGAGATGTTAACCTCAACCAGTCCAGGGAGCTGGTTTAAGCACAGCTCTGCAAGTTATTGCACTGGTACAGTGAAGGGGAAACTGCTCTGAAGGAGAGAGTCAAGAATAAGTGGCTGGAGGCAAAGAGCCAGTGGAATTTCTTAAATTGGCTTTTTCCCTGCACCCAGCACATTCTGAGCACTCTCAGCAGACGGGCAGTGCTGGAGGTGGCTAATAGCTCTTAGGCTTGCAATGCTCTGACTCTACATACGTGCACACATACATACATATATATACACACAAATCCCCCCAGACTCTCATGTATACTCTTTTTCTGTTCTGATCGATTTATCAGGCATGCTTGCAGTACGACTCCTCTTGATTTAGGAAATGCTGAATAAACTGTCTTTAACACCTTCAAAAAAGAAACTACTGTTGATAAAAGCTTGGCTGATGGCTTGGGGCAGCTCCATCTCATGCCTCCCACCTCCTACTAGTTCAGCCGAGCCTTTGGTCTCCAGCTTCTCACTGTTCCTGTCCCGTGCAGCTGGGAGAGACCCCAGGCATGGCTGTCCTTATGGCACCACCAAAACCAGTTTCACTGGGGATACCACGTAAGCTATCAATCCTGCAGACACAGTGGGCAGAGCCCATCAGCCCAGCAGTCTGCCCCGCTCCCTTGGTTTTTGTATTTGTTTCTCTGCACTGAGCAATCTGTAAAGCCAAGCATTTCTGTCTTGTCAGAGAACAAAAATGTCTTGCATACAAAACAAGAGACCCGGTACAATCCATTAATGTTACTAAATAGGACTTGCCTGCCCCCTCCGGTCCAGAGCTGAGGCTCCCGGGAGGTCTGTTAATTTACTGTTTTCCCATTACATGCAGTGCACTTGCTAGGATTCTTTGCACCCTGAGTGCAAAGTGGGTGGAATGGTATCCACCATGGATGTCACCAAATTCAGAATAAAACATACACATCTGCTTACATAACGAGTTGAATGGGCTTGGTTCGCAGAACTAGACATTTGATCTGTGGCTCAGCTTGGGTGTAGGAGATACCAAAGTAGCTACGAGCACCTCTCCCTTCTAGTAGCTGGTTAGTTCTGGTACTAATTTGAGGGCTGTGTGTACCTCGAACAGACACTGGTTGGAAATAGCTCTGAATAAGACACACTGGCAGTTGAGGATAAGTAGGAAGCAGCAGCCAAGACTGGATGTCAGGAGAGGCCAGGAGTGGATGTCATAAAAACCCAGTGCTGTTTGGAGCGTTTTCATCCACGGGAATTCTTCAACAGTTGGCTCATGAAATGCTGCAGCTGTCTTGCAAATGCTGGCGAGAGTAGCGTGGCCATGTGAAGTGGCCAGTCAATGGCCATTGGTGGGGAACTGACCCCATGTCTCTCTCTAACTGGACAGGGGAGGCTTTCAGCAGATACCGCTGAAGCTTGATTTGGTATCTTACGCAGAGAAAACTTGAATATCTGTCCCTTCTGCTTTCTTCTGCTTCCATGCTGATCTGCTGTCCTCACTGTAAAAGGATGGTAAGTCAGCAGTCTGCATATCCTGGAAGCTGTAGGGAACCACTCTGCAAACACAGTTTTTGCTCCAAGAAAAGCCCAGCGCACTGTATGCATGCAGTGTGCCACAGACCCCAGGGTCTCCGAAAGCCAGACTTTCTAACCACGGCTTCCAAGTCATTCCTCTCACATAAAAAATGTTTTTGCCCAGTAGGGAGGGAAACTTTACTCTTCCCAAACAGATCAGCTTTTACAGGAGGCTATTTTAAGTGTTGATTCTGTAACACTGAAGTTATTGGACAAATGAAGAACATGGCATATGCTGTAGCTTGGAGCAATTTGTATTCCTCAGGTGCTAAAAGCTTTAAATACTTCCTTTGGGCATGAAATAGATCGGCCGTCAAAGAAGCCAGCATTCCTGACAGTGCCTGTCCCACAGACTCCCACAGGAGAAAGTCTGCAGAGCTGAACTCGTCTGACCCCAGGAAATCCTTCCCACATCTCTCATTCTTGCTTAGTTTCTCCTTTAATTTTCAGAATTTGCTGAAAGGCCAGTTTGATGTTTGGTTATCTTCCTTTTCATGCACTTTCTTGGTCTTCCTTTCGTATATTAATACCACATTAAAGCTGGGATGTGAACCATGCAAGTCAGGAAGTCCAAGATGCTCTTTCGGAGACACTCACTCAGTCAACTTTGTTAATGATTTTTAAAAACTTCTCTTGTTGTCTTTGCTACTAACACAAACGGCTGATTTCAGACTGGAGCTAAACGCATTCATGCAGCCAGCAGGTAATATCTCTCCAGGGAATCCTAACTCTTGTGAGCTTATCTTTGTCCATATTGACTAAAAAATCATACAGACATCTCTAATTAAAGTATCAATAACTTTAAGATGTACGCATGTTTCCTTCCCTTTCTTTTTTACACCACTACAGTAACGGTGCTGTCATGCTTCACAACAATGATTTAAGGGCTTTTCAGTGCATTCTTGGTGTTGCTCTGGGTTCCAAAGTACATTAGCTGTTTCTTCATAGTCAGAAAGAATGAATATTGTGTAACAGACTCTGAATTTGCTCCATTCATGGTTGGTTTGGGTTTTTTTTGCATCTTCTTATTAAACAGGAATAGTAAAATTTGGAAATTCTGGGTTCAATTCAGGGTTTACAGGAATGTCAAAGCTTTTTATCTGGCTTCCTCACTTTTGAGCTCACCACTGGACTGTTAGTCCCCATTTCTGCCTCCATAAGGCCACCCTTAGCCACTCGTACACCTGGCTGCACCTCCAAAGCTGTTGATGTCTCCTAAAATTTTAGTCAGTAATTTATCCTTCTTCCTTGCAGATTTATGAATGGGGTAGACACTAAGCGTTCCTTCTCTGCATGGCTGGCTCCTAGCTGGTGCTGTCCGAGCTAGTGCTAGCTTGGAATCAGTATTTTATTATACAAATGGGAATAAATCCATTTTGATCCATCAGACTTTCCCTCATACCCTTCGTGCAAACACTTGTTTACGACTCAACAGCCCTAACTGCGTGTCTCCAGAAAGTTGTGAGGCAAATGGTATTTTGACCCCATTTTGACCATATGCTCCATCTGGTTAAAAGCTGAAGCCAAGATTTTTTTCTGCAGGCCAGATACTTGTTACTTGGGGAACTGAGGGAATAATTAACACAGCTTTCTATAAAGCCAGCTTGTGACTGTTCATATTCATTGGAATGTATATTCACCCCTTTATTCTTCTGAGTAGTATTAATATGAAACAGCAAGGAGTGTGAGCGTGGATGCCGAAAACCAGGAAGAGTTCAAAGACAGCTTACAGAGGATCTGCGGTCCAGAAAACAAGAGCAACGATGAGAGATCAAGCGAGCTCAGAGAAGAGGCTGTAAATCAATTTGATTGTGGACCATCGCCATCTACAGAGTGAGGTGTCGGGTAAAAGAGGGGTCTTCAGTCCTAACAGCCGCAGCGCAGCTCTACCGGCACTTCTCCGGCCTCAGACCCGCCTCCCCTCACGCCGCGCCGGGCACGCCCCACAGGAGAGCTCCCGGCTTCCGCCGGGCCTCCGGGCAGGGCCTTCCCGCGCCCTCCCGCGGCGGTTACAGCCCGCGACCCGGCCGAGGCGGGAAAGCGGCCGGCGGCGGCGCGGTGAGTCTCCGGCAGGTGCGTGTGCGGAGGGGCCGGGCCGGGCCGGGCCGGGCCGCCTTGGGGCGGGCGCTGGGCCCGGCCCGGCCTGGGCGGGGTGAGGGAGCTCCGGCTGTTGACGGCGGGCTCCGAGGCCTGGGCCCGGCGGCGGGCCCGACACCGCCCGCCGCGCTGGGCAAGGCCGGTCGGGCCCGACCGGCCTTGCCCAGCGCGGCGGGGGGTGCCGGGGCCGCCCCGGGGGCGCTGCGAGGCCGCTCCCTTTCCTCGCTGCAGGCCCGGCCCGGCGCTGCTGCTCCGAGGCCTGACTCCCTTTAAAAACATGAGCATATTCGTTACCGTACTGTGTAAAAATAATGTACTTGTAGAGTCTGCTTAGTGCCACATTGACCGTTTTTGCACAGAAAGATTTCACCAGCTGAAGTAAATGCTTCCCGTGTATCTAATAGAAAAAGCTGTGAGGGGTCTTGCACTGCCTTCATGGCTATCGGTGCTGTTTATTGCTGTGTAACAGGCCTGCATGAGGAAAAGACCCTTCCTAGTACTATAAAAACTATTTTATGTACGTCGTGGATCGAAGATATTGCAAAGGCTATGTGATAAACATTGAGGAAAAGGTAACATCCCCATCTTCTGAATACAGTTCAGACCAGGGGGAAGGAGGCGTGTGATCAGCTGGTTAAATAAGGTGTACAAATGCACTTTGAATAAGGTTGCACTGCAATTTCCTAGCTCCCATGTCGCTTTTGTTCTGCAGAGAGCATCCTCTGGCATTTTTGTGCATAACTAAGTAAACAGATTATGGAATCGGTAATAGATGCTGTAGAGATTTTGGGAGAAGAGTGATTTCACAGTTAAATGCTGGAAGAGCAGCTGCTGTACAGATGTGTCACAAAAGTGGTGTGGTTTGGACCCTATAAGGAGGAGAAATACCCAGTCTATGGAAATGTGCTGCAAACCTGTTTTGAAAAATGGAGGCTTTTCTAAATAAGGTTGCCATGTCAGAAACTAGGCTACTGTGGCACGAGCGGGAGCGCCTTTGCACTCTACTGGTTCAAATCTGTGTCTGACTCAGATTTTCACAGCCTCTACAGTCAGCAGTGATTTGCTGGTTTCCTGGAAGCATCTTTTTATAGAAGAGACTTTTGCTTTTGTTCCTCTGATACATCATCAGAAGTGTTTTGTCTCACTTGCCATTAGCAAGCTACTGTCACATACAGCAAATAACCAAAGCTGTGCGGGAAATTGTCCTCTCTCCTCAGATCCTTCTTTGTTTATATAGGGCCTGAAGGCTTTGTTCTAGTGTTTGGAAAATGTCCACCATGATAGATAATAAATAAATAAATAAATACATCAGCTATTTATCTTCACCTGCATTTACCCTCATATCTCTGCAGACCATCACCTGTTAAGGCTTTGATCCAGTGTTCTGTTTTCTTACTATAACTGTTTAACAGTGTCTGGTAATGCAATGCAAAGTACACACAAATAGTGTCTCTGTAACAGGGATATACTGTACAGATTAATCCTGAATGGCTAAATGTAGGACAAGCCTTTCCTCTGGTTGAAAACAGAAGAAGGGGACCTTCTCGCTGAAGAGAGGGGCTCATCGCATGTGCATTGAATCAGTCCCAATTTAATCGCCTTGAGCAGCACCTTAGCTGTTACTGAGCCTGTCTCATGACTGATTGCCAAATGTGGTGGTGATTTCCTCCACATGGTTTTGCTGCAGAGCTCACGTTCTTTGTGCAAAGCGTGAATACTAAGGCCTTTCTTTGAGTAGCTTGGTCTGAAATCTGGAGGAAATAATCTCTCTTCCTCTAAGTCAAAGATTTCTCATAGGACTTCACACGGTCCTCCTTTGTAAAACTGGATGTGGAGCAGGTCCTTTCTCTGAGCCTGAGCCTAGGGCTGGCTTCTCAGGAGGAGGTGTGAGAACCCTCTGCTTCCATGCTCCTGCAGGGAGCAACTCCAGGATCCTTTTGCAGGTAAATCTTTGTGTCTTTGCTGCTTATGCTTTTCTTCCTAGTCGTTAAGTTACTGGTGCTTCAACAGGAACTCTTAAGTGGAACTCTCTTTGTGGATGTTTTTCAGATGTTTGAGCATTTGAGTCATAAGTTTTCCTTTTTGTCAGTGCATTAATGAAGGCTTTGGTGAAACATCTTTGGTCATTGAGTCAAACTGCCATGCCTGAACTAAATTGTTTCTGATGCAATATTAAGATTGAGGAAGGAATGTATTTTCTAGGGTTGTTTTATAAGATGGGTACCTAAGACTTAAGTGTAACTAGTTCTGTATCCCCTTATATAGTTCTTTCAATGTGCTTTACAAATCAGGAGTGTTCTCGCTGCTGTCATATAAGTGAAAAAAAAATAAGACTTATAGCTCTTGGATGATTAGCCCAATATACCCAACGTACATTTGCTACAGATAATGTAGATATAAAGAAAAAAAACCTGAACTGCAGATGATTTTGAATCCTTATGTCCATTTCCTGATCAGTGTTTGTGGCCTCTCTAAACACTGCCTTGCTTAACTAAATGCTGGCTTGGTTAACTCAAATCTCAGAAGGCTGAGCTAGCTAACATCCATTGTCAGTATTATATTAACTTGTTTGCTTTCATTTAATATGCAAGTTTGGCACTCAGTTAAAAATAGCAGCTAGAATTTTGGGCGGGGGGGGGGAACAGAACAAAACAAAATGGTTTAAGAGAGTCAGCCAAAACGGAGCATAATTTTGCTGTGAAGGCTTTTTGGGTTTTTCATGATTTGTCATCGCTCTCCCTCATTGTTATCTTCCTTGTTCTTTACAGAAGGATGAGTAAGTTTTCATTCCAAAAAGCTCAAGATGTCCAGTAGGCAGTAGGAGCAAGGAGTGGAATTGCAAGGACGCCTTGCAGGAAATGACATCCCCAGCATTCAGTAAGGTGAATAAACCCATTCATTTTGCCGTACTTTTGAGGTATTAGTAGGATTGCACATAGTGTCAAAGTCTGTCTGTGGAGAGATTGACTTAATATTTATAGTATATTAGCTCCTGCCTGCACTCTTCTTTCAAGAAGGCTTTTCTTTGCTTGCTTCTCACACTGTTGTCCAGGAAGCTATACATTATTAGCTTACTTCTGGTTACTAATAGGTTAGACTAGACAGGAAAGTTGGATGGAAATCCTTCTTGCTGAGAACTCGTTGAAGGACCTGGCTTAAAATGAAGTGTCTGGGTAAGAGGTTATGGAACAAATAGACAACAGGCAGGAACAAGTTGCCGAACCAGATGAAGCCCCCAGCGACAGTGCTGCTAACGATGGTCACTCCCTTCTCACTGAAAAGTAATACCTGTGGACTGGAGAGCAGCAAACATGTCACTACTTTTTAAAGAGAGTTCTAGGGGAAATCTGTGGGCTGCGGACCAGGAAGTTTGACCATTACCAACTGAATTAGTAGAAAATATAGCAAGGTAGAATTATTGGACACCTGCATGAATATTATATGGTGGGGAAGAGCCAATGTGGCTTTTGTAATGGAAAGTCATGCCTTAAAAAATGTTGGTATTCTCTGAGGGTCTAAATAAGCATGTTGAGAGGTCTGGCTTACAGTCTGTACTCAGATTGCAGGAAGCTTTTAAACAGGAGCCCTCACCTGAGCAGCCCCTGACATAACAAGGGAGTTCCCTGTCATAAATAAACAGTTGGTGCAAAGAGAGGAAAGAGGATGTGAGTAAATGGGCAGCCCTCGTGGTGGCTGGAGGTCGCCATTGGAGTGCTGCAGGGATGTTTTGGATATGACCTGGAAAAACAATGTTGCCAGCTGGCTTTACATTATTTGAGGTGGTAAAGAAGAGGGCTGATGGTGATGAATTGCAAATGTAAACTGATTCATGTGGGTGGGGAGCAGTCCCAATTTCACACACAAAATGAGTGAGTTTTTGGAGCCGTAATGACTAATTCTGTGAAGCTTTCTTCATCAGTAAAGTCTCAGTTTGGATAGTTTTTACACAGGCTCAGGAAGACTGCATAAGCTCAGAGTTACTAAGCACACAGAAACTGTGCCTGGAGTTCGGAAGGTTCTGGCCTAGAGACATGGAGGATGTGTGGAGAAGCACTGTGTGCTTATTCTGTTCTTCCCTAGGTTCCTGCTTTTGACCTGTGCTGGAGAGCAGGATACAGGCAAACGTGTCCTTTGGTCTGACTCAGTATTGACAGTTCATGTATTCCCACATAAAATCTGTACAACTGGGAATTTGTATGAGGAATTGTCTCACCAGAAGTGGCAACGTGTTCTTATGTACGCTTCTTCATCGTGCTTTCAGAAAGATATATCTGCATGAGGAAAACTTTGCAGCTGCAGGTATCTGGACCTGTGAGCCAAAAAGACATGCAAATTACTGGTGGGATTTTTTTTTTTACCTCCTTTTAGTGAAAGCTCATTAAATACATGAGGAAATACCTGCAAATGCAGTCTTATAATAAGGATTAAAGAAGCCTGTGTAGACTCAGTTGTGCCTTGACTACAGGGTGTATCTGCCGCTGAGCTGTATTTTACGCGGATTTTCAGTGTCTTCCTGATTCTGGCTTGCAGGGTCCCTGAACGCTTGCCTGAGACTAGCCCAGCAGCCCTGAACACTTCAGGCACTTGTGAAGACTTAACTCAGCTCTTGATCTTCCTTTTCTGACTTCCATACTTTTTTTTGTGCATGTGTACACACATGTGCTTAACAACTTGTAGCTAGTTTGGTTACAACAGGATTAGTAAAAAGTGATTAAACCCACAACTGATTCTTGCGGCACAGAAGTAGAGTTTGTTTACTATACAAGCAAGAAAATCTAGGTAGAAATGAAGAGTTGCAGAATTTGCCTGTAACATGAAGAGATGGTGTCTTTTACTTCCCAAATACACAGGGCTTGGGTACTTGATATGCACTGTCTTCTGCAGTGTGCTTTTTCATAGGCAAGAAGGGATTTGTATATACAAGCAACATCCTTTATAGAAAGTGTAGATAGACTTTGAGGCATAGAGTTTTATGTTTCATATCTTGGTATGAACAAGCAGGGAGACAAAAGGTAGATTGGGGTTTTTCTGGATTTCTGAGGTGGTATTGCAGTCCCCTCATTCTGCGTTTTTGCTTTTAAAGCATCACGTTTTTGTATGTGACCCATTTCTCATGACTATAAGGCAGTATCCTACTGCTATTTCTAATGAGAGTTGAAAGTGCTGAGATCCGTCTAGGATCAGCCCATAGCAATGAAATTACAAGTGCCCTAAGGCTGCCAGTATAACATTTACATAAGCGCACTTGCAGCTTTTAAGAATTACTTAATTGAAAGGCAATAGGTGCCAGGCAACTCGGATCCTGTTTCTGATGTCGCATTCCATAAGAGCACAAATTACCAAATGAGTTAATGCTCCACTCAAACTGGCCATGTTTTCAGCGTGTCTTTATGTATGGCTGATGAACTGGAAGTTCCAGTTAATACTGTCAGAGAAGTCTGGAGGTACTGTCTTCAGTGTGAAGCGTTCCCTTGACCGAGTCTTTTAGAGGGTCAGTCTGATACGGGGAAGTGTTCCTCCTCCATCCCTTCCTTCCTGCAACCCTTTTTCCTATTTGCACCCTTCCTCCTAGACAGGACTCTCATTTGCGAAGGCCACCAGGCAATTTTGTCTGAGGCGGGTTGGTGACTCCTGACAAAATTTTTAAGAATTCCCACCAGGTGAAAGCCACAGTTCAGAGCAGAATACCTGGCATGGAGCTGGCCGTTCTGTGGCAAGTCTCTGGCATCACTGAATTATTGCAATAAAGAATTAGATGTTTAGAAAAAAAAAAATCCCATCTCCCTGCCAGTCATGCCAATGTGATTTATTTATTTTTTTTTTTAGCTGCCTATTTTTATATGTTTGTGTCTGGATTCTTCTGAAGTGAAATGTAACACTGTTGGGGAATTGGCACTGGTCATCCAGAGTGTAGCAATGCTGAATTTGTTTCTGTGTAGTTCAAGGAAACTATTGCTGGCGGCTCTTTCTTTGCGAGAAACATCAGAGCAAGATAAAGATTGTTTTTGATGGTGAAGGTTTTTGTAGTCATTTTTAAAAGCTGATGATCTGGTGAAAAATGAGTGGCAAACAGCTACTTAATTATGTATATACTTCCCTTACAGGTTCAGCTGAATATAGGATTTTTCTCCATTTCTAATTAGGTATGATGTTGAACTTATGCTTTTTTGCCTTATTATCTACATGTGGTTGAATTTCAGAACTGATAAGGCATCTTCTAAAACCTGGTGTCTTTGCATTCTCTTGTAAAAGTCCTTTTTTGAGGCTGACACTTTTCCAAATTTAGTCCCAATGGGGGAATTTAAAAAGTTTGGTTTCAGCTTTTTGTGTATTCAGTATAGGAAGAGTGCATTCCCCACTTCATAGCCTTTTGTATAAAAAAGGCTGAAGAGCATCTCCAGCAATGCCCCAGCTGGGAGATGGTCTTTTGCTAGACCAAAAGAAAACTGCAGATTGTTCTTGAGTTTGAGCTAATGATGCACTGCTGGTATCATGATCTCCAGCTCCAAAATCTCTTAGCCTATTTCAAAGTGCTTTATACAGTGAATAAATAAGTTTGTTCCTGTTCAACAGGTATAAGGACTGCGGCACAGAAAAAGAAACTAACTTTTTGAAGCTTGCATAGTAAATTGGTGGCAAACCTAGAAGAACAATCTCAGGTTACGTAGTTGCCTGTATGAATACATACTGTTGACTGGAACAGACTGCTCTTCATCGTTCTGGTAGGTTGAATTCAAAGCTTATTTTGTGGAGGTTCTAACACAAACGTTTCTACAGCATGATAAACAAGTTTGTCACTGTGACTGTAAACAGGGCATCTCCCAGCTCAAATGTTCTGTGTCCTGTGGAGTTTTAGATTCTAATTTGGTTACGTTACTGGTTAAAATGATTGATACATGACTTCTGTGGACTTTCTGAGTCAGCACAATTTTTGAGGTGGTTGTTTCCTATCTTCTTCTGTCTGCTTAACAGTTTACGTTAGTTCTAGGTAAAAAGTATGTAGTACTGGTTCATCTTTGTTTTCAATTTCTGAATTTCCTAACCTAACAGTTAGCAAACTTATTTTTAGTGCTGAGTGGAGCAGAGTTGCTTTTTATCTGTAATCCTTAAAAGATGAATACTCAAACTCCAGTTTTCTACTTGCTTATCAGTAGAGCCCAGTATTTGCCTAGCCTGATGTAGACACAGCTAAATCTGTCACCTGCTTCTGTAGTTTGCCTAGGTTGTCCAATGAGTTGCAGCTTTCAGATGCATTGTTGTGGAGAGATGTGTAAAAATTAAGAGTTTGTGGAAATGAGTTACTTTTAAATAAGCTTTATATTCCTAATTATGTTTATATCAATTTTCTAGAACTATGCCAAGAAAAAGAAAGCTGTTGGCTCAATTAAGTGCTCTCCAAAGCAACTCCAGCTTCCCTCCTTTTGATGCCTTGGAGAACCTGAACGCTATGCCTGACGGGAATTCTTCTCCAAAAAGCAGCAAATACTTTGCAATAGAGAAAAAAAATTCTTCCCAGCTAGAAGCAGATTTTTTCAACCAGCCCTGTATTAGTCTGGCCAAGTCCTTTCTGGGACAGGTAAGACATGAACGCTGAGATTACTGTACTGGAGCGTGTGCTAGCTAATAACTTAGCGTAAAAGGATGAAATCCTTTTTTTGCCATTTGACTCCAGGGCTTTGCTATTTTAGGAATACAGCTCTCATTCCTTCTCTTGTTAAGTTCAGTGGAATTTAAAGACTAGTAGCCAAATCTATTTTGGATGAAGTCAGAGGAGTAATTTTTCAGTGGAGTTTAAAGACTAGTAGCCAAATCTGTTCTGGATGAAGTCAGAGGAGTAATTTTTCAGGTTTAGTTTACTGTCCCATTTCAGAATTAGTTTTTGTGGAGTTTTTCTCCCTTTTTTCTGGTTCACTGAAATGTACTTTGCTGTTTGTGGTTTGAAGGTTTTTTCAGGCTCATTATTTTCCTTTCAGGTATTCCTTTATTTGGTTTTGGCTCTTGCTTAGCCCAGTGGAAAGTAATGCTCTGCAGTCAGCAACATCTCCTTCTCTGCCTCCATTTTACTACCTTGTGATGCTAATAGCATGGCAGGCCCTTGGCCTTCCTTGACCAGTATCCACTGTCATAGTGTGCTTGAGTATTTCATTCTTATCTGCAAGTTCAGCAGACTGCTTGGTACATTCTTTCATGCTGCCCTGTATGCTTTGGAAGTTTTATCTCATACTACCTGCTTTTATTTTTGCTGTTCTGAGTAACTCAATATTGTCAGTACACATGGTGGGCTCTCTAACGATCACCTTTCTGAAGTTATTAACACAAATATGCAAGGCAGCACAGGCCCTACTGTGGAGACATTTAGGACTCCACAGTCCCACAGTTAAACTCTCTTCACTCTGAAAAATGCTATTCCTAGCTTTTGTTTCTGAGTTTTCAAGCCATTACTTCTTCATGAAAGGACCTTCTCCCTTATCCCATTGCAGAAACTTTGAGGAATCTTTGGATCTTGTTGAAAGCCTTTGGAAATCAGAGTGGGGGAGATTAAACGTGTCTCTTCTGCTTAGAGAGTCCTTCAAAAAACTCTCCTGCTGTCTCCATGGGAGGGAGTTCCTCCAGTGTTTTCCCTATAAAAGGTTCCAGTCTGAGACCTCCTAAACGCAATTGCAAAATGTGTTTTTAGTTTCACTGCTATGGTCTTATCTTCTCCGAGTCTTTTTTATACCTTTATTGTCTGTAGGGTGAACAGACTCTCTGGGTTCTCATTGGTTTAGATAACTTCAGGAATTTGTTCCACAAACTGTTGGCTTTGGCCTGTCTTGCTGTGTCTAGCTTTTTTTTTTTTATTTTCTAAGGATATTGTCTTGCTTGTAATTGACGCCTTTGCTCTGCTTCTTAACCCTGCTGGGTTTTTCTTGGTCTATCTTAACCTCTCTCTGATATGTCATGTGTGTTTGCTATCTTTAGAGACATCCTGCTAGAGGCTTGCCTTTCCAGCTTTAACCTTTGGCTGCCTCTTTTGAGTTCTTCCTAACAAGCTTCCTCACTTTATGTAGTTTCCCCTTTTTGCTGGTAAGCAGAACTCTGACAGATTATTTTTGGACCTTAATGCTTGTGGAAGGCCACTGAACTTTATACTTCACGGTCACGATACAAAGTTGTTCTTCGGGGATAAGTCTTTGGAAAAGACTTTGCATTTTTCTCTGGATCAGTTTGAGAGTTTAGTCTTTTCTTTTGAGATCCCCGGTTACTTACTCTGCAAAGTATTTGATGGTGTCTAAAAAAAACATAGCCTGTGTCCTGTCCTACTGTGATATTTACTTGGCCTATATGAGGATACCTGAAGCCTCCCAGTACTGATGCATTTTTTTGTCTTAATGACTCCAACATCCTTATGCATTCAGTTACCCCAGGCAGATGATATTTTAGTCCTTATTCCATACTTTTCCTATTTAGGCGTAGAATTACAAGCCAAGCGATTTCTATGTTAATTTTAGATTTTCTTTAAAGTGTAACTCCCATGACCCAGTCTATTCTCTCATTTTCTTAGAATTATAACTATAATGGTAATTTAGTGTTTCATTCATTATCTTCATTCTACCAAATTTTGGAGGTGCCTGGTATATTAATATTGCTTACCTTAAACACGATACTTGAGTTCTTAGAAGCAAAAAAATACCGCAAAACATACACACAATAAATGGCCTCTCAAAATGAACTGTCATAACACCAATATTACGTCCTCAGTGAGAAATAAAAACCTCTATAAAATAGTTTACTGTGAGGTATTGTGAATGATCACCATTTTTAAACTGTTTAACTGTGAATATTTGCTGTGTCTGAAGAGTCAGGGAAATGCCTGCATGCTTTTAAAATCATAACCTAACCATTGCATTTCATCATATTGAAAGAGAAATGTGGCCACGTGCGTGTGCTTTTGGGGTGTTCACAGGCAGTTGCTAAACACCAGTGCTTTTCTGAAGGCACTGCATTTTTCATAAAAATAATAAGCTGATTGTTCTCAACAATTTCAGAAGTGCCATAGCGAAACCTTGATATACCGGAGTTGCAACATTTGAAACCGACTTCTGGAGCATCCGTACTGGGTCAGGTCAATAACTGCATTAGCAATCCAGCACAGACATCTGTTAGGAATTAAGCTTTGTTTCTTGAAGGTCATTTTTGAATGGCTGGTTTTCAAATGTGGAAGCACTGAATATAGTATAATTAAACCAATAGCTGTTGCCTAAATGAGACTATACTGCAGTATTTCTTAAACATACATTAAGTAAAACAAAAAGTTTAGAAATCAGGTCAAACCACAAAAAACTTTGTATGAAATTTAGTGATTGTTTTATTTTTAAAGATAATCTTTTCACTGTCATGGTTTTTTTTTTTCCCCTGCATCTGCTTGTTTTCTATAAGGAGGTACCAGCAGCAGGGAACACACTGTAATAACAAAGCTCTGTTGTTGTCTGCCTGAAGCCAATTCCCAGCTCTCCTGCATTGCCCCTCTCTGCGGTGCAGAAAATACAGAAATAGCATTGATACTCACTCTGGTCATGATTATCTCTATGGTTAGGGACTAGGACTTGTTTGAAACATCTCTGTGGAGAGAGACTATCTAATCATAGTAGTTATTTAATCGTGCCACTGTCGTATTTCTTCTGATCTAAAGAATATCTAAAGCATTCATGATGCTTCAAAGTTGATACGGGTGGTGCTTTTTGCCTTAAACCTGGTGGATTGGGGTGGAGAATACAGAAAATAACCACGAAAGCAACTCTGTGGGCTTTATTGTATATAGGATCATATATTGGTTCTTTATGATACTGCCACATCTAGACACTCCAGGCATTTTGTGGGGTGAACGACAGATAGGAACTTCTTGTACTGGGCTGTGGCCTGGACAGTAGAAGCTGAAAAAGTTCACGTTAGCCTACCGGCTGGACTGCTAGCTGGAGAGGAGAGTATGTAGTACCATCAGGTCCTTTTTTCTGACGACTTTGTTTCCGCAGCTCTTGCGCTCTGGTTATTTTGTAGAGGGTTGCTAACTGATGCACTCCGACCTCTCTTTCAGATTTTAGTTCGCAAACTTCCTGATGGCAGAGAACTCTGGGGGAGGATTGTTGAAACAGAAGCTTATCTGGGTGGGGAAGATGAAGCTTCCCACTCGAAAGGTGGGAAGCAAACTCAACGAAACGCGGCAATGTTCATGAAACCAGGAACTCTGTACGTGTATCAGATCTACGGGATTTATTTCTGCGTGAATGTTTCCAGCCAAGGTAAGCTGAGGCTGAAATAGTTTTAATGCCTATAGCATGGGGCTGATATTTCAAGCTACGCTTGCCATGTTGCGGTCACTTGTGAGCTCCCTATAGGCTCTGTGAAGTCAATGACTTGCTGTCACAGTCTTTCCTTGGGACCTGGGTTTTGCCATTGTGAGCAGTATGTAACCGTGGGCCGACAGCTTATTAACTTTCAACGTTACAAGCAAGGCCCATCTCCAGCTGCACAGTGACCAGCCCGGTGGGGTTTTGGTCCCAGCCGTGAGCCATACGAGCTGTTCGGGCGCAGAAATAAGGACTAAGGGCTGGAGGAGAATCTTGACAGGATGGAGCTTTCAGTTTTGATGACCTGGGCTGCTGCCTTATTCATGTGATTCAGTGAACTTTGTTCCTCGAAAGTGGTGACGTAGAAGTAAACTTGCAGTCTAATGACAGCCTAAATCTTGGTATCTGTTGTCATGACAAGAAACTCTTCTGTCTCCTACCTTTATCTTCAGAAGCTGTAAATGTTGGGGAAAACAAAAAGGTCTGAGATGTCCTAAGCTTAAGCAAGGAGTCAGTGTAGGAGCATTTTAGCCACTTCACTGTATCTTAAAACAAACAAACCCCCCCCCCCAAATCAAAATACCCAGACTGTTACAGAATCTTCAATCTTCTTTTATTATTCTCAAGATAATATAATCAACCTCTAATCAAATTATTCTGGAATTTACCGAGACTCTCCTTCCACAGCTCCTCTTAATATGCAAGTGTTACTTCTAAAGCTTGTTTTTTTTAATTCCCTGTAAGAATGACACTGTCTGCCTTGCAATAAAGCTATTGGTTAATTAGACACCTTGAAATGGCAGCAGGTATTTCTTAGATAAATACTAATTTTGTTAGAAAAAAATCTCGAAAATAAATAATTTCTTTTCTTTTTCGCCATTTCAAAGATACAGCTTAAAAAAAAAAAGCCACCACTTGTGTATTGGTAAGTGGAAAGCAAATGTTGTAACAGTGACCATTAATCCTCAGGTTTTGGCCTTTGGACAGGCGCCAAGCAGAAAAACAGTGCCAGGTTATACTGTGGGGGAAGAGCCCGTCTTTCTAATGGAGGTCTGGAGTCTGGTGGATGAACACATGTGAATTTCATTATGTTGTCTCTGCCAAATCTGCTCAGATAATGAAAGCAGAATGGTTCTTTATTCAGGATGGGATTCTTAGTGTTTGAAATATTAGGAATAATAATTTTTATTAAAAAAAGATGCTTAGCCTGTGAATTCTAGAAAGATTTCTTTGACATTTATAATTTGGGAAATTTTCCCTTTTATACCTGTGTTTAGTTTTGTAGAAAATCAGTTAAAGAATTCACTGTTGTGATGGATTTAGTTGGATTTTTTGTTCGTGTTCTCCATTAGCCTGTCACACATGCAGCTATGCTGACACCAAGCACAGCTGTCGCTACCTGCTTTGTCAGGAACGCACTGAAGTAAATAGCATGGCTGTGCATGTTGTGTATCGCAGATGCATCTGCGTAAGTACGATTTACTCCTGCAGTATATTTGCCCATGTGCAGATGTGTTGAAAGAAAGAATTTGAGGATGAATCATACCAGAGATGGAGAAGAAGCCTGTCCTGTCGTTTAGTCTGAGGGAAGGATTGAGGAGGTCATCTTTCGTGGTGGCACTTGTGCACCTGGGTAGAAGGCAAAAGCATTTCATTTTCTGGATAGGGGACTGATCTTGGAAACTTTGTTTTGAATCTGGCTGTGGCTGTGCATAAAACACAAGGAAACACTGGCAAAAAAAAAAAAAAAAAAGTCTGTTGTGGCATAGCTTGGTCCCTCTTAGTAGCACAGACCACACTCTGCTTAGAGCATGAAATTCGGATGTAATCAGTTCCATCATCTTTGTGCAGGGAATTTGACGCAAAATATCCAAGTGCTTCAGGGTCTGCCTGGGAATGCTGTGAAAACCTGAGTGGCTGACCAGGAGACTATAAAAGGAATATGAACATATTTCTGAAGGTGTCGCTTGGAAAGACTGAACACAAATTCCTGAGAGAACACTAAATGCTTTGCTTTTTCGAGGGGCACATCTCCAGTGATGTCCCAGAGCTGCATCACTCTTTTCTTGGATTTTGGCAGTGCAGAGCTGCAGAGCACCAGGAGTTAAACAGTGGAGAGCATGGGGTGATTGCATCTATTCCCATATATCATCTTCTGCCTCCTGTGATCTCCCGGGATCTTTCATATACCCTCCTCAGCTGTCTTCCAAGCTGAAGGTTTCTAGTCTACTTAGTTATTCCTTCCTTAGGCTCTTGCTCCAAAGCTAGTCCATAACTTTGATCATCCTGGTTGCCTGTCCCTGAATCTGTTCCAGTTTTGTTGTATCTTTCTGTAAGTAGAGGGGAGGAGCAGAACAAGTCTAGACATGCACACAAATTTCAGGACAGCAGAGCAACTTGCTTTATATGAGTAGTTGGGGTTTGCATCTGGGAATACTGTATGGCATTGCTGCAGCAAACTGGAGCAGTGGAGAAGGGGAAAGGTCTTTGGGGGTTCCCTGGTGTCTTCAAACACACACAAATCGACCCCGTCTTAAGCCATTTCAATTTTGACCTGGACACATGTTAGCAAAGTTCATACTGAATGACATGAGAATTAGGGGAAAACCCGAGGTTGATTTCAGGAGAAATCAGTTCCAGAGATTTTCCAAATGACTCTTGAAAGATGTTTCTGTTTGGCCATTGGGTGGTTTGCATCAAAATACTCATGCAGTCATACACTGATTTTTAACAAAACATTTGTTTCTGGAGACTGTTGGAACAAGCACATAGATTTAACTGAGAGCTAGCGTGGGTTTAGGTGCTCTATTAAAGTTAGCACAAACTAATAATCACAAATGAATTCTTAGCTGGCTTAGATTAAACTATCTAGTTTTGTAGTGTAGGCAAGTCCTTGTGCTGCTTAAATTACAAGATCCTTGTGGGAGGAAGGCAAGCAGTTCAGAAAACCAGTATATTCTCTTAAGTACTGGCAGTGACTGCTGTCCTGCTGCTTCTCAGACTCTTGAACTGAGTGACCATAGAGCTGATTTGGAGCCGCTAGCTTAATGAGAGCAGCCGTCCTTTTACTGGAGAGGGATCAGAGTGCTGCACTGTCCCTGTGTGGCCCGTTTTTTGGCACAGGCACTGCACAGGGCTGTCCCAGGCACACATGCTCTTGGGACCAGGCAAGCAGCATGAATTGGACTGTTGCAGCAGACTTTGTTTTAAAAAGTAGTTTAACACTGACTTGAATCATGCTGGGGCCTTCTTGGTCCTTAATCAGCTCAGGATCTGAGGCCTATACAAGATGTGCAAAGCTTTATGTGCTGCTCCTACTTGCTCCCTTCTGCTTAGCTTGTCAAGAATGGGGTATTTGGCTCATGAGACTCTGGCTCTTTAGAGCTCTCTCGACACATAACCTTGTAGCATCGTCTATTTTGATACCAGATAGAATAAACCTTCTTCTCTGTTTTCTGTATTTGGCTTATGCTAAACTTCAGGCTCAGCGCTATCACTCGGGGATAGAGAAAGGTGTGTCACCAGCAGAGGTGCTTGGTAGAGCAGCTACAAAAGCCTTGAGAGCCACCAGCACTGTAGTGTCCTCAGCAGTACGTCCCCAGCCCAGCCTGATGCCGCAACAGATGTCGGAAGCACTTCAGCTGTAGCCTGTTGTTTTGCCACTTTGCTGGGGCAAGAAGTTGTGACTGTTAGTGTGTTCAGTTGAGTTCACTTGACCGTATCTTTGTGTTCATAAAACCATAATAAGTTGAAGGGTGGGCTCAAATATTTTTTTGTCACTGAGGAAGGGGAAATCTTTGTGCTCATCACTGAGATAAAGCTGCATCGTGTGGGATTTTACTGTGAGAGGTCTTCCCATCACTGGGTCAAACAGTGCTACTGCCTGAAGCCGTGGCGGGCATCACTACATTGGTTTTTTGGAGAAATCATAGATGAGAGAGGAAGAAGAGTTTATAGAAAAAATATAACCAATGTCTTTCAGTGGGCATGAATCCTGAGCAGCAAAATAATCTTAGTACAAAGAGCTTTCCCTAAGGTTAAGAGGGATGTTGGGCTTCCCTCACTTCAGGAAGAGGCTAAATGCCAATCAAGCTTCTCTTTGACTTTGCTGTGATTTGTTTCTCTGGAATTTGCCAAGCTGTGTGTATTGCTGCCAGATCTGAAAGAATAGCTTGTAAAATCGACACCCCAGTGATGCTCTACCCAGGCCCGGGTCACACTGCGTGAACTTCCCTCTAACTTTTGGATCCTAGACTAGGACTTTGAAGGAAGTGTTTTGGGAGCAGTGAGTCAGACGGGTGGAGAGAGAAAGTTTTCTTCTCTCCAGCGGCTAAGAGCGGTTTCCAAGAATGAGAGCTGGAGCCATTCCAGGGAAGGAGCAGCAAGCTGCGCAGTGGGGGTGTGGGACTTCCCTATCACTTTCTGATTTCTAGCTGCTCAGGGAAAGAATTGGTCCCTGCGTCGTCGTTAGATCGCAGCTTTTAGCTTCGAATGCCACTCGTTACATGGAGTGACTCTTAGGCATGGGAGGAGGCATCTCTGGACTAGCACTGCTGCTGGTGGCATGTCAGCGGCCGCATCCGTGTCAGGCAGATGCTGAAGCCACATAACCCCTGAGAGCAAACTGCTGCAGACTGCGAAGAGGGAGGAAGGCAGGCTGAAGCACTCTGGCAGGCAGGAGATGAGCCAGAAGGATTCAGCTACTCTTTGGTAGTTAAAATAAAACTTCTGATGTGCAAGTATGCTCAGGAGGACCCGAACATCAGCCCAGGGGTGTGGGGACAGGTGGGGGCAGAGAAGGCAGTAGCTCGTCATGGCATCCCTGCACTCTTATCCTGCCTGCTCTCTCCACCTCTTCCCAAAGCTCTTGTGGTGTTGCTCTCACATTCAGGGGCTGCTGGCTCGGAGCAGAGAGCGTGGTCTGTGTTGCACACGGCTAGAAAGAGTGTGAAAACTTTCTTGTAGAAGTGCAGAAAGAGCAGCCAGAGACAGAAATGCCAGGTACCCCCTGCCGCGGCTCTGCCGATGCTCTGGGAGCACCTGCAGTTGTCTCTCTTCACGTGAACTCCCAAGGACTTGGTTCAATTAAAGCGTAACCACGGTTTCCACTTGCATTTGTCCTGGATGAAGGCAAGTACTAGTGTAATTAGGGATTGCTCAGAATCTCACAGTTGTTCCTGGTGGGTGAGGCAGCATCCCGATGCGAAGGATGTTTCTTTGTGCATGGATGAAAAGCAGAATTAGGACATGGAACATGTTCTTAAAAATCTAAAATGACCTTTGAGCTCTAAATCACTGTAGCACAGAGAAGCAGCTTTTGGCTGCCAGATTAGCATCAATCCCCTTCGTTAGAGAAGGGAGTGCCTGGGAACAGATTGCTGACAGCTGTTGGAAGTAAGTCTGTTGACTTCACCGAGCTGTACTGAGGGCAGCGGGGGCTCTGAGCAGGTTCAGGGCAAGAGGCACACCTCACAAAAGCCAGAAATCAGGTCCTCAGTTGATAGGCTCAGATGGGAGCCCAGGAGGGTAATTTAGTGTGGGATTTATACAAAATATGAGAGGGATTCTATTTTTGGAAATCGCAGGTCCTTAGGGATATGTCAGTGCCTACAAAAAAAGCCTTTGCCAGGAGGGAGCATGGCTCCAGATGTTTGAGGCTGGAGAGGGAGAGGGGATTCTTGTGGAGCGGCATCACCGAGCACGAAGATGCTGGCGGGGAGGAATGCTGTGGGCGGCCCCAGCACAAGGGGTGCTGTGTGGGGCAGCACACAGACTGCTTTACTAGGCTCTCTCCTCACCCACTCAAGGTCATGAGAAGACCTTCCTTGCTGTCCAGTGGAAAGTATCAAGGAACTGTTTATGTCCCACTTAGGCTGGAGATCCTCATCACAGGGGAACGTCTGTGCTCAGAGCTGCATCTTTGCTTCACTGTCACCAAAATCAGGGAGGGCAGCTGATCACAACAGCTGTGGGGAGCTGGAGTTTCCTAAGGCTCCTGACAGGGTGGCAAATCACATTTGAGAAGAGAATCTGTCAGTTTTCTTCACTTCTTGTCACAGAAAGGTCTCTGATGGAGGGATGCTCCCGGGGCCGTGCATCCCACAGCCAGAGACGGTGCAGCCCCGTCCTGCCCCAGGTCCCTGTCTTGCGAGAGCTTCCCTGGCACAAGGGTTCGGACTGCTCTCCCTTGTAGCTATGCCGTTACCCAAAGCCATGGTCATCCCACCTGCTGTTACACCTCCAAGAGGGTGTTTGAATTGGTAACACCTGCAGCCAGGGCTCCCTCAGCAGCAGCACAGACAGCAGCTGCTCCCGGTGCCTGCAGCTCCTTCCCAGGTTTCTTTGTCCAGCCTAACTCTGCAAGCTGCCTCTTTCTGCCAGTGGCATCTGGACTCATTCCTCCTCCGTTAGCTGGAGTTCTTATAATCAGAGTTTATTATAAATCCACTGGGTTTGGGAGCAGCTTTGGATAGCTATGCCAAAACTGAACCATATGTGTATTTATTCCTGAACATTGTGCTGACATAAGAAAAACCTCTTGCCCTCTGGTGAGCCTTGGAGCAGCAGCTAGACTTAGTAACATCAAGAAGTGGGGTTGGGGAAGAGCAAGTCAGCACTGATGCATAAAGGACACATAGCTGTGGGACACTGGACATTCAGAAGAGGGAAGGGAGCGCACTGACCACGGGTTAGCGGCTCACTCCAGAGGCTTTGGCATTTGAAGCGAAGCAGCCCGAGAGGAGGACAGACCCTGTGGTTGGGCGCAGCAGGCAATCCCCTGCTCCATCAGGCTAAGCTGAGCCACAGGCTCAGAGCTGAAGTGCTCCTGCTGGTGGTGGGGCTGAAAGCTGAGACGTTCTTGATGAACAGCCCTGTACTAACATGTGGTTCTTGTTCTGCACAGGGGAAGGGGCTGCAGTATTACTTCGCTCTTTGGAACCTCTTCAGGGTTTAGATGCGATGAGAGAGCTGCGCAGCGCTTCAAGGAAAGGACCCACAAAGCTGCTGAAGGACTGGCAGCTGTGTAATGGACCCTCCAAGCTCTGCCAAGCATTTGGGATTGATAAAGCTTTTGACCAAAGGGACTTGACTCAAGATGCAGCCATCTGGATGGTGCCTGGACATGACCTACCAGGGGAGCAGGACGTGGTAGCCACAACAAGGATTGGTGTTGGCAACAGGGGAGAGTGGGCACAGAAACCTCTCAGGTTTTATTTACGAGGAAACAAATTTGTGAGTGTTGTAGACAAGAAAACGGAGAGAGAGATGGCAGCAATGGGACACTTCTCTTGCAGCTGACAAGTCTTGCAAGTGTGCCACCGGCCAGGACTTGAGCTGTGCTCTGTATGACAGCTTCAAGCTATGTCATGGCAGCAGCTAGGGCAGACAGAGTGGCTTGGAGGTTTTTAACAATAAATGTACTTTATCATAATGAATGGGGCAAGGTGGAGTTTTATTTGTGGGGCAGACTGGCGTGGGTCTCCCAGCCAGAACTGAGGTTGGTTTTGGACGATGAAGGCCACTGTCTCCCTTGCCAGTGGATCCAGGCTTAATTAAGGTGGGTGAGTGGTGAAGGTTCACAGCTCTGACCTGCTGTGCTGCTCCCATTGCTGCTGGCCCCCAGTAGAGGCCATCGCTTGGTTGCCGCAGGGGAATAGTCAAAAGACTGGATGGCAGCAGGGCTGACTGAAAGGATGAGAGCTGGGAGAAGAGGAGGTAAAGGACGGATCTCACTGTTGTCTACAACTACCTAGTGGGAGGGTGTAGAGAAGACAGAGCCAGGCTTTTGTCAGACAGGATGAGAGGCAATGGGCACAAGCTGGAAAACAGGAAATTCTCAGTAGCTGTATGGAAAAAATTTTTACCACGAGGGTGGTCAAACACTGGCACAGGGGCCCAGAGAGGCTGTGGGACATTCAAACCTCCACTGGACAAGCTCCTGAGTGACCTGACCTAACACATTTTCTTTGAGCAGAGGTTTTGACAAAAGACCTCCAGAGACCCCTTCCAACCTATACCAGTCTATAACATCCAGCTTAGAGAACAAGAATTTTTTTGTTTGTTTTCCCAGCTGCTTTTCGGACCAGTTCAGAACTTACCAGGGTGTGAACCCCAACACAGAGAAAGCACTGACGCTGAGCTTTCTGTGATGCTGCAGCCTGCCATGAGGTACAGGGGGAAAAACCCCATAGGATTTAGGGCAGAACCCGCAGAACTGCAGCCACGCTGGCAGTTTGAAGGGTGACAGGGACACACACCCCCACCCCCCTCCCCTCACCTTAGGATTCATATGCAAGAAAAAAGCTCAAGTTCTTCAAAACCCTCGTCCCCATCACATGAAAAAAATCTTGTTTGGCCCCTTGTTATGCTGATCTCAGTAGCTCACCTTGAGATGCAGTTGATGAGGGCTGGTTGGGACTGGGGCCCTTCAGCAATGTTGATCTGATTTTTAGGTCGGATATTGCTTTTGCTCTTCTACAACATCCCTGCTTGCGGCTGCAGGGGAAGACTCACTGAAGGGACCGTGAGTAAGTAGGTGTCATCGGGTATCTGGTGCACTGTGGACACTGGGCTCTCCCGGCGTGACTGTGCCTTGCTGGTGGTAGGTAAGTTATATAAAGCTCACAGTTTCACCCAATTTGTGTGTGGGCAAGTGAAGCTGCTCTGTGAGAGCCTGCAACTCTGGGAAAAACTCCAGCTTGTGTGTGTGGCATAAGGGACGGTCTTAAGGAGGAGCCTGACAGTCTTTTAACAACATACACCCCTGGAATCCACCGCCATGGAGGTAAAGGTCTCCCCCCGCCCCGCTTCCCTGGGTATGCAGCACAGAGCAGTGAGCAGCTGTGGGGAACAGTGGCCTCACGCAGGCTGGGGGTGAGCTGGCATAAGCTCCTGCCGACCCCAGAAACAGGGCTGTCGCCTCTTGTTCTAGCCCCGGCACGGCTGGAGGAGCAGTCCTGAACCAGATCAGGAAACGCAGCCATGTAAAGACCTGTATCTTGTTTTTCAGCTGGATAGCTTTAACCCAGTCTGGTTCCCTGCAGCCACAGCCACGCTTGCAGGGAGGGGAATGGAAGAACAAAACAAGCCCTGGGGGACAAGTCTGAGTGCCCTTAGCACCAGCCTCTGGCTGTGGGGAACTAGTATGTCCATGCACTAGCAGCTTGGCCAGCTAATTTCAGTCCTGCTCAACAACCAAGCTCCCCACCCCCAGTCAAAAACTGGAAACCCTGAAAACCCACAAACAGGGCTGCTTGGTGACAGCCGTGCTCCAATGGACACTTAGTAATAAGGATACTGGGGAAACAATAAGCTGTAACAGCGAGCGAGTCATTCTTACTCATGAAACTGTTTACTTGTGATACTTTGCCTTTCTACCTATGTCCTCACTGCTGCCAGATAATGATGATCAAACAGAATTCCTCGGGGCCCAGGGACATTTCCCTAAAAGCCAGGCCAACTCCACTCTGCCCTTGAGCAGAGCCCATGCGCGCTCTGCCGTAGGGACAGGCTGCTCACAAACGGTGCTCGCGGCTGAATGACCCAGCAGTCATGTTGGAGAGCGGAGAAAGCAGTTCTGGTGCACCAGCGTCCACCCAAAGGTGACTGTCAGTAACACTGCAGTGGAAATCTTCTTGGCCCACTCTCGGAAGCCCTGGGGAGAAAGCAGGGTCAGGGAAGGGCTGTGCGCTGGCAGTTCCCGTGCTGTGAACATGGTGCGGCAGGAATCCAGGCTGAGCAAGCGCACGCTGTCCTGCAGCAGGCCCCAGAGCCCTCGCACAGACTGTCCTCGGCTGTCACCACAGGAAGCAGATGGGAAATTGAGGCACGGAGGGGGAGAAACTGCTCTATGTCACATGGCAAGAAGGAATTGAAATGGCCTCCTTTAGTTTTTAGACATCTTGTAGACTATCAGTATGGAGAGTGTAGCAGGTTCCCTTCCTTTGCCAGTAGGGTCACTTTAAGAGAGACTGAAAAACTGAAATCACGGGGTCCTCGTGGCTGGTCACCACCAGCACGCTGCGGAATTTGTCAAACAGCATCAGGAGCTGGGAGCGACGCATGTTCTCGTTGTACATGATCTCCTCCAAATGGTGTCGGCCTCGGAAATAGTGCAGCAGCCTGCGGGGAAGGAGAGCAAGGGAGGCACGTGGGCCAAAAGCAAGTGCACGCAGCTAGAACCGATACTGCCACCCTCAAGGTTTCCTCTCCCCTAGGATGCAAATCAGAAGGTGTTCGGGTTGTGTCCCTCATTTACATGAAAAGTGAAGTGAATTAAATCGGTTCTTACCTTAGGCAGAAAGGTAAGGTTCTTACCTTAGCACAGAAATCCCCTGGAAAAGCAGGGGACTCCCCCTCCTCGGGGCTTTGCAGAGGTCCTCCTTGTATCAAAAGGTTTCCTAGCCTGGGGCCTTTCCTGAGATGACTGTCAATTTTCAACACAGTTTTAACTCCAGAAAGCAAGGAACCACAAGTGCCAACAAGCCTTGAGCAGTCAGGAAGTGGCAGATTTACTTCTGCCCTCTCTTACCTGGGTCTACACTGCCCTCCGTCACAGCTCTGCATCACAGGCCTGCGTACCTGCACTTGCTTTTCGCATATTTTCCCTCACAGCAGCCCAAGGGGCTTGGTAACTACAGGTCGTGTGCTCTTGAGGTTTGGTCAGCTTGGGGCAGGAGGAGCAGTCACAACAGGGAGATGGAAACTTTGGTGACAAGGCACCACAGAGAAGCTCTGGGAGTTATAAAGCCCCCAAAGAGCTCTAAAACTCTGAAGTCTAAGCTAAAACCACACTGACTTCTTAAATTCCCAGCTCTCTTTAAATAGAGGTGGCACAGATAGATACCCCTTTGTTGGGCACCGTTATGCTACAGACATCAGATAACCTCGGCCCTGCAGTCAATCACAGCCAGGTCTAAGACAAACCGCTGCAGCCTCTTCACTGCAGCAAGTAAGTCCCCAGTTGCTGAGGACCTGCTCCCCAGAGACCCTTCAGAGCCGTAACACCAAGCCAGCCCTCCAGACAAAGCTAGAGTTTGCTGCTCAGTCTCTTAATTGTCTTAACAACCTCCCAAACGGAGGAACCATACTGCACGTGTCGCTCAAATACTCCTACCCGTCAAGGCCCAAACGCGTACGCCAGAATCACTTCCCCAGCTATGCAGACAGATGTGCGTCCGCATGTGTTACACATCACGTTCTGCTCTGCGCTTCAGCAGCTTTTGCTCGTGCTGCCATACCCATCTGCAGCTTAGGAATACGCTGGCCTGCTGCTTCATGCCAACTGACAGTAAAAATGAATGGAGATGACAAGATCTGTTTTCCAATTCATTCATACAGTCCTCATGCAGGAACAGCCCTCGAAAGACACCAAATATCCCTTAAAGCATTCCTGCCTATTTTCACGTGACAGTAGGGTGAGGCCTCTCATGCTTTCCCTGAAGGACTGACGTTTGCCTGGCTGTCTTCCGCTGCTCAGGCTAGGCACTCCTGTCACCCATTACCCTTCATGGGTGACTGGAAAGGAGTCACTGTGCAACAAGCCACCCTCCCTCTACACTGCACAGAGTAGGTTTTACCTCCAGTACGCTGCCATTTGTGTTTCTCTGCTCTCCAACTCGCCACGTCCCTCCTCTCATTCCCCAAACAGCTGTATGTAAGCTCAGAGCCGGGAACCTCACTGCCTCATCCCTGCAGGCGGCCCAGGGCTGTGCAGCCCCCAGCACACTGCGAACTCCCTTATGCTTTGATGTTCATCTGCCTGCTCTCAAGTTGGCACCATTATGTAGAACATAATTGCTATGTCTCCGTACCTGCAGTACAAACGAACAACAGACAGACAAGCTCCCGTCGTATTTACCTTTCCACTATCTGGGCTGTGCATTTGCCTTTTGCAGTATCTCCCACTGGGTATTTCAAGCAGGCTAACTGGCTTCCTTCCCTGGGCCGATGGCAACCAGTGCGCTGAGAAGTGGCCGTTAGCAGGGACAGGGTGGGTTTGTGTGTGCATGTGTCAAAACCAGACTGTTCCCTGAGGTATTAACAGTATTTTTTGTATCTTGTAACTCGTATCACTGTTCAAAAAGTGATTGTGAAGATTTTAAAAGCTATGTATTCCGTCCCTTCTGTAAAGCTGCTCACTGTGGTTGCCCATGCTCTCACCTCCTGGCACAGCTGTCTTCGTGCAATTAGACCTGGCTTTCAACTGCAACGCAGACTAAGCAGGAGTTTTCCAATAAATAAATTCATCCTATATTCAGAAAGAGTCTGGATATGTAACCAGTCAAGATGAAATACTTTCCACTCCAGTAAAAGCTAGAGAGGATATTAAAGAACATCACAAAAATGCCGGCTGGAAGACACCTCCAAAGTCTAGTCCAGCATCCTGCTCCAGCAGGATTACTGCCAATGCTGTAGCTCTTTCTAGCCAAGCTCTGAAACCCTCCAAGGACGGAGGTCCCCCCACATGCCTGGGTAATCTGTCCTGGGCTGCACCCCCCTCCTGGGGAAGAAGTTTTTTCAAAACTCCAACTAGAATCTACAAAGCTGTAACTTGAGGCTCACAGCTCCAGCAAAGATGGGCACTACCTTTGCCTTTTGGAGCAGTTAACATCTGTAGGACCCAAACGGGCCATAAGACGCACTTCTTGGGGCAGTAACACTGCATTTGAGTCCCTCTGAAACTGCACAGCTCTGTCTGTTGGCAGATGTGCGCTTCCAGATCCAGATGCGGCGATGGAAGATTATTGCTTTCCATTGCTCATCACTGTTCTCCCCTCTTCAAGTTATAAGAGCTACCCCTCTAACAGCAGTGTAGTGTTCTTAAACACTGAAAAAAAAAGGATCATCTCAGACTAGTCATTCAAATAAAATTAGCTTATTTCTGGCCAAGGAGACACCCCTTCCACCAGCACTGCTTGAAGATGGAGCAGAACTGTCCACAGCTTAGTGCCACCAATGAGCATTCCTCAGTGGAGTAAACGACCTCCATCTCCCAATCTAAGAGCAAGAAAAGAGAATCTTGAAAGTGATTCCACACCCATGGCTTGGGAGAGAAGCCATCAGTGAAGCCTCAAACTGTCTTTAAAAGTACTGCTTAATGTGCAATGAGGAACACTGTGTACATTACTGGAGATCTAGCTCAAAAAGAACTTGTCTCTTTCTCAAGTTTACTTCTGGAAGGACATGCCAACCCTCCTCCAGCAGCACCTGAGGAAAGAACTTGGATTTCAATTCCCATTCAATGTTCCGAGGGTTAATGCAGCCAATGCTGGAGCCAAGCTTCAGTATTCCTTGTTTCCCCTTAAGGTTTCTGCCTTGCAAATACCGGCTGTGCATAGCAATGGACAGGCACAAGCCCTTTCGGCCATGTTTAAGGAATAACAGGCGTTCACAGGCATAGACACAAGAAAATGTATCGGGCTGAACTTTATTGCTCTGCTGAAAATAGCCCATCCCTTTGTGTGCACACACAACTATACTTGGAAGGGCAGTTGCAGTATGTTTAGTGCACTAACTATGCATTTATAGCAGGAGTTTGTTCTGGGAGGCAGCAGATACAGCAGAGCCGTTTGCGATAGCACAGCCCTCATTAGGCTGCTATTCCTCAAAACGAAGCAAAAAGAAGAGCTGACGCAGTAACCTGTATGAGGTAATGAGGGAGATCAGCTCATTCACTGCAGCGGCTTCTCCACAATTGTTCACACTTTCATTAAGAGCAATAGGTTTACCCAGACACTCATCTCTGATGGTTTACGGCACAAAAAGAGAGAAAATACACCCACAACCTCCAAGGTCTGGTGTCTCATAAAGCCACCGGTAACCAAGAGCGTCTTGCATAAACATTTCTATCTGTACACTCCAGCATCCTACCCGTAGGACTCATTTGTTTATCGTATCTTCTCTCTTCCTCACTGTTGATTTAAGAGTAAGTTATGCAGTTGTCAATTCAATCTATAATAGAAGGGAAATTCAGACTTAGCAAAACCATCCTGGGGATCTGCAGAAGAACCTGGTGCACGAGCAAACTGCAAAATAAACGTCATTAAGACAGCTGCCTGGTTACGGCAGCTGATTTTATGAAGGAATCAAAGTAATTTTTTGCATCTGCAATTCCAAAGCTTTCAAATGGCTGTTTTACCCAGATGAGGGAAGTGATAGGGGAGCAATCATGAAATCCTTTCCTCTCCAAAGGATAACTAAGAATCTGCATTGCCACTAAACTGGTCCAAAGCGTCCCCCACAAATTCTGTCTTAAGGTATCACCAATCATGATTTTGTTTTTACTTTTCTTTCTCACTGGTTTTGTAATGACTTATCTGGTAATGAGGAAAAAACATTTCAAAGCACTCTAACGGCCAAAGTGTTGCC
This sequence comes from Aptenodytes patagonicus, assembly GCF_965638725.1. Lineage (NCBI taxonomy): Eukaryota > Metazoa > Chordata > Aves > Sphenisciformes > Spheniscidae > Aptenodytes > Aptenodytes patagonicus. The sequence goes on from NC_134961.1 coordinate 231,616, forward strand.
TCTCAATCAGAGAGCATCCTCTGAACAGTTTACAGAAGATGGAGAAGGAGACGAGTAATTCAGAGAGCAGTAACTACCCACAAGCTTGGGAGAGCTCTATGAAAATGCCCGAGCACAGCATAGCTGCAAACTCTGCCACAGACAGGAAAAGTATTTTCTTGCTATTACAGTTTCTCCAGGCTACTTGACTATATCCATCCTAGGGCAAGAACCAGGTTTTCAGGGGATTACCAACTGCATCTGGGAAGTATAGGAAAAGCTGCAGTACTTGCCTCAGGTGGTTTTCTGCTCCACAAGTATGAAAACCGGCGAAAGTTGCATTCCAGCGATGCCACCGTGTTCTGAAATGCTTAGGAAGAAGAAGTATTTTCCCCCACACCTTCTTCCCAGATGGCTGGTTAGGAAGTCATTCTGCTTTTTACCATGTGCAGAACCACACCTTGCATATTTCTGTTGTGTTGAAATTTGTAACAACAAAACTGGGTGCTACTAATCACACAGCCTAATGACTTTAACCGAACTAACCTAACGTAATGCGCAGCTCATCTCTGCAAAACAGACCTTGAAACCTTTGTAGACTGGTCTGTAGAAGTATTCAGGCTGGCTTTGCGCCTGATGCTCGTTTCTCTGTCTCGTATTTGCATGGAGTTTACAAACCTTAAAATATAGGATAGCTGGCTTGGAAATCTCAACGGACACAAAACGACAGCATCAGCATGACTGGGTCTTTGCTTTGCATGCTTAGAAGGTTTTTTCAGGCTACGCAGTTTTATGTCTACCATGTGTGGACACAGGAAAACTGGCAGGCAAACAGTGAAGTCCCTATTGTCCAACCATACGCCCTGATGCTCCTTCACACATCCAGGACTCTTTGTTAACAAGTGTTCTTGTGACACATACATTCGTTTTTGTCAAAAACTGATGTGCACAGATGAAATAGGTGTAAGGGGAACACACCCAAAAAAATTTATCTTCCAAAATCCCAAGCTAACGGGATTTGCTCAGAGTCCACACCAATCCTTCGATAAAACAGCAAGGATAAGAAAAAAAGATTACATTCTGCACTCCTCATTTCCTACCTTGCAAACATGCGAAGATCTTCTGGATTTTGGGCAGCAGGGACATTAAGGATAGCTTCCCGCTCATGTTCCAACAAGCTTGCTAGGAGATTCTCTGTCATCCTTTTATTTAGGGGTGAGTCCCCACCAGGTATCAACTCAGCACTGGAATTATCCATGCTAGGGCTTGTCAGAGTCATGTCATCACTACTAGCTATCAGGGGAAGAGAGAAAGAGACACAGAATTTTTATATTCCTCAGCATAATGATGCAAAGATTATCAATTCAGGCTGTTTCTATGCAGTCTTTCCAAATAATCCCTTCAGATTTGTAGAGCAAAGAAAGTGGCTCTCGAAATGCTGCATGTATCTGCAGTCATATGACAACACAGCGATTTTCTCAATGGGAAAGTCAAATGTTTCAACAAAGTCATCAATTTATGTGGAAAATTGTACTTCTGGAGACCATAAACAGTCCATAAAAAACATCTGAAAAGAAAATTCCCAGCCAGCTCTGCTGGAATACCATGAAGTGGTAACATGAAAAGCCTAACAGCACAGAAGGTGGGAGCAAGCAGAAAGAAAGGCCAAGAAGCAATATCCTCTTGTGAGTGAGCCAGAATAAGCAGATCACAGACTTATCTGACTCACGTTCCAAGATTTCTGCCCTAATTCATGACTTCTGTAAAGCTGAAAGTTGTACAGAGAGTCTCTCCCGATATCCAACCTCAGTGGCGTTCTGAGAATGCTGCTCGTAACAGCACAGGCAGGAAAGTGTGGGGATTTCAGCATTATATCTGATTTATACTCTTGAAAAAATGCTTTCCTGGAATCACCCTGAAGAATGGCACTGAGGAGATGAAAGAAATCAGGAGACATAAACAGAAATCAACCATTTGTGAGAACAACAGCTAGCTCTGCATCTCCTTAGGTGGCTCTACAGCCCACAGAAACCACTGCTGTTTGAAACAAATTTTCTTCCTCTCCTGAAACCACAGTTCATGCGGTAACAGCGGTGCAGCCAGAGGAACATGGCGGTTACTTTTGCATACAGCAAGGAAGTAGGAAGTTACTTCGAAAAAACAGAAGTACCTCTGACAAAATAAAAATATTTTACATGACCAAGTGAGAACTTGGCAAATTACAAAGCACTACTTATTTTTAAAAACAGGAATTTAAGGTCTAATAGCCCTTAAGACTATCACCAATGCCCAACTCTAAATTTAAGAAGGGCTGGACATAATTAGCAAGTACTTCAGCAAAGATGAGTTGTCTTGTTACCAAGGCCTGATTACCCTAGGCACTGCTAAGGGAAGCTCTCTCTAGAAGTGGGCTGTAGTCTGAACAGCAGAGAAAAGCGTGCTCATACTTGGAGAGCCAAAGCTGAGAGCATTGGGGGTGCTTAAACTTCGGCCCCCAACTCTGGCAGTAAAGGGCATGTCTTCATCTTGGGCTCGGAAATCCTCCTCGTTTGGTGGCACCATCAGACAGACGTAAGTGTGAAGCTGAATAAGAAGCCGGTGTTGGAGCATCCATATCACCATTTGAATGAGCTGAGTCTGCAGAGTAAGAAATGAGGTATTACACACCTGTGAAATAAAATACAGGAGGAAAACAACGCACAAAGGTTAGGCTTTGTGACTAAGAAGTCACAGGGAGAAATGCTTTCCACCCCACACAACAGTTTTATCTCTTCTCCAATCATAAAAAGGTGACCAGGCACACGTGTTCATTACACCCAAAGCCTTTGTGGATGCTTAGGCTGTAATCAAACCTTGAACGATCAACATGTCTTCATGCAACATGTCTTCATGCAACACTGCCCAGCAGAGCCAGTGTCCTCAAATGAACCCGTAGCCCCAGCACCTGCTATGTTCTAGCAGAGCAGCTGAATGCCCTCACCACGTAATGCTTTAGCCATACAAATGTTGCCATACAACCCCATGGGGATCTGTTCAGTCCTCTTTTAACAAAACAAGTTTAGTAGGTTGCTAAAAAAAATGGGATAGTCTTCTTTCTGAGAGACCTGACGTGGGAAATGAGTCAACCAGATGCAGGCCCTGATGCCCATGGCCCAACAGTGTGAGTGAGCCCTGAGATTAGTTTGCTGGTTTCTAAACAAGGCCCACTAAAGTCACTAATCACTGAAGGGTTAATCCCAGAGTACTCAGATTGAAGGGTAGGTTCCCCTAGAAAGCTAGTGAGAGGGCAGGGTGATGGGGCAGAGCTGAAGCAACCAAGACAGGTGCCCAGAAGTAGGAGCCATTTGCCATCAGATGGGAAATTGCTGCAAAACCATGGGAGAGACTCCGGAGATCAGAGCCCTGCCAGGGCTCAGCGATGCAGAAATAGTGCTAGCAGCTGCAGAAACCTTGGCAAGAGACAGCAGCCGGCTGCTGCCAAGGAGTCCTGTCTCAATGCAAAGGGTTAATATCCCCCATTCGCTCGCCATTCCTCTGCAACAAAAGGACAGGCCAAGCTTATAAAGGCACCTAGGTTTCTAGGGTACAGACAGGCAAGAGTTTCAAAAGCTCCAAAAGATGACACTCCTATTAAACAAACATGCACAACAGCTCTGTGTTACAGCAGCTGAAGACCTGCACAGCGTCCCCAGAGCGATGCTGAAAGCAGTGGGCAGAGTGAGGGACAAGCGTTTGTAGGTTCTTGGCATGGCCTATTTTCAGGAGTTCTGGGGGAGCATTCAAAACGCATCATCGTGTCTGAATTTCTGCACAAAAAGCCTTTTCATATCACTGCAGGCAACCCTTCCCATAGCTAACGGCTCTGAAAACACTGATTCACTGACAAAAGCTGTTTGGGGATTTCATAGCAACCAGCACTGTTTTGGTGAGAGAAACACATGCAGAATGAGCTCAGCCTCTGAGAAGGAAGCTAGCTCTGCTGTATTAATCATCAGGATAACGGGCCAAATCTCAATAAAAGCCCCAAACTGAAGTTCATCAGCCCACATAATTTTCCTTTTTCCATAAATCTTCTAATTCTCAGTTCCTCCTCTGCTATCAAATCACAAAAGAAACATCTTCTGTTTGCAGACAGACCCACACCCTGTCTTTTCAGGGATTACCACTTTCGGGGGCCGAATGGATTTTAATCTTAAAACATATTATCTGGGATCGCCTTCAAACGTATCTTTTTCGGAAAAGCCGTAATTCATTTTACGTGTTTAATAGAAAATCTACAGAAGAGGAAGGTTGGCAAAAGATACCAAATGCATAGTGTTTTGCTAACATCTGAAATCAGCCTGGAAGAGAGAGGAGGCTTACTCCAATGATTATGTTGCTAAAAACCTTCCTTCCAGATGCAGGCCTGGATAGTACATTTTACTTAAATTTCCAACCTGTTGGCATGCAGTGATGTCTGATTAGCTAGTTTCACATTAACTGAAAGAGGTCTGCACATTTCACAGCACAAAATAACCCTGGAAAAATCCAAGGCAATTCAAGGAGACAGTAAGACAGGCTCTACCAGACCTGCAGAATCTGCCGGGTAGGGCCTGGCCTAGACCAACCTCCACTGGTCACTTTGGTGGTTTCATGAATTACAAAAATAGCCAGTTGCTTTTGTTAACAGCTCTGTGTGCGTGGAAAGTCTTATCCAACACTCTCTAATTGTGCATACGCACCTTCACCTCTACGCTCTTGTGCAAATATCTAGAAAGCCACCCTTGAGACAGCAGCTATGGCTCAGTGGAACAAGAAGCCAGGCAAAAGTGGTGTTACAGCTTTACAACTGTAACGTTGTACAACCATTGCCAAATGCCTTTGTGCCGTAAGTGAGAGAGCTGGAGATCGGCTGTGACTAACTTGAAAACTAGAGAAAACTGTTCTTCCTTATTGAAGTGAGCCTGAACAATCATCCCTAGATGAGAGAGAATGATGATCATTGACCGTTATCTATAATAAGCTAGACTTCAGCGGGAATTTGGTACCTCTTAAAATCTAATCCTAGAAAAAAGCCCAAGCGATGCAGTGTCCTGCGCCATGCCCGAAGTGGCGTGCTTTGTGCCGTCACTGCAAACGTGCCTCACACCACCACTTCCACTTTGTCCTGCCCACACATAAATACCCTTTTCCAGGTTTAAACCTATTTCTTACCAAAAGCAGCAAATGTTTTCACAGATAAGGTCTAGCAGAAGCTTTGCTAATGCATTCTGCTGCTTGTCTCTGGACACGAACGCTGAATTTACATCCATTCTCCACCTGCTCCTCTTGATGGAGCTTACAGACAGGTCTGCAGGAGAGAAGGCTTCCCTGCACCATCTGTGCTGCTCTGGCTGTCGGAAATGCTCTTCCTCCCTCAGAGATAGAGGGTTATCTTGGTGCTTGAAAAGCCAAAAAGGGCTGAGAGTAGCTTCCCAGGCAAGGGCATGTTTCAGTCCCAGGACTGCCTCCACTCACTCAGTCATCATCTGGCACCATAGGAAGCCATAGCCAGCTTTTTTTGGCTGAAACACCAGGACTGTGATGGAAATATAAAAGGAAACATTTTTTGTTGCTTAATTTAACTAACAATCAGCTCTAAATTTCATTCATATTCCTTTCATCCTTCCCATCTCTCCATGCTGCCTCTTTCCAGTCTGCTCTGAAGGGGGGTCCTGTCTGCCGCAGTATCTGGACCGCTCCCGCTGGCACGGATCAGCCCGTGGCCACCCCCTTTTTCTCCCCATCTCGCAGTGCAGCAGGCCCTGGGTGAAGTTAGAGCATGTTGTCATGCAAGGCGGCACGGAAGGCGTTGGTAACAATACATTGCTTTGTGCTTATTGACAAAAGCAGAGAAGACGTATTAGCTTCTGAAAACATGGGCACTATACGTCAGCCCATCTGGGCAGTTTGGGACAGTCAGAGGAAAGCTCAGCCCCAAGTCTTGGAGGGACAAGATCCAGCATTCATTATTCTCTTCCCTCTGGGAATCAAAGGGAGCATTTGTAAAACTCTTGAGTAACGCGTTAAATAAAACGCATTTCCTGCAAGGATTCTTTAAGGCTGTTTCATTCCCAGGCCTAAAAAGCTAAGGAAAATGCCAAGATAACTGGGACCAGCAACAGGTTCGGGAAAGGGAAGGGAAAACAGCGACCCAGAAGCACTGAATCCTAGCTTGTTTCTCACTACATGAGGATACACTCTTAGTTAAAACACAGCTTGTTTTGCCCACCGAAGTACACGAGCCCCCTTTCTCCAGTCTGGATTAACTAGTTATTTGACACACGCACTCTTCAAGGACTGACTTGAGAACAAGTGCTGTCTTGGCTCAGTAGGATAGCATCTTCAAAGTCGCTGAGGTAAATGGATGGTTGCTGAAATATATTACCTTTCTTTATCATTCAAACCACACTGTTTTATGAAAAACAGATCAGCTATTGAAACTTCTCCCTATTTTGCAGAAAACAGACTCTGAAGACCCCTATTAATGTAGGACAAAACATTTATTGTCTAATATTGCCATTTTAATCATTACGTAACAGCTCTGAATTCTCACTTTGCTAAGAGAGCTTAACCATTCCCTCCATTTGGGCCTACAAAGCTGTATTTAACTTGCGACACTGAAAAACCCTGATTTTATACCTAGTCCAACTGAATATAAATGCACCTTAATGCTACTTCCATATCTCTGCCAACAAAAGCTCCCGTGACTCTTAATGCCTTCCAGCTGCCCAGCAGAACGGTCTCATTTGCAGCGTGTCTCTCAGAAGACACAACTGCCTATTCAGTATTTGCATGCAGCTCTTCTCCCGCTCCCATCCCCTGACATATGCGCTCATTTTCCACCGAGCTGTTACACAAAGCACCGCACGTTTTCCGGATGCATAAAGCAGAGGCCTCATCTACCAGTGCCTTACTCCCAACAGGATGGCCAGACTTATTAAAACAAAAGTGAAAAATTAAACATATTTTGTTCAGTGGCAGCTGTCATACTTTCCCATCTGTTTTTTTCCACAGTTACCCTAGCCCCGTCAAGGGAGAATTAGATAACTACAATAATAACAACAATGTTCATTATGATAAAGAACTACTGTAGTGAAGAGGATGCAGGGAGGAAATGGGATGTCTAATTCACCCAGGTACACTCCTTCTACCTTACGGGTGGAAAGATCCCCCCTGCTAGTCCATGTTTGTTCCTCAAGGCAGGGTAGAGAGATGTTAGACCTTCTGAAACAGATGAACTAGCTGAGGCCATAATGCATGGAGGAGGGGAAGCCACAAGCATTATTCCTTTCTCGTGGTTTGCAAAGAAACTTAGTGCAGAGTAGCTGGGTGAAGAAACTTTGATATTGTACGAAGAAAGCCTTGCACTGAAAAGCACGTTAAAGCATTCCCATGCAGCAACTGCAGTTCTCCAGCATGTGCCTAGTACACACAGTGTCAATGAACGTGTGTTGAGCTAAAGGTTTTAGATCACCAAGTGTTTCTGTGCTTGGAGGTTATGAAGGACTGTGCACCACACTGAACACCACCAGAGCTCCACTCTGGTGTGCTCTGCAGTCACATCAAGGCTATGCCACACACGCGAGAGGAGAGCACAGGGACAGGAACCAACAGTCACGGGCAGCAGAAGGAAGGACAGCTTCTTTGGGGTCAGGGTAGAGGAGATGCAAACTGCTTTTTCCCCAGTAAAAACACTAAAAGGGAAGATGAGTTTCCCTATTGTATCAGCTCACAGGATCTCCTCACCCCATGGCCACACCCTGGTGAGATCCAGCACCAGCAGCATGAGCTAAACTGGTTGCTGTTCAGGACAGTCCCAGGCTGCATTGGATTGCTGCAAGTCTGGGTGACACTACACAGCACGGTAGAACTAGCAGACAACTCATCACTGTGAAAAGGGGAAAGTAGCTTCTGCTTTCCTCACTCACATCCCCAGCTGCAGAAGTGCCTCCCTCGTTCTGCACCAGCCCTGGAGCTTGCTGGATCTCCCCCTGAGCGAATTCCACCTGCTAACCTGGCAGAAGACTAGTGTGGCTGAAACAAGTTAAGTGAATAGACTCAAGCTGGACAGGAGCCAGCGCTCTAGCATAAAGGGAAGAGGGAAAGGAGGAAGGCATGTGTGCACACACCTGAGAGTGGAAAGGAAAAACAGGGCCTCCTTCTCTCAGCAGCACCGAGATATCGTTAGATCAGCTGAGCTGTAGGCGTAGGCGCATCCTCACGCTGCTGCAACATTGCTATCCAAGCAAGGCAGGTTAAACACAGAAAAAGGGAAGCTAGCATAGAGATCACTACACGAATACCAAAAACTTTGCAAATTATAAGCACAAGACCACTGATAGATATACAGCAACCAGAGAGTTCAACTGCAATATACTGCTTGTCATCGCAGGCAAGAAACGAGATCAAGAAGACGGGCTCAAGAAAAATTCCTGCCTCTAGCATAGGGTACGCTGAGAGCACCAGCAGTCCTGGCAGACACCACTCACTGGACATCTCCTACCTACTTGACAGAGACCAAAAGCAGAATGTAGACGTGCACTCCATCTTTCAAGGCAGTCTTGTCCTTGTCCTTGCTCAGGGTATTGCAGGTTGTTTGTATCTCCTACCAGCCAAAAACTACCACAGCACCCCAAGTATAAAAATGCCAGTGTCACATTTTTTTCATCTACCCAAAGGAATGGAGCAACTCCACCCATATAACAGTAAGCAAACAAAAATAACCTTGTCCTCTTTCAAATCAAGCAGTACGACTGTATAAAAAGAGGAGGAAGGGCTCTTTAACAGCTTTCCTATTTTGTATCGTGGACTTTATTAATGCCTTCCGTATTCTCTGCCCATCCAGAAGCACATGCCAAAAGGCAGGAGCCAATCCCATGCTTAAGACAAGAATCAAATGGGATGGATGCCATGAGACTGTAACAGCTTCTGCAGAAAATACAGCCCTTCCCACAGTACTGACCTTCCAGCACAGATGACCTTCAGAAATACAGAGACAGTACAGTCACCATGATGAAAAGCACAAGATAACAGGCTACTAGTGAAAATCTTCAAAGTTAAAAAAAACCAGCATCCCCTCCTCCTATGTACACAAAGAACAAAATTACAGTGAAAGGTCCAAACTTTGTTAATTTTTTTCAAAGGCAAAGCAGATACAATTTGACAATATTTACAGTTCAGAGTACAGCATCTTTTATCGCTGCACAGCAGAACAAAAACCCACCCACATTTCATCAGATTAATTGCTCTATCGACTAGATCTCTGTTAATTACAATTGGAGCCTGACCACCTCAGGATAGGGATTGGATTCATCTCTCTTAAAAGGCTAGTTCCTAACAAAACAATACAGAGAGTTCTACATAGGTAAATCAAAGTAGAAGAAAATGCTTTTCCTACATTAATGTACTGATATGAAAACTTCTAAAAACTCTCTCTAGTCTAAACTCCACCAAGAACTGTCACGCTTAGCTTTATCAAAAAGCAGCTCGCCATGACTCACAACAGCCCACCAGAGTGGTTCGCTTCATCTTCACGCACATGTCTTGCCAATGTGGCCCCGAGTCTTCTGCAACCACAGTTCTCACCTCCCCTTTTGAGACTGCAGAAGGCACTTCCGTAGCTTTTCACAGCATCATCCTTCATTCTTCCACACACGCTGAAAGGATGATGAAAACAAGCCATGCTGTTGACCCCTTTAGGGCCCCACCACGGGCAGGTGAGCATCAGAGAGGAGATGCACACTCCAGAAGAGCCATTTTAGCACTCCAACAGCTCTGGCAAACATTGATCGCTCACTGTTGTATCAAGGCATAACTGCAGCAGTAAGTGGCAGACTTTATTTGTGTATTTTAAAGAAAAGTAGGATGTCTGAGAACAACCAGAAGTATCAAAGGAGAAGTATTAAGGCAAGTAATTAATTTTAAAAGGAGTACTGAGAATAAGAATGCCTCCTGAAGCTACTGCTGCTAGAATAAAATTAATGCTATTAATCCAGCTTCAATTTTCAGGACACGGATTTGTCTGTAACTACAACAAAGTACTGACAAAACAGTAGTCACGGCTCTTCTCCTGCCTCCCAAGATGACAGCTGACCAGTACATACTATTGGGATTGGACGCTACATTATTAGTTATCTTTATCTCTGATCATAATCTCTGCCAACCTGTAATTACAACAAATTCTTCTCTCACAGTTGTGCCTGTGTGCGCAACTGATGTTAATCTTCCAGATACTTGAACAGTGGCTAAATTCATATATAGCCAGCAAGTCATCAAAGTATGAAGGCTAGCAAACAAAACTACAAGAAATCAGCTAAAGAAATCTGCCTATGCTCCCTTTGCCACAATGAGCTGTGTTCAGAGGTCCAAGCTTCTTCATCTGGGAATATAAGCGTCAGCCAGGACACCTCACATTATTGAGCTCTTTCTTGCATTTCACCAGTTCCCAGAAATGCCGCAAGCCATGATCTATGTGTAAGCAAAACAACGGCACACAAATACAAAATCCGTATATTATTATACCAAATCTGAACATTAAAATGCTAATACTGTAACACATGGACTCCTGTTGACCTCATGCTGAGTCTACTTCCTGTAACAGCCTTTAAACAATTCCAGTTTCATATCAAAAGCTAAGTGAATAGACAGTTTGCTTTTATAACCAGATTGTGAACTTAAAGCAGATGGAATATAATAAAATTAAATGTGATTATGAGGAATCCACAGACTTGCATTCAGCCCTACTAATTTATGACAGTTTTCAGCAGACCAAATGGAGTTTCAGTTTTCCCTACTATATCGCTCAAGGAAAAGAAACATTCTGATTTTTCTTTTAGGATTGTGCTTTGCTAGCACAGAGCATCCACAGAGCTTCGTCTTGAACATCCCCACAGCTTTTTGGTGTGTGGATGTGAAACAACAAATCATACGGTTGGAAACACCGTAATTGGCAACTTCTAAACCTGCAATAGCAGGTTCCTGACTAGGTACTCCAAAAGCAACACCATTCCTTGTTCTCATTAGCAGGAGAACGAGGAGCTCTTGTACACTCCCCATCTCACCTCCTGAACAGGCGGCGCGAGCGGATTCTTGAACTCCGAGAGCGACACTGGGAGGGAGAACTTGGAAAGCATCGACGGCAGGTTGTGGCCCCGGAACTGACAAGAAAACGCATCTGCTAATGGAGAATAACTACAGAAAAGAGGTGAAGGCAGAAATCAGTTTTATATTGCTGGTCAGTGTAACATTTATCCATTTAAGCATTACAGAAGTGCCAATTCCCAAATGGAACATTCTCTGTGATCTAGAAAAACAGTAAGGATAGTTTATGGCACGTTGCATCCTGCAAAAGCAAGAAGCATATGCACTTTCATCTTGGCGTTACATTCAGCTCCCGTTCATTATTCAAGGTGTGGAGGGAATCCAGAGGAGAAAAATAAAAATGATAACTCTACACCTGCGCACTCTCTGATCAAAGGAACAGGGATTGGCCAGTCAAGAGAAGACAGGGATGGGCAGGATATACACACAATCTTTGAATATGCAAAATGCAGCTGCAGATGTGACTGTTCTCCCTGCCTATGCTGACAGAACAAGCAATATGACTGATCAGAAGTAAGGGAGAGTCAAGTTAAATATTAGGAAAACTGTCTGTCTTAGGATTTCCATCTACAAAGGTCTTCAAGAACAGCACAGCCATATATGACACAGGCACAGTTGTTCCTGAATGACCTCAAGGTCCCTTCCAGCCCTATTTTTATACTTCCATCACAGAAGTTTTGATTTAAAACTATTTTCCTATAACGGAGTTCCAACACAGACTCTAAAAACGTCTCAAAATCCAACACAGAAAGGGTTGCCAATCTTCAGCAGAGCAAAAATACCCACCACTGCCTCCACATCTTCCTTGCATTGCCGCTGCCTGCTCTCAAAATGGCCGCACTGCCTTCTGTCTGCGAGAAGGCATATCAGAATAAAACGCCATCACATGAAACAATACAATAGTGATAGCAACACTACCCTGATTTGCTACTTTTTATTCATTTCAGGTGGTGCTGTGTACCAGCTACACAAATAGTCCTACAAAACACTCATTTATTTAACTTAATCATAAAGTATTTTGTTTTGTAAATGTTTCCCGTATTGCTTCAGGTTCATACAGCCTTTCCGATATGGACATTCAGTGAGCAAGCATACTAAAAATACTAAAAGTAGCTTCACAGGGTAAATATTGCTTCCAAGGCCCACATCACTGCAGAAGCGTATTGATCTACTATGATGCTCCTCCCTATCGCACACAAACTCCTATATAGCTTTGCAAGTTCAGGCACATGTAATGGTTTGTGTTCTGTACAGCCTCAACAAATTCATACGTGAAGAAAGATCCTACCCTGTATCCAGTAAGACAGGGAAGGAAAGCACATCAGCACTTCTCACCAATTTCTTGCTACAGTCCCTCATTTTCCATCTACTTACAGACAGACACTGGCGTTTGGAGAAAGCATGTAGACATTGTTTTCACACAGCGGATAAATAATAATTGCCTTTCCCCAGTAAACGAGATGTGCAGCAAGCTGGAAAACCTGCATTGAGAAAACAGCGAAAAATTAGGGGAGCAAAAAAGCAAAACTCAAACTCTCAGCAAGAGTTCCATACAATGACAGAAAAGTCATGTTTGAGCTGAAATGAAAGAAAGTTCCATTCTTTCACCCTGCCTTCAGAATAAATTCAGAGCTTAATATAACATGTGGCACATCAAAATGCATTTGAGAAGGTTATGAATTTCCAGAGGTTCGCTTCACATTTCTAAGCAACTTAGTATTTCCTGCCTTAACAGAATTTCTTCAAATTGTATCAATAGAAGTTCAGCTACTTTTCATGCCCCAAAAACCTATTTTTGTTTATGCACAAAATGCATTAAGTGTTATACATGAAAAATAAAAGAATCAGCCTCTACTATGTCACAAGCATAAAGGAAACCAACACTGCCTTTTTAATGCACTGAGATATTTCAGTAATGAGTTACACAAATTATTTTAATGTGTTAAACAAGTCGGTGGTTGTTAATGGCTGTGGAAGAGCCACATAAATAGCATCTATGAGACATAAAATCCAGCCTGTATCATTAGATGCATTTAACTTTGCTTTTTTGTGGAGAACAAAACTACAGAAGCAGTAGGGAATTTCCAGAGTTCATCCCATAGCTATATAACGCCACGTAACACCACAGACCACTGTAAGCAGACCTGGAAATTTTATTACAAAACCGGACCTTTCCCTTCAAATAACAGAAGGTGCAGACCTACGATCAGGAGCATCTGAGATGAGAAGCCATGTTGTTCTCCCCTGTCACACAGAGCACAGATCGCGTCCCGGGGTCTGAATCGACCATTAGAAGCATGGAGTGGCTCTCCCCTCTCCCATCTCATCTAATATAATCATCAGGCCCGACAAGCAAAGGGCCACAATGACTGCAGTCATCCGCAGTCTCTCGGTGGCCTCGTGTCTCACATGACTGCCAGTCTCATTCCCTCCACTGGCACAAACTTCCCTTTTCAAGGGCTCGTCACATCACCTCGAGCAATTCACATTGGAAATCTGGTTGTCAATACTGGAAAGGCATTCAGAAAGAGCTGCTGGCTTGGAGAGACTGGTTCAATTTTTGCCCAAGCCTATAGAGCTTCTTCCTGGGACTCTGCAGAATCCGTGCACTAATGTACTAAGGGAAATCGATAGGTAGGTTTGCACAGGCCTTCAGAGCTCTTTAGTAGAAAAGATCTTGGCAGATCCAGAGAAAGCGGCAGTATTTGGGCATTGCAGCTGTAAGCTTTCACTTGCATTTTGGATGCCTCCCTTTGCACAAAGACATCAACGTGGCAAAACCAAGACAGACCACGGTGGCATAAGTCAAGAGTACTGTTTGTTCTGGTTTTAACTACCTAATGGGAAGGCACAGGGAAGACAGAGCCATGCTTCTCGGACAGGCACGGGGATGGGACGAGAGGCAACGCACACAAGGTGGAAGATGGGAAATTCCCATTAGATATGAAGAAAGTTTTTCACTGATGCTGGTCAAATGCTGGACCAGGGCACATAGAGGCTGTGGGATCTCCATCCCTGGAGGTATTCAGAGTTTGAATGGACAAGTTCCTGAGCAGCCTGCTTTAACGGACTTGCTCTGAGCAGTGGTGTGGACTAGAGACCCCCAGGTGCCCCTGCTACCCCACCGCAATCTGTGATTCAGATGTGGCTGCAGGACTGTCAAGCACCATTGCTGCACCACTGCTCTTCGTCTCTCCAACCTTTCCCCGCGCTCTAAGGCTCACGCCTTCTCTGTGCACTCTGCTCACAGCGAGAGAACTGACATGCTCATGTACCACAGAAACCCACTGCCACACAGAAAGAAAACGTCTCGTGAATTAAAAGAATTTCAGCCGCCGCTGACGGTTCCCTGTACCTGCAGCAATGCCAAGTCAGCATCTTGAGCCAGTTGCTGCAAATTCTTCACAGCAGAGGTAGTTTTAATTACTCTCACCAGGGCAGGAGAGCAGTCCAATGGGAGCTCATTAAGCAATGACTTCTCATCATTTAAAAGTAATAAGGCATGGTAAGGCCTGCAGAAAAAAAGGAATACATTTGCACAGTAAATAGCAACTTTTCCTGAAGGCTTAGTTATTCCCAGACCATAATACCTGGGGTCAATCTACTGGTAAAAAAGAACTTCTAATATCATCCTTTTCCTGTAAGTGGGTTCCGAATAAGCTTATTTTTATGCCACAAGATAAGACGCTCCCCATAAAAAGGGGATAGAGGGTTATATGGTAAGTGGATGCCCCAGTGACTAGAAAAAAATGACTGTGCTTTGCTGGCATACAATTAAGCCTGGAGAACTAGTCTGAAAACTGCTCATCTGCATTACCGAAATACAGAATGGAGTAGAAAAAAAATGAAGAAAGCAAGAATTAGTTACTTTTGCAGGTAAAAAGCTGTAAACATGGAGAGCAGGAAATAAGATATCATGGGGCCTGAGCTCTCTTTCTTCTAAAAGCAAAATTAATTCTGGGTCAGCAGATTAAAATGAACATGCAATTCCTCTGACTGGAAACTGTATCACCTCAATACAACCACCTAATGTCACCGTAAAGGCTGGGGCTTCACATCGCCACGTATCCAGCAGCATCATGGTACCTCGGCATCAGCTTCAGGGAGTCCTGTCTCAGCCCATGCCCCCCCCACCACTACAGCTCAGCGTCACATCACCCCCCAGCTGTTCCAGCACAGACATTTGTGGCACCACACTTGGAACTGGAGGAAGGACCGGCCACACTCTGAAGGACAGAGCTTGCTCTTACCTGATAGATTTCAGGCTTCTCTCAATTGCTTCAGGGGGTATAAAGTTTGTGGCAACATAATGGATTTTATGAGGCAGGCAGAAACTCACTTCCAGCCAGTTGTTGATATGTAAACGGACCACCCCTGTCGTGCAGAGACTAAAATAGGAAGAAAATAAATACATACAGCATTTACCACGTATAACAAATGAAAATAGTGGTCCAGACTCACCCCTGCACAGGAATTACATCAGGAAAAGAAAAGACTGAATGTATCCTGTCTATCCCCAGGCTGGCTGAGGACCAGCTGATTCCTAGCTGCAAGGGCTTCCTTAACTTGTACTTACAGAGCATTAGCCCCTATGAGGCTTTGGGGGGATTTGAAAGACTTCACCCCACTGATCTTCTGCTCCCTCTTCTCTTAACATTGCAGCAGTATCTCAAGTTAAAGGAGTTTCCTGAAGATCTACTGCAGGGCACTGGAAAATTCCCTAGACCAGAGCTGCAAAGGGCAAAGATGAATTGGGCACAATGTTTTCACCTCCAATTTCCATCTTCCTCTCCAAGGAAAAAGAAAAGGAGATGTCTGTACTGGGCAAGGGGTGTGGCAAGCAGCACCCTTCCACAATAACGGACTCTTCCAGTTCTGCTTAGCTTGTTTGTTTCCTACTAACCTGCTCCTGCTTGTCACATGAAATCACAAACGTGCTCATTAAATGGTTTCTTCATTCTAGGAAACTGCAGGGACTAAGCTAAGCCTTTAAGCTGACTTCAGACAACAGGACTGGAGTGGAAATGATGGACATCTCAGGAATGGCAATAAAGTCTGACCTGGTGTTCAGCCTGAAAGCAACTATAAGCCTCTTTTACTGAAAAAGAACAACCAGAAAGCTGGGAGATTAGAGCAATGAACGTCATACAGGTAGTTTACAGAAGTCTGTAAATCTAGACAACAGATGAAATATACCCAAGTAGGTAACTATATTTACTTAAAAACGGGTAGAGATACCATAAGGGTAACATACCATAAGGAGCTAAGCTAGCACCACCTTGCAAACCTCCACAACGCTGCCCAGCCCGCAGGCAGGAAACGCTGGCCCGGGAACAGCTCTGCTAGAGGCAGTGGGACCCAGCAGGGAGGAAGAGGCAAAGCCCACCACATCTTTTCATCTTTGAGTTAGGAACACATATAACTTGCAAATCAATCTTAAGCAACAGCTAATCTTGTCTACACTGGAAAGCTGAATTTCTCAGTATGTCCTTTGATTTTAAACTTTGTTCCAAAAGAAGTATTTTTGGCCTAAAATAAAATTTCAAAGTTTGCACTCTGAAAATTCCACTCTAAATTTTAAATTCAAGTGTGTTGAGACTCACAATATGACTTTTGTGTCGATAACACCCAGAAATTTCCCCTCTACACAAAACAGATTTAAAAACATGCCAGGAACAGGCCGGGAACAAATACATGTCTTGGAAACTCTTTATGTGGTGATTTAAACATTTATACCTAGCATTCAATTGTTGGCCACAAACTAACAGGCTCTTTTTCAAATTCATCTGGTTGTATACAGGGTTTAGAGAGACCTGAAAATTCAGCTTTAAAACAAAAACCTTGGGTAGCTTTGGCTGCCGGTATAACTATTCACCAAACCACAACAGAGTGGTGAGAGAGCAAACACGATCCCGTCCTGCCTTGTGCATGATCAGACTCATTAGGGGAAACCTCACTGCAGACAATGCTTTTTAAAAGCAAAGGCCACAGTTTTGTTCTCAAATCTTGCACTGACCTCCGAAAAATACTGATTTTTCAAGTTGCAAATAGAGCCGATACTATGTGTTTTCCTTTTTTTAAAAAGGAACTGAAAGGATGAATCCACCGTCTCTCTGGCGCTGCCATCTTGCATCTGATCAGAGGCTCCAAACCCTGAAGGAACATGCAAAGCACAGCAAACACCTCCGTTTTTCTTGCATTAAATGCTGCAACTCCAGTAACACTGCTTATCCCACCAGACCTACACCAACATCCAGATAAAGCCGGATTCTCTCAAAATACATCAAGGTAAAGGGCACCCTGAAGCAGTAGTCATCCACACTATCTACCGGGCCAAATACTCACAAGAGAAAACATGACAATAAATGAACGGGACAAGCGAGTTAAGAGACTACCTGAAAGCTATCGGGGTTGTTAAAACAGGTTACCAAAAAGAAGCAGAGATACATGAAAACATGAAATACTGGCAGGGATATTTTCCCTGCATAGTTTAACATTCAGGAAACAGAAAAAAATACAGTTGGTTCCTTTCATTCTTTGGTCCAAGTGCACCACAGCAGAAGCTTTAATTACATAATTACACTCTCCACAGCATAATTTTGCTACAGTGCACTATACAACAACAGCCTAGAACTAAAGACAACAAGAAAACCAGATTTTCAGTTCTGATCTGGATCTTAATTTCATTCTTCTACGTTTGCATTCAACTGTACAATTTCAAGCCTTCATTATAGCTTTATGTACATGATTTCTCCTTCATCTGCCTCTCCTTGGACCGAAAATAATTTAAGCCTCTTATAATTTGACAAGAATAAACTACATCCTCCAGCAGCAATGTATGCAACTGCCCTTAGCCAGCCAACAGTTAAATAATTTCACCAATATATACACAAAGATTCATGCAACATGAAATATAGTCAAGTCACAGAAAGCGAAGTTCGGATCCGTATTTGCCTTCATTTTTACAGATTCCCCATGAAGTCATCTATTTAGCAAGCTTCTTACTGTGAGCCTCACAAATCTCCATGAGCTGGCCCCAAGCTCCTTGGCTGGGGACCGGCAGACCCAGAAGCCACCTTCTTTTCGGGGCAGAAGCAAAATGGCAAAAACCAGCAACAGAAGAGAATACCAAGAAAATGAGTTTTCAAAGTCGCATTAGGGAGTCACCTAGCTCCAATTCTACTTTATTCTTCTTAACCAACTAAAATCATGGAGCAAACAGTCCAGGAAGGCACAGGACTGTGGGAAGGTGAGAACACTGCATCGGCTCCATTGCACGCCATGAACCTCGGGGACGCAGTTTAAGTAGCCCCTGATAGGAAACCTAGAATTGCACATGGCATTCAAAGGTGCAGTAGGTACACCAGGGATTTACAGAAGGCTCTCTTTTGTTCTTTGCTCCTTTCCTAACTACTGTTCACATTTTATGGGGATTTTTTGCAGTGTTACTGCACCCTGAGCTTTTTCACTGAGTTGACTTTTTCACTGAGTTGACTTTTTCACTGAACTATCTGCTGTAATTCCAAAAGCTCTTTTCAGAGCAGTTATGTACTATATAAGGGCTGTCTGGCCTTACATGCATTACTTTACATTTATCTATACTGAATTTCATCTGCTGTCTTATCAGTTAACTGACATCCAGAGACCTTGCTGCAACTTTTCCTTTTTCCCCACAGACTTCAAGAGTAACTGGGCAAAAATAGTTTCATGCCCCATACTCTAACTGGCTATTAAACCCTCAAAGACATGCCATTTTATCCTGTGAAAACTTAGTTTCAACATTTTTTTTAAAAAATCTCTGGTTAGATAATACATGATGAGCAATACTGAGGGATACATGGTGAGGGATTAGGATACTGAGAGGGGTTATCAGTCTAAAATTGAGACAGGGAGAAGTAAATAAGAAAAAGCTGTTTAATGTCTCTCCATCATAAGACCTATGAGACATCTCATGATATTAGAAGGAGCAAAGTTCAGAAGAAATAGAAAGAAACACAGAAACTAGTTAAGCCATGGACCTCCTTATCAGAGGATGCTGTGGTTGTTAAATATTTACTCTGGCTCGCAGGATCATGGACTAATTCCGGGAAGTGAGATCAGCTGAAGGCTGTTGAATATACAGAAACCACCTCCTGAGCTGCAGGAAGCTGGGGAACATTTTTGGGAATATCACTGCTCTTTTGCTCTATTCTGCTCTGCCCTGAACAGCGACTGTGAGCCACCGCCCCAAAATGGGAACCTGAAAGTTGGCCAGTATCCCACAGAATTGCAGCCATTGGCAAAAGAAAGACAATCCCGCCTCATATTTTATAAGAGAGTCATGAATTTTTACATACCCACACCTCATTTTATGTCTATCCTATTTACATCAGAAATTAATAATATGTTTTCTAGTTTGGTGGAGGTGAGCTTGTAGCTTTGGAGTTTGTTTATTTTTGCTAGAGGTTGTGACTACTTAGAGCTTTGAAATGGTTTCATATTTCATTGTAAAGGACACATTGACTGTCCTTTGGTCAAATAACTGTAGTTGGTTTATATTTTACAGTACAGCCACACAAATCACATCTAATAATTCATTAAATCTCATATAATTATTCCACTTCTCCCTGAGCTGCTGAGATAGGCTAGATCTACCAGTCAGTTCAAATCCCACTAGGCTAAGAATGTATAAAGGCTCTTTGTGTATTAAAAAGAACAAACAATCCAATCCTCCCCAAAAACCTCCCCATACTTTCACTTTTATTCCAATATAAAGCTAAGAGAAGTTTGCTAAAAACAGGCAGTTAGCTAGTATCAAGCTAACATATTATCTGCAGTTGCAGATAAAACTTGGTGAAAGCTGTCTTAATTACCTACATTGAACACTGGCTTAAAAAAGACAGCCATTGTAACACTGGTAAATTTGTCAGCACTGGAGGTACTGGCAACTGGACTTTGTTGGTCCTAAAGCCATTGCTTTTTGTTCCACACCAATGCTGGAGTTTGGGGACAAGATGAACGAAGACTCTCAAATCCATTTTCTGAACTAATCAAAAAGAAACATTCTGGTTTTCTCCATTAGAGTCAAAAAAGGTCCCAGGAACTAGATGTTGATTACCTCTAAATTGTCAGTTTAATAATACTCCATTACTGTAGCAGCAATAGTGTTACAGTCAGGATGACCTGGCTATTGATTCCTGCCTTATAAAATACAGGCACTTCATTTCATTTCAAAACACAAGGGACATTTTGAACTATAAAGATTCATACACTTGTAGTTTTGTACAAACCAACTTGCTAAGGGACATGTTGGGTCTTGCCTGAAATACCTCAGCACCACCTACAGGAAACCAAGGGCTAGACAGCACCTCTGGAGCAACCGTGATAATTCAAGAGGCTTTCAACTGGAATTGCAGAAATCAGCAGACACTAGGAAATGCTGGCCTGAGCAAATCTCAAATGGAGAGCTGGGTTCCCATCTGCAATTCAAAGTGCTCTCTCCACTTTACTATGCTGTTCCCCTATGCCAAAGGCTATGCCAGAAATCTCTGTAAATTTAAAACAGCATATTGTCACTGCATGCATTTGAAGACTTGCCATTCCCAGCAGTCTTTTCTCCTTTAAAAGAAACAGACCAAATCTTTCAATCTTTCCTCTTAGGTCATTCTCTCTTCTCCACACTCCCTAGGTGGCCCAAATCCTTCTCGAAATGTGGTGCCCAAAACTGGATACAATATTCATTACAGCAGGGGCTTTACAATCCTGAGCGGGATTGGTTCCCTTCTTACAGACAAGACTTTTATTTTATGCATTCTTGTCTATTTGCTTTTTCTGCAACCCCATGTCACTTGTACTAAGCCTCATTTCATAGAAGACCACACAGACTTCACTCCAGAGCTGTTGCCACACAGGAATTCTTTATTGTGGAGTTGCAGGGAAAAAAAAAAAATCCTATTTTTAGACCATTTCTTCTACCTTACCAAAAAATAATTTGGTAATAATTATTACACCTGACTGCAGGTGTAATAAGCATTTCCCATTCTCTCGTATGAAGCATTAATGGAAAAATACTGCAGAACACCACCTTATTACCCAGCCAATGACACTGTTAACTACTCTTCAAATAGAGCTTTCCAATCAAATGCACAGACATTTTATATTTTTACTAACACCTTATTTCTTACATTTGCTTATGACAACGTCATGCAAAAGTGTCGAAATATAACTTGCACCACTTCTCCCCCACTCACAATGCCTAAACGAGGGAGACACTGCCTTATTTTACATCTGGGGGGCAGCACCAATGCGTGTTTCACCATGGTCAGTCTATTCCTCCTTATGTCATGGAAGGGTGGTATTAGCACACTCCACGAGCTTGGGCTATACGTTCCTCCAGCCACTGCTAAATGCCACAAGATGTCACTGTGTCACTAAAATGTTTGGAAACAAGATCAGGGTTTGCCCAGTCACAAATATATAGCCCTAGAGGAACAGAAAAAAGTAAGTAGTAGGTGAAGTTTAATATCAGAATTACAGGCTACATAAAAAGTGCCTTATTTTAAACTTCAGTACAGGTTTTGTGCAAGTTGTGTCGAACAATACAACATTCCTTCCAAACAAGCTGAAATTCACAGCTCTTGAACGTAACAAAGAACAGCTTATTAGAAGTTTTCTAATGTGCTCTGCAATCATTAAATTATTTAGGCTCTCTGTGCCTTACCTTACAGGGCTTTGCGATTATCCCCTTTGTACAAGGGGAACTGCAATCTAGGGAGGCTAAAGGGTCTGTCTAATGTCATACAATGTGCTCTACAGTCAATCAAGGAACTCCAGAGTAATTCTCCCAGGCTCTGACAAACACCCTAATCAAGGGGCACATCATCTTCCTCCCCACCAAAACCTTCTGTGCTTCTTTGTCAAGGTCTTCCACCAAGCGCGTATCCTGAACGGAGGCGTCTGCTCTGCATGAGGAGTCAGCACTGACAAGCTGTCAGAGCAGAAGTACTCTGGAGGAGGTTGGTGCTGGCTCCTGCTGAAATTCAACACTAACTCCACACTCCTTTGAAATCTTTGCCAGAACTTTTAATCCAGTCAAGAAACAGCATGTTACTGTCTCCATTCTGCTGAAAGTCTCACCACCTAATCCAAATTCACTGTCCAGACATGCACAGTGTAACCAAATGAAGCCAGGGCAGTATCTGACTTGCCATGAGTGCTAGATGCAGCATTTTTCTCTTAGCTGCAGGTTTTGAGCACTTCTACAGCAATATGATATTCATATTATGACACTTTTTGATTTTACAATTCACTTGTCATTATGTGCCTCTGTGCTAAGGAAGAAAATAATAATTTTTAAAGCTGTGACAGACATCACCAACTTTTAAGAACCATAACATATCCAAAGGGAGACCAAGGTAATGATTAGGATAGCAATTCTGCAAACATTTTGCCTGACAGCTAGCCTTCACATTGCTCCACCTGGTCTAAAACCCAAATCCCAATGAGTCAACAGCATGAAGAGGTGGATAATATCCTAAGGAACAAGGCCAAGAGGTTTCAGTGAGAAGCAGCATACTATTAGCTAGGAAGAAAATCCCACTTACCTGTCATATGTCTCTTTGAGATCTCTGGCCAGTTTGCACTTGGGTAGGATGTGATGAAAAGGTGACTGTGGCCCTTCTGTGGCTATGAAAGTTTCAAAACAAGAAAGCAAACAACTGATTTCAAAGCAAAGAGAATTTCCTCTTCCCCCACTAGGTAGCAACCAGTATCTTAGGGACAGAATCCCTATCTTTTTAATCTACAATTATCTTTCAAAGCTTTTACAATAACTCAAGTTACGTGTTAAAATAATAATAATTAATTATTGCCAACTTCTCCTAAACCTCAACTCAGTTAAGCACATGTAACTGTGAATTTGACAAGTGATGATTTTAAGTGGTTTTGGTTTTATACATGTTAGTTTTAATTTTTAATGCTTGCAGCAAGATGATGCATCACTGTCAGATAGAGTTCACCTTAAATAGCGCATGTTATTACAGTAAATTGCTCTGAAGTAGTCTATAAAAATGCTCTGTAACTATTTGCTAGCCATGGTAACAACATGTAAGAGTAAGTTCCCACACAAGAAGTCTGGTGACTCAGCACACAGCATTAAAGCATGGGAAACTTGCTCTAGGTTGGGTGAAGCAGGCTACACATGAGTTCTTCCATCTCAGCCTGACAGGCAGATCCAAATGTGATGGTTCAGTGCACATTCTCCAGTGATCGCGCTGAACTGAGCTAGCAAGGAAAGTAAACAAGCTACTTCACTTCTAAAGCTGACATCTCTGCATAGGGATAGTGATCTTGGATGAGGCAAAATGCAGTCAAAAGCTGTCAGAATGCTAAAGAGCACCAAAACTTGTTCATGCTGATCCCAGCCACAAAAGAAGTAAGAAGGCACAATCAGCACTTTTCTGATAAAGTGCTCCTGGACAAATGTATTCCTGCACAAAGCTAAGCTCAGCACTCACTTTCTGACATGGCAGAC
Source organism: Aptenodytes patagonicus (assembly GCF_965638725.1). Lineage (NCBI taxonomy): Eukaryota > Metazoa > Chordata > Aves > Sphenisciformes > Spheniscidae > Aptenodytes > Aptenodytes patagonicus. Next base: position 255,227 of record NC_134961.1, read on the forward strand.
ACTTCATCCTGAATAGCTAAGATCAGCTTGGCCTCCCTGGTCAGGTATTGGCAGCGGCGCTCCTCGTGCTGCAAGACTATGGCGATTCTTCGGGAGAGGTTGTGTAAGCAGTTTATCACGGATGGATCTGCATTGGCCTACAGGCAACACAGAAAAGAAACAGGTTGGTCATTCAGCCACAATCACATATATGGAACAACAGTGATGGATAAGTAGTCAAAATAATTATCTTCAGTAGATATCAAAAGTCAGCCTCTTTGGCAACGGGGAAAAGAAAGGAATTTTCTCTAGCAGCAACAAAGCAGAAGCTCAGAGATGTCCAAAGGTAAAGAGAAGACTCGGGGATTTCTAAGCTTGTCTATGTGCATCAAATGAACACAGCACCTGCAGCACGATCCTCCTATCCAGTTTATTTTTTCCAGTTGTTAATGGGCCTTCTGGTAGCAGAGAGACCAAAGAACTCAATTTCACACAGTGAGAAAAGAAAGTGTCAAGCTATTTGAAAAGGCAGAATATCACAATGTTCAGGTTAAATTCACTGGGAGTATAAGGACTGCAGGGCCTGTAACACAGCCCATTCACTCCATGTCGCTGTACTGATGTTTGTCTTACACGCTGACCAGACAGTAACTAGGTAAGAATTACCAGCACATGATCAACAATTTGACCCCAAACCAGAATGAATTTGGATTTATGCTCCCAAACGTTTCACAAATATGGCTTATTACTAACACATTCGTGCAAGTCCCAGAATGAAAGTGCTGGAAAAATCTATCACGTAAGTACAGCTGACAAGGCGGGGGGACTCGGTGGCTCCAGTCTGAGTAAGCAGCTGCTTCATGTTTGTTAAGACATTTAAAGGAATTTACAGTTCCAGCAAGTGATAACTTGGCATGTAAACTAGCATACCATGAGTCATCATTTTTTTATTCCACTGTTCTTGCTGAGTCACGACACGTTGGTAACCCTGAAGCTTAAACACAGCAGGATCAGTGCTGATTATAGCATTTGGGACTTTGCCTGCTCTGTCTGCCCACTGCAGATGGACTTTCATCTTTATCTCAGAATGCCTCCACCCACCCTCTGCAGTGCACTACACCATGCTAGGAAAAAATTTCCACTCGCTTCTTGCACAGCACTTTCCAGAAACTTGACAGCTCTCTATGAACTAAGAGTGTCTCATTCGGCAAATATGATTTAGAGCTGCATTACACACACAACTACATCAGTATCATCACAGTGCCAAAATGCAAAAAAGCAAGTTTTCCTAGGAGAACCACTAGAAATTAGATTCTAGAAAAATGTGGGCCAGATATAGTCTTCATTATACTTCACTAAGCTCTTGCAATATTGTGAAGGAAGGAGCATTGGTTTCAACACTTCTGCTTCCACATGACTCAATGCGCATGAATGTTTGTGTTTGCATGTGCATCTACACCCACCTACCTACAACCAAAGCATGGTGCTTTACCAATACACCAAAACAACAAAATTCTTGAAGCTAATGTCTCTTAACGTGTGAAATCTAAAATCAACTCCTGTACTGCAAATTCAGCACCTCCTGACCTAAGAATGTCCCAAAGCACAAGAACACTGGATCCCCGGCAGAACTCAGTGAACAATTTCTTGCTTGCTTCAGACTGATTGCTGGGATAATTGTTTTCTGTGAAACCTTGCTCTTCAACTGAGGACAAGCCATCCGGACTGTGGCCATGTCCATGTTAGTCACCACTGGAAAGCCAGTGGTAAGAAAAGTACTAGTGCTAAAGGGGGATAAAAAAAAAAAGGTCATTTCACAAGCAGGGAGCTGGAGGCTTTTAAATCATGACATTATACCCAGTCAAGCAAAAATCAACCATTTCCATAAAGACAGCTATTCCAACTCCCTCTTCTATTTTTAAAATGTTTCTTCATATGCGTACATGCCACAAAAATAATATGATGGCTCCACAGACGCAACCTGTGGGCTGGGAAGAGAAAGCCAGAGCTCAGAAACCAAATAATGCTCGAACATAATGAACTTTCTAGGGTTTTATACCACCTAATTAGCTAAGCCAGGATCCCTTAACACAGATACCAACATCTAGTCAATAGAGAAGGCCTGAAAAAAATTCCAAGCAATAACTACATATTTGCTCCAGGTTCTTGCTGAGCAACCTACTTATTCTTCACTTGTACCTTCTTCTCATTTAGAATGCTACAGCCGCTGCTCCCTGGCACTCTCCCTTTACAATGATCTCATTGCCAAGAGGAGGCAGCTTTCAAACACTGTCCATTTAATTATAAAAAAAGCCTAGAGGCACTGAGCAAAGGCACATCTCTGTATCATACAGCATGAGTAAGGGCTCAAAACAGTGCTGTTCTGAGCCAGGGTAGGTTTCTGAAGGACTGCGCTGAGCCAGCTTGGGTCGACCAAGGCCATGGTGGGGAACTGACTCTTAAGGCTGGCCAAGCATGAGCCACTGTCCCCACTGCCTGCTGCCTCTGCTTCTGGAGCAGAACCGACCACCAAGGTCCGAGCCGCACGGAGTCACACGGGCTTGGCAACGTGCTAGTGCAGCTGCACGGATTTGGTCCTATCCTGGGCAGGAACAGAGCAGTCACGTACAGAGAGCGGCATCTGACACACAGGACAGTCAGACCCAGGCTGCCTTCTTGCACAGCTTAGTTGGACAAGCCTCAATTGCAGGGTCTAGAAAAATCACAGCAGATTTCCAGCTCAGTAATAACAGAAGACAAGACACATACAGGACTTGCAACTGGGTTCATATCTATTTTGCAAAGTGGTTTCTTGCATGCCTTTACACTCTGGGTATTTATAAACCAAAAACTCTAGAAAATGTCCTGAAGAGAACAACTGCACTTGTTTTCCACTGGGCTGGAAAACTTTCACACTTGTCACTGTCATATTCTACATTGTTTAGGTTTATTGTTTCAAATTAAAATATCCCAATGAAATCAGGCACTGAATGTTTTACAAGAGATTACAGGAATGTAAGCCTGCTGCATTCTCTTATACATGCGAAGCACATCCCACTGTCAGATGGAATAAAGACAGTCCTTACCCTTAGTGCAAACACCACGTTGAAGAGAATCATAGTGGGCATCTCTCTCTTTGGTGAGGGATCAGTTTTGGACACCTGAAAAACATTTTTTAAAAAATCCCATAGGCTAGTGTCAGCTGGATCCAGTAACAAAGGGAAAAAAGAAAAAAAAAAGAAAAAAAAAAAGGAAAAGCCTAACTCAGTCAAATAACAGGTTTGCTGAGAAAAGAGAGCAGACAAATCAAATTATACCATCAAATTTGACTTGTAAAAAATAAAAATATGATTTTTTTTTTTTTGAAAGTGTCACAGTTACTCTACAACACTGCCTTTTCTGAGAAGCTGTGAAGACTTAAACCAAAGCATTTTGGTCATGACCATGGAAATGAGTATCAGTTAAGACAGCAGTCTGACTAGGTGTCTTTACTATTACATTTTAGCGTCATTAGGGACCCTAGGTTTAAATTCTTCAGCACAATTGTCATATATATTGTTAACTAAAGAGAAGTCCATAGATTTCTCATCCCAGGCCATGCCTATTCTTTCCTTTTCTAAAATCCCCATTTGGATTGCGTCATGTTACAAACTGTTGCTTTTATCAGAAAAAATATGTTCTAGAACTGCAGTACTAAAATAAAAGGTTTGATTTTCCCTTCCTGCAGGATTTCAAACACATTCTCCAGCCCCCCCTATTCTTTCTGCAGCAGAGAGCTTCACCCCTAACACAGGTACAGACATTCTGGTGGGGAGGAACAGTGGAAGCCAAGACGAACACGTTGAATTTGCACATCGGAGACTAACAGCTCTGAATCGAGCAAGCGTCACCACAAGATGGAGCACAAAATCCAGAGGACATTCCTGCCACCCCCAAAGCTCCCTGCTGAACACCCATCCAATCCCAAGTGAAAACAGCTATAACCTGCCAGGCCAAATACCCAGCTAAGCTCAAATTCGGTCTCTACCCAAACATATGTGCATACATAGCTAATGCAGCGTCTGAGACGGGGCAAACGCAGAGAAGCTGGCAAAAGCAGAGCTGCATCCACCCTTCCTGACAGGTCCCGAGCATCAGCAAGGAACTGCTCAGCAGAGAACTCCAAAATCTGAGTGCTTTCACTCAGTAGTCTTAAAAATTAGAGAAACTAAAAGAAGTTATTCATATTTTCGTTTTTTCTAAAGTGTAAGTGAAGTTCTATCAAAACGGCAGTGATGGGAGGGTGGTAAAGCCAATTTACTGTGTTTGTTTATTCTGGAGTTACAGGTTCCAGGATGTCTTGTGAACTTCAATAAAGACTCAAAAGCATTTCCGAGTGTAGGGACTGATCCTGTTCCTTCCTTAAAATCAAAGAAACTGCCACAATTAACGTCAATTGGGATGCAGGCTAGATTTCATATTACCTCTTGTCCAGAAAAAAGAAGAAAAGACTAAGCTGGAAAAGAAAATGCTGAAGGAATTTGAAGAATTCAGGATATTGCTACATAAAAGGTGGTCTGGCACTCAGGATTAAATATTCGTGCTCTTGTAACTCCTGAATCTCATCTGAGTAAGAATTCGTTGAGCTGTCCCGTGGGTTAACTTACTGCAGCATGAACTCCGAAGAAACCCAAACCAGACACTGTCAGGTTACTCCGGTCACTGCCTTTGATCCAGGGGAAAGGAGCTCCATCTAGCTTCCTCCTAACTGCAAAAGGGTCCCAGATTTAGACTCAAATGGCTGCCACGTCTAGAAGATCCTGCACACTATGAAGTTCTGGGGTGCCTACCAGGGTGATAAGACACACCCCAAAAGAAGATCCTACAAGAAGTAACAAAAAAGTTTTTACAGTACTTTATAACTTTGTTTATTTACCCAGATGCAATTTTATTTAGACAAATTGAAAATGAAGAGACATTTCATGCAATTAGGATAAAACTGACTGGAAAGTGGAGAGAATGTGTATGTGGTAAAAAAATGCAAATACAAATTTTCAACCTCATTTACACCACATTTAGGAAGTTGTGCCTTTCGGATGAGATTAGCAAAATAAAGGAATCTGATACTGTGAGAGAACAGGCCACCGCTGTCAGGGCCCTGAGGGCACCAAAAGGTCTTAATGGCCCTGCCCAGCCCCAGTTGGGTCCCCCCCCACACACCCTAGCCCATGACCCAGGAGCCCCATTTAAGCTCGGCCCTGGAGCCCCATTTAAGCTCAACCCAAGGCCTGTAGGTGTGCATGTCTCCAGCCCTGTATCCTGGGTGGACCTTCGACCTACATCGTCATAGGTAGCTTGTCTCCTGGATGGACCCTTGTTAAGTACATTGCAGCCTTGTCCTCCAGCCCTGTCTCTGGTCCTATCTCCTTTTTGCTCCTGGCTGGGGTCCCTGTACAGACCCTGGGCCTGGTTCATCGCCTGCCTTGTCTGGGGCTGCTGATGTACTTGCACAGCTTGGGGACATGTGAATTCTGTCGTCCAAAACAGCTTAAACATTTGAGGACTGAGTCTTGGTGATCCTCCATCACATTTCTTGTAGACTCACGACTGAGTTTCAAAAGTGGAACACTAGCATCTTTTGATGCTTGAGGCCAGCTCCTCGCTTGGATTAAAGCAGTCTGGTCCTCTAAATATCAAGCAGCAGTTGCAACAATCTGCACCTCTAATTATAGATAGAAAGGATGATAGAATTGGCAAGCAGACTTTTTTTCCTGAAAAAATGAACACCACAGTAAATTTGATGAAAAATGAGACCAAAGCAGGTCAGTGACAGAGATCAGTGTTGGATTCAGAAACTACCAAAGCCTAGTTCATTCTTACAGTCTATCAGGAAGAAGGAATGGGACAGGGAATATTTTGCACATAGAAGCATGTAAATTCTTCCCTAGATTTAAGCAGGGCTTTTTCCATAGCCTGGGTGGCAACTGCTTTCATTCCAAGCAGCTAAAACACAGGCCACGGAGCAAGGTCTCAATGCAAACAGCAGCCTGACTTTGTCCACAAGAAAATTTTAGACCTCTTTCAACACCCTACCTATTCCAACCAAGCCTTGTGAATCATGTTCAGCACCAGTAAGAGTTAAAAGTAAAGAGTTAAAAACAAGGCTGATGTAGTTTCTAGCATTTGTGAAGGTTTTTGGTGTGGTGGGGGTTTTTTTTAACTGCCATACTAATTAGAGGTGTTAAAAAGCTAACTTGCAATAACTAACTTGGTGAGAAACAGCTTTTTGAGCTGGACTGCTTCGTATTACTTCTCTTTACCCACACTGCTTTCCTACAGTAACCAGGAGGGGGTTTCTGTGAGTCACTGACACAGCTCCCTCCGTTTGCCACTCACTGTATTTATCTGGAAGTAAGTAAAAGACAGCTTTGATAATCAGGAAGTAAAAACAGGATCAAAAGCAAACATGCACGTTCTGAATTCCAAGTTTCCTAACTAAGCCAGGCAGTTTGAAAAGAAGGCAGGTCCCCAGAGCGGACCTCGCACCATACCTGCCCAAGGGCATGCTGAAGCAACGTGGGATGGCCAACAAAGCGAACATTATCAATCTTCAGTTCAAACTTTTTGCCACACATATCTGACTTGGTAGCCAAAATTGTTGCCAGGATGACATCCGAAAACCTTGAAGAGCAGAGATAGAAGTTATTACGATTTTCAAGAAGCATACCCCCAGAATATTGCTCCAAATACAGATATATTTAACTTGTGAGTTTGAAGTATTGTAAATTGTGTCTAAATTGCTGTACCCGGAGTACCACCAATTATGGAAAATTAAGAACCCCTTAATTACATCTCTCAGATCATCACAATTATAAAACAGGAAGCATTCATGACAAAGACTGCGGGGTCATGCTTATTTAATTACATGCTCAGCAAAATACATTGGAAAGATTAGATGCAGTTTGCTTAAATATAAAAACAGCTTGAGTTAGCCATGGCCTGGATTTAGCTGCAGGTTAATGAACTTACTAAGCAACTACATATTGACACAGCCTGTCACTCAAGCACAACAGAGATCTTTAAGCCACCCACTATGGCAGAGGGGAAGGCAAGAAAGAGCTGATTCAATTAGAAGAAACATACATCCAACGCTTGTCCCTCCTTTCCCAAACCTCAGAGAGACTCAAAGTTACTCACTTGACAGTGAGTAACAGGCGCCCTTCTGAGAGCTGCCTGGCCTCACCGGGGCTTTCTCATTTGATAAACCGAACTGAGACAAATTCGTGACAGGGCAGGCCCTTCCCAACGCCGACCACGGTGTTAACTGGATTGCTCTGGATTGGTGGTGGGAAGAAGGCAGCTGCGAGACAGGAGGGCAAGTATCTACAAGGAGTCTGCCCTGTAAAATACAGCTACTGCTGCAAAAACAGCTAAGAATCCAGTGTGACAAGGGAGGAATTCTGCAGCTGCTCTTTCCAATGGCCTTGCAACATTGGTCTGGTCTCTACAAACACTCATTTTCCTCAGGGTGTCCCCTGAGACAGTGGAGCTCAAATCCACAGGGAAGAGGACCTCAGCTGGCTGCTGGAGGGAACTTGTTCTAGAAGAGGAGCAGTGCAAGGTTTGATATTAGCAAGTTCTTTCCTCATCTGATTTCTCAGAGGCTCCCATTTAACTAAATGAATTTCAAACCAGTTTCTGATGAGACCAGTTTTTTTAAGAATGAAAATGTTTATTTCATTTTCTTTATTTGTATGACAGGATGTGTGTCCCTGTCAGACCATCCCCCTCCACCAGGCAGGTATCCCAGATAACCCGGTATCACTCAGAGAAAAGGGCAGGCATGGGTGTGTGCTGCGCTCACCTTATCTCTTGGCCACAAGTGAGCCCTCGATGCCCAGAGAAGGAATTATGTACCACATTCCTGGTTCACTCTGAGTGAGTTATGGACTACTACAGAAATTAAGACAAATGCACACGGCCAGGTCTTTTGTGTGTGTCCATCTGCATATGACCCAAGGAGCATTTCTTTTATTAGACCTGTATATACTGAAGATGCAGGACAACGCAGGGGCTTTATGAGCTGTCAAAGCCCCTGGTGTTTGTACAAACAGGTCATCCCAACCACAGCACGCTGCTTACGTTTGGCTTATGGAAGGAGCAGCTCTGTACAAACTTCCAAATCCCTGGCCACTCTGCTCCAAACACAGCTAAAGGCAAGCAGAGAGATGGAGAGACTAGCCAGAGACTCCTGGGGCCGCTGAGCCCACACTCCTCGGCCACCATGCTGCACTGGGCTGTACAACACACGGAGTTCGTGAAGAAAGGGCAAAGCGTCCTCAAACAGGACCTGGACTGACAGTCCTTGGAGATCACATCCAAAATAGGAAAAAAAGTCACCATGACAGCAGTGAGCTTTTCCCCCTCTATGTGCCCCGTTCAGCTGTGTTCCTTAGTAGGCTCATCATGGAGCCAGGAAGACTGTAATAGCAATGGATCCAAAACGAGCGTATGTTTTGGGGAGCGGAGGGAGAAGGAGGCAAATTAGAAAATGCCTGCTTGTTGGTAAGAAATTAGTTACTCTTCCCTCCCCCAGCCTTGGCAAAGGATATCTTGGGAGCTGGAAAACTGATCATCATGATGACTTTCACCACTGTTAAGATTTGACTTTTACAAGGAATTTCACCAGCAGATCTTTTAACAGATAAACGTTGTGCTGAACGTAACAGTTCAGCAGTTCCCCAGGAGAGCTCATGACACCGACAGCCCTGTCTGCCCCGCCTTGTATGTGGCTCTGTGGGGAGGAGGAGACGAAAAGGTTGATTTTCTGAGATCCTCAGTATCTTCTCTACTAGCAGAGACTTCTCTTTCTGGGAGAGTACTGCAACTGCAGCCAGATGACACGCTCAGGAAAGATAACCCTGTGATGCTACACGGGTGCTACCTGATGGGTACAGACACCTGGTATCACCGCAGGCTCTCCCAAGAGTGACCTAGACTCCAGCCCCATTCTCCTTGCCTGACAGCCTAGATTTGTTGGGTTTGCTGGTTTGGGGTTTTTTCCGTCAACGCTCTACGTAATTTATACATTTCTTAGGCCTCAGGATGATAGGGAGATTGAGGGACAGCAATACGTTATTCCCATCATTTCAATTCATCATCTCATCTTAGAAAACAATACTTTTATTTTAGATATTTTAATACTGATTTTCTAATCTCTGGGGTTTATCAAGATGACCTAAAAATACTGACTTCTCAGAGCCCAAGAGTTTGTTAGAAGCAGATTACATTTCACAGTTGGGCAGTAACAGTCCCTTCTTCTTTTATGAGATTAGTCTGAGCATTGTGATTTCCAGAGGGAAGCAAACCTTTCCTGTACTAAGGAATTCAGCAGGCAGAAACTAAATAATAAAAAAAAAGCTTTGATTTGCTCAAAATATCCTACTACTCCTATCGCGAGCTCAACATAGCAGCAACAGCAGACAATCCAGCAGTACGATACAAACCACACTAGTGCAGATCGACTGCTGTCACCAGCATCTCCTCTGGAAATCCAGCTGAAACAACAATTGCTTTAGCACACAGAAAAGGAGGGGGAAAGAATCTCAAACACAAATTCATCTTTTCCCCAAGAATGGATAATCACTTTTTATATGCCACAGGAATTCAAAGCAAGGTTCTGATAAAGAATTCTTCTTTGAAGTAGTTTAGAATGGGAGCCGAATATCTAGGTGAGCATCTTTATGTTAAGCAGGGACTAGAGATGCAGTTTAATACTTTTGGGGCCCTGGGTAGAGATAAGCACTTTTCCCTCCACACATTCAAAAAGGGGGTATAATGCAGTCATCCAGTTTAGCTTAGTGGAGCACCAAGAACAAGCAACCAGAGCAGCTGCTCAAAACCAGGTCTCTGAAGAGCTCTCCATAATTACTGTGGGATTAAATAGTTTACTTGCTGATCTGTACTTTTAAGTCATTGCTCATCAGAAAGCAATTTGGTTTAGGGCTCCTCGTTGGAATAACTACAATGCCAAGGCTATGCTTGTTGCATTCTCGGAGGATCACAACTTTTCTCAGTTCACAGAAGGGACAGTACCTCACCCATTCTGGATACCCTACAGGAAGCACAGAAATGTTAGTAGGACCTTTGTAATTATCCTAGCATAAACCTTTAGCAATACATTTCCTACAGACATTGTGATTCAGCGTATAATTATCTCATCATTTGGTGTAAAACAGAAACCAGAAACAAAGCACAATTAAAAGGATGGTGAGAAAAGAAAGCCATTCTAGACAAAGGTGATTGTTTAGAACGTTTGGTCTTACCCCGAAACCAATTGCTCATCAGTTAGAGGACATTGGTCTCTGAAATGGGAACATGGCCATAAACACAAAACAAAACACAACAAAAGAAAATAAACGAGGCAAGTACACAAAATACAAAAAAAAAAAAAAAGAGATAATATTAAAAACTAGGATGAACTACTAAGAGTTAAACTCCTGTAAAGAAAATAAAACTATTGAGAAGAGTCAAAAGTTAATGGTAGGTGAATTCCAGGGATATATTACAGGCTTAGATTGACAACACGGAGAAAACAGGCTAAGGCATTTTAGTCCTCTCGCTAACACTGGCTGCTGTAATGTGTTCCCACGATACACTGCAGTTATGGAGCTGTATTTACACCGTACTTTTTAATTCATGCTTACCTTAAGGGAAAATAGAAGAGGTTGCAGTCTGATTTCGAACAGATTCTAAACTTCAGTTTCTTTTCTAGACTATTACTAGCTTTTTCACCAAAGGAACTTCCCGTGCAGTCCCAATTGACCCACAGCTCTTCACAATTGGTTCTGGTGCTTCCATACCCACAAGACTTAGAAAAAGAGCATGCCAAACATTTGTTGTTGCATGCACAGCCAGGATTCGGTAAAGGGCCTTGCACACAGAGCCGCTGCTGCTCCCCCTCAGGGATCTAAACAATAGGTACAAATCTGGCCAGACTCGCAGCACAAGCACGGAGTCATTCTCTGTCTGCCCCAGGCAATAAGCAGAATCTTAGGAAGAGTAGGCTGAAAAAGTTTTCAAGGCAAAGAACCTGAAAACCTTCTTTACAACAGGTGTACAGAGGGAGGCTCTGTTAACAGCTGTACTCACTTCTGTATCAGAGAAACAAACAGCTATTTTAACAGTCAGCTGCTTTGTTTTCCAAATAACAAGGAAAAAAAGGACTTGTTTCCTGAAACAAATTTCCTAAATATACTGAAAAATTAATCCGATAAAAGCTTTATACTGTCCACGTTAGAAAGGGGAGACAAAATGAAAACCTCCAACAATTATTAATCCAAAAGACAGCAGATTTCTACTGGTCATGCTGAAAAGGGAACCTAGAGCAATCCCAAATGACAAACTATACAAAGGGGGTGATAATACAGGAAGGGTGTTTAAAGGGAGGGAGGGAGGGATGGATGAATGGAAAAGCACAGGCTTACAGAAAGGGAGCCTTTCAGAACAAATACAAGGAAGAACACTGGAGTCCAGTGAAAGAGGGACAGAGGATACAGAAATGTTATCACAGGAGAACTACTGTTTGTTAGAAAGGGACATTCAAGTCCTTGTTTGTCAGTAACTTGACTTTTTTTATAACAGAAGCATTTGGCCAATTAATGACATCAATGCTGTCAAACTTGCTAAACCTCCTTCAGTTAGTCAGTTATGCTACTAAAAAATGCAAAGTCTGGTGTAACATATGTTACTATACGCGCATCTTCATTAGAATTTTTGCTTGCTGACTATACCACCTTCAAAAAAACTACAAAAAAACATTTCAAACCAATTTAACATAGCATTATCATATGGCTTCAAAGGAGTAATTGCCTCACACTTGTTTGGGGGGCTGGGGGGGGAAGAGTCTGGCAGGCATCTCCGTAAGCTGAGGGGTATGTATTACTGGTAAACACTCAAAAACTGAAGGATGTTTTTGAAGACAGCAATGATAAAAGGCTGAGAAGAAGCCAGCAAAGAGAGACACTTGACAGGCAATTTGTTTTGACAGTGACAGATTCTTCTGAATACCTTTTTGTTGCATGGCCACCATCAACACACCTCAACCACTTTTGCTGTTTGACTTGCTTTTAAAAGAAAGAAAAAATCTATATTCCAAAGACCCAAACACACAGCTCCATTGAGTTGAAATTAATATAAGCAAATACACACCAGTAACCTAGAGGTAGGATTGTCATGAATAGGCTGCAATTGTCTATAAAAAACAAAAAGCATGACAAGGGCCAGGAAATTTGAGTCTGAAGGCTAAAAGAAATCCAATTATGCATATAAATATGCTATATGGAAACGGAGAGTTAAGGCACCTAAACCGACCTGATTTTGTCCTTTCTGAGGCCATAAAGAAATACATACAACTCAACTGCTCCAGGAGAGATCAGCTTAAAAGTAATTGATCTGGGTTCTAATAGCTTCGGAAAAAAGCAGTACTGAACCTTATCTAGGATACAATTGGTGCTAGATTGCTAGTAAATTAAAGACAGCCATCCAGAATAAAAAAGGATCACTCCAACCCTCATAAGAACTATTGCAGCAACAAGATAAATCTGAAATAACCTTTGCTACTGAACATGAAAACATAGGAAAGACCCAACCCTTCAACATTATCAAACTCACCATACACCATCAACTCAACCTAGCAGTCTGCCCGTTCCAAAGCCTCAATTTGTGCCACCAAAAACATCCACAGATGCTACTGATATGTGGTGATTTAAAGGAATCTTTTTGCCAACTCCTCCTTGAAGGAGCCTTCCAGAAATAATACGGAACCACTTAATAAATTAGTTTCATCAAGGACAGTTCCAATCAGAAAATCACCACCACCAGAAAACAGACTGGACTTCATGCTGATGAAATCTCTCCATGGACTACTGAACTGAGTGTTTCAGGAACAGAACCGCTGCACCACTGCACTGTGGAAGGACGAACTTACAGGGACAGAGCTGCCACTGGGGGAATGGGAATGGCTCTCACAAAACCAGCTGCTCCATTCCTGGTCTCTCCAGCCTGATCTTCAATGGGAACATACAAAACATTCCAAACAGGAGCCCAGGAGTAAAAATTCCTAACATTGGCGAGGAAAAAAAAACGATGGGCTCAATGACAATACTGGTTTTACAGCATATGATAGTGAAACTCCTTCCTTTCCTAGTTTACAAATCATATGCATCTCGCTCTCTCCAAGACATCTGCACCTTTCTGCCTCCACTCTCCCCTTAGAATCTCTTCTACTCCAAGGCACCAACTTCTGTTACTCCTAAAATGGTCTGATATAATCAAAAGTCTGAGCAACCTGTTGCACACAGTTTTGAAGATCCCTTTTTGTTTTGTGCTGGAAGAAGGGCCTGTGTACCTAAAACTTGTGTATTTTTTCCACCTGTATCAGTAAGCCCAGTGAAAGATATTAACTCTGCCAACAAACCTCCTCTTGTCTAATACAAATTAACAGTACTCAGTATATAAAGAGCATCAGTGATTTCTTCTACTAGCTGCTACAACTGAAGAGAAGGATATGTTTAGTTGCTACATCAGTTGTATGGGATGCAGTGTACTTACAACACTGATTACACTAGTATTGGGAAAACATTTTTCAATAAACAAACTTGAAACAAACGCAATTTTGAAAGAGACTTTGAATTTCTGAATGCAGATGCCCAGCCATGTAAGCAGCACAAGCAGTGTGCTGGACCTCGATATCTGGCCTCTAGCAGAACCAACACTTTCAGAGCAACATAAACGCTCCTCTTCTTCTATTTCCCCTTCATCTGCATGGCAGCTATAGACAGATCCGCAGGAGATAATATTAAGGGACTTCCTGCTAACAGACCTGTGTTGGCTGACACCTCAATTCCATCTAACTAGATACAAGGCTTATAAACACTGACCTTAGCAAGAGTCAGGTGCAGACACTGCAGCATGAATTTGTATGTATTGCTACATACAAAACTGTACAAGTGACAACAACTTTTTTCTGAAGACCATCACTGCAGAGGGGGATTTCTGTCTTAATATTCTTTCATTCAGCGCTTCAGAACTGTGATACTTTGTGCTTAGTGAGCTCAGTTGAGAGATCATAAATTCTTTTAAACACTAAAAGCTTAATAACAAATACCTGACCAGGAAATTAAGCACTAACTTTCAAGCCCAGAGTTCTGGACACCACTACAATGAAATAATCTAAATCTTTGTTTAATGTAGGTTACATGCCAGCACATTCAATCTACTTAAAACCAGTTTCAGGAAAATACTAGCAGTTTTCTCATCTGACCATCATTTGAAATGATAAAAGCTTTTCCTACATCACTGTAGTAGCCACATATTGCATCACACTAATTCAGCACCACAGGCAACACCCAGCGAACGCAGCTCCACATTAAGGGCCTTGTCCAACCTGCCAAAATGGCAGAGGCAACAAGAATCAGTATCAGACAGAAGCTGGTACCGTTCCAACGCCATCTTAATCAATCTAGGGAAATACGTGAGCCAGGGTTTTGAACAGCAACCAACAAAATCCTTGAGATAACCAGCAAACATGTGCACTGAGCCTTCCTAATGTGCATACTAGCTGCTGTCCACAGCACAGTCTGAAATGCCATTCACCAACTACCAAACGTACAAAACCACGGCTCGCTCCCACTGGAGCTGTGCCCTGTACCGTACCGCACTCACTGGAGACACGACAGAAGGCCGCATTTGAAGGTTTCAAAGACACTAGAAGAGGCAAGAGATACAAATGACCTCAAGCAAACTGTGTTTTCATAAGATCCCAGTCCTGGAAAAACATATGAATTGATGGAGTTTACTGTCATGGGTGATTTTAATTTCAGGTAAACCATTCTCAGTCATAAAGTTAAGAACAAGCTTACATTTTGCAAGTTTGGGATCTGAATTTCTTTTCTGGGGGCAAGTGATGAGTACTTCTTTTTTACCCTTACATGAGAGAAGAGCAGCAACTACCCTGTTTTATTAATATTGGAGATTAAAACACATACCACAAAAAAGATCTGCAACTGAACTATGGGCCAACAGACAAAAAAAATCCTTTTTCTTTCCCAGATTTGTCTCATATCTGATAGTGATAAATTTAGAACCATGCAGCAGATTTCAAATTTTGTACAAAAACTAATTAGAGGGTCCATTTGTACATACGTGCGTGCTGAACAACGCACTGCCTATTTTCAGTGCATTTGTTACCCACTGATTTCCTGTAATTGAAAAACTATCTTTAAGTCTCAGTTTCCTTTTGAGCTACTATTTCTCTCCACAGACACAAGGGCAGCTATATCTGGAGAAACAAAATTAGTTATTCATTAGTGCACAGCAATTCCATACGACAATTACATGAGCTAGGGAAGAATTTGAGGCAACTGAATAATATATCCAGTTAGAGGTAGGCAGGTAAAGAAAAGTGGAATTTTGCCAAAGTATTAATACTCCTAGCTTTGAAAGAGTAATACTGCCCTTCTAATGAGCACAAAATACCTGACCTATACCTTGCCCAGAAAACAATAGATTCAGTAGCACTCCCTCATGAGAAATTCCTCATTACTAAGCAGTAATTTGCTCATAACTTGGCATTAAAGCATTTTTTGGCAGGTCATCTTCTATACAGTCCAAGAGAATTTGACTACCGAACTAGCAGGCAAGAGAGCAAGAGGCCATCTCTCCTCTGTTTCAAACTCTTAGGCATGGAGAAATGTTTTCCCCTACCTGGAGTCCCCATCTTGATCTTCTGTGGTGTCACCAGAGCTGTTCACAGCATATCGACTCCTTGGTTTACCTGAAACAAAGAATAAAGACAGCTTTTTAAGGAGATTGTTCCTTGAAAGCGTTCATTAAAATAAGTGCATTAAGAGAATACTTGTCTGTGCCCTTTTTAAAATTATCTACAACAGAGATCTAAAAAAAGTAATATTAAAAGCAGAAAGCCCCTTCCTTTTCAGGTAGAAGTACCAGATCTTGTTTTTTCTATTCTCACTCAAAAACACATCAAAAAATAGGAGAAAGAGGTTTACATCTTCAGGGGATAAAGAGGAGAAAGCAAAACATTCACAGAAACAACTTTTCTCTCAAGTGCCAGGTAACAGTTTGCAGTTCGAGAGAGAGTGGAAAATAAAATTCTGACCAATGCATTTCCCTCATTATTGCTCAGGTTTCAGGACAATGATAATGCTCCAGAAGCCCCTCCTGCAGTCACAGGTATCGAAATCCTTTACCAACAAAAAGCAGGAGGGGGGCGTGAGGGAAGCAGCCAGCCAAAAAAACCACATTTTCAGATTTTACCTATAAAATCAAAAAGGGGTTTGAAGACGATTCTCTCTCGGTAAAAAGTGACTCACAACCTAAACAGGGGTGTCAAACCTCTCGTGATATACGGCAGTTAGCAAGCGACCCAAGCCAAACAGCCTCATTGCTCTGCAGCACCTCTAGGCCACACACCACGACACTCGCCCGCCAGCAAGGCCAGGTGGGACATTGACCCTGACTGCAGCGCCGCGGGCACAGCCATCCTGCCTCCGGCCCCCGCGGGCTCCCTGGCTGCAGGCAGGTCCGAGTCCAGCCCCAGACACCGTCCCGGATCGGGAACATCAGAGGAAGAGGTACAACCAACACTGGCTGCACAGCAGCCAGCTGGCACCTGAATGGTCCTGTGTTCCTATTTTCCAGAAGAAATGAAACCTCCTCCACCCCATTATCCAACACAAGGGACTAAAGCCCCTTAGTTTCTACCCATTATCAGTTAAAGCTCACTTACTGTCTTCCAAATCCCCTCTCCCAGATCGGTGCCTTCACTTCTCACCCTGCCTCCTCCTTCCCCTACAGCTCTTAAAACCCCCACCGCTTCAGCCGATCCAGGAACAGCAACAAGGCACCGGGTCGATAGTAACACCTGGCAATAACGTGGTTCAAGTAACGTGGGGTGTGAAGTGTGTGTGCGAGGGGTGCCAGGGCACCTGGGGGGTGTGAGGGGTGCCAGGCCCCCACGGAGAGTATGAGGTGTGTGAGGGGTGCCAGGCCTCCACGGAGGGTATGAGGCATGGGGGGGGGCGGTGTGCCAGACCGCCACAGGGGGTGTGGGGCGTGTGGGGGGGATACCAGGCCCCCACAGGGGGTGTTGGGGGGAATTTGCCAGGCCCCCACGGTGGGTGGGGGGGTGCCAGGCCCCCACGGGCGGCAGCAGGCCGCCGGCGGAGGCTCCCGCGGACGCGGGGCAGCTGCAGTCACCAGGCCGGGCCGGACCCCGCGGCGTCGCGCACTTACTGGCCTGTGCGGCGGGGTGCTCGGCGCCGCGCTGGAAGGGGAAGCGGAAGAGCAGCTTGTTGCCGCGGCTGCCCGAGCTCACCAGGATAACGCTGATGGGGCTGGTGCTCTCGCCCATGCCGGTGCGGCGCGGCACGGCACGGCCCGCAGGAAGGCCGCCCGCCGCTACCGGCTTCCGCTTCCGCCCGCTACCCGGGCCCGGCCCGCGGCTCCCGGGTGCTGGCGGGGCGCAGCTGCCGGGGCCGGCGGCTCGGGGCCTCCCGGCTGCGGGCAGAGCGCGGCCGGCCCCCCGCGCCTCACAACCCGATTCCGCCCAGCACCTCACACCCCCACAGCTCCGTCCCCCAGTACAGCCCACTGCCCCCAGTTCAGCACCTCACACACCCGTCCCCCAGTTCAGCCCAGCGCCTCACAGCCCCGGCCCCCAGTACAGCCCAGTGCCCCCAGTTCAGCCCAGCGCCTCACAGCCCCGGCCCCCAGTACAGCCCAGTGCCCCCAGTTCAGCCCAGCGCCTCACAGCCCTGGCCCCCAGTACAGCCCACTGCCCCCAGTTCAGCACCTCACAGCCCCGGCCCCCAGTACAGCCCACTGCCCCCAGTTCAGCCCAGCACCTCACAGCCCCGGCCCCCAGTACAGCCCACTGCCCCCAGTTCAGCCCAGCGCCTCACAGCCCCGGCCCCCAGTACAGCCCAGTGCCCCCAGTTCAGCCTAGCGCCTCACGCCCCCACAGCCCCGTCCCCCAGTACAGCCCACTGCCCCCAGTTCAGCCCAGCACCTCACAGCCCCGGCCCCCAGTACAGCCCACTGCCCCCAGTTCAGCACCTCACACCCCCGTCCCCCAGTACAGCCCAGTGCCCCCAGTTCAGCCCAGCGCCTCACACCCCCACAGCCCCATCCCCCAGTACAGCCCACTGCCCCCGGTTCAGCACCTCACACCCCCGGCCCCCAGTGCCCCCAGTTCAGCCCAGCGCCTCACAGCCCCGGCCCCCAGTACAGCCCACTGCCCCCAGTTCAGCCCAGCACCTCACACCCCCACAGCCCCATCCCCCAGTACAGCCCAGTGCCCCCAGTTCAGCACCTCACACCCCTGTCCCCCAGTACAGCCCAGTGCCCCCAGTTCAGCCCAGCGCCTCACACCCCCCCACACCCAGCACTCCCCTCAATCAGCCCAGTGTCCCCGGTTCAGACCAGTACTTCCCATGCCCATGGACACCACTCCCCGTTCTGGCACCCCCAGTTCATTCCAGTGCTTTACCCACCCACAGCCAGCTCAGCCCAGTGCCCCCAGCACGGCCCAGCACCCCCAGTTCAGCCGTGCACCCAGCCTGTGTGTGGTGGCCCCCCGGGCCCCCCAGACATGGTGCTGGCCCTGGAGCCCTCATGCAGGGGCTGCCGGAGGCATGGGCCGCCCGTTCCCGGTTCTTTCCATTGGCCTCTTTGGGTCATTTTTAGTGATTCTGCCAGTTCAGTCAGTACGAGTCCAGAACTTTACTAAAAACTGGTGGCAAACAGCAGCGAAGGCTCGTCACCCCCTCGCGGGTTAGCCATTACGGCATGCCTGCAGGAGGCAGGCTGCGGAAATCGGACCTTTTGGCTCCCCGTGCTCCTGGAAAGGCACGCTTGATCTTGTTTCTCACGTTCATTGCAAGTTCTCAGGGTGCTTTACAGCACTGATACAACTTGCCCTGTGGTTCCTGTCAACTTACTCCTCTCTAGATTAGTAAGAGTAACAGCTGGCAGCTGTCTTGCTGCATTCGTCCTGTTTTGTGTTTAACTGAGATCAGAAAATTATCAGTAATTATGTTAGAGGATGTCCTGGGTTTTGCGTGTAAATTCTTCTGCATTTGATTGCGATATTTGGATATTTGAATGTTCTGAGATATCCCCACTCTGGATCTTGCTCTGCAATTCCCCCTGGGGACATCGGGCAGAGGTGGGTGGCTGAAGAGGGAGATGAGCACACGCAGCGTGGGCGTAATCTGCAGGGCCATCCTCCGCAAGGCCGGCGATAACAATTGAAGCAAGAGAAGGTGTCGCTGAGGGGAGGGAGTTGTCTGAGGGTGATTAAATAGCAGTAGTATTATCACGGCAGAGCATTCCTCATGCACCAGTGCTGGGCAGCTACGTTAAAATTTCCCAGTGTGTCTGCTTCAAAGAATAATTGTACTTTCTTAAATAATAAATTACAGACATATTTGTCATTTCCAGCTCTTGGAGGCTGTAGTTTAGTTAAAGCAAAGAGTTGCAAGCTGGTAGGAAATTAAAGAATAAAGCCAGGACTTAGATTCCGCTTTTACAATTTCCAAAACTTAATACGCCTAAAATTTTCAGAGTTAGGGCAGACATATGTGCCACCTTATCCACAGGAATTCCCTTTGAGAGGGAGGCAGTCCCTGTGGAGAACACAGGCCTGTGGGGAAAGTTACCCCTGGTCTCACAGAGGTGCCATTCAATCGGTTACCGGATTTACAGTCAGGGCTGCTTTTACAGTGAGCAAACAGGCCTGTTGCTCGCTTCTGCCTTTTAAAATGAGAAACTCTGGCAGCCTGCTTTTGGAACAGAATTAAAAAAGACCTATGTTAATACTAAAAATCACCTTTGGTGTCACCTTTGGTGACATTTCACAGGTTCATGACAAAGACTCATCATCTGCCCAAGGGTGGACATTCTGCTACGGGTCTATGAATCGTAACTATGAGAAGCAGCAGCAAGAGAGGAAGGCAGGTCTGGTGGGGTTTCGCAGAGGACATAGCTTCAGTATTGGTCCTGTGACCAGGGAAACACCAGCGATCATGTTGACCAGCTCCTTGCATTGTTCAGGCCAGGACCTCCATGTCTCTCTACCCTGTGGGCAGCTGGAGCACTGGGATGGAGGAACTTGGCTGAGAGGTCCATGTGAGGACAGAGACGGTCACTCTCCATGTCACGTTGTGGCACGTGGCCGAGGATCACACTTCTCCCACCAGGCATATTCTTGAGGAGTTCCTGCAGCCGTCCCCAGTGCAGCCCTGATCCTGGGCAAGCAGTGAGCTCCTTCTACCAAACCACTGTCGTCTTTTGGCTGCTCTGGCTTTTGTGATAGTGCAAGAGTAACTCTCAGAAAATGAATTCGAATTCCATAAAGGTTTCAGTGATGACGAACCCTCCTGTGCAGGCATCACTCTGATCCTCATGTCTACACAGACCTTAATCCTACAGTCATGGAGGATCAATGTTCAGGTTAAACGGTGGGCAGCAAAATAGGAAGGAGTCCTGATGGTCTCTGCCTTATCCCCGGGTATATCTGGGTCACAGTCGCTTTCCTCATGCATTGATAGAGTGACCTCTGATTAAAAGCACTCTCACTGGGGAGAGCTTGGAGCACAGCCATGCAGCGGGCGATGTAAGAGGCAGCACTTTGGGGAGGAGACAAGAACATTATATAAATGTGTATTTAACAACAGCATCTTTATTTTCAAAGTGATTTTTCTATAGGAAAACTGCAAGTTTTTTAAAATGTGCATAGCAAGGGATGATGAATACAGCCTCCCGTGATACCTCCATCCATTTAAGCTGTATAAATGGAATATCACCTTTTCCTGTGCCCTGACTGAAGGACCGCTGCCCATGCCATCAGTGGCACTTTTAATGGCAGACTGCTCTGCACTGCATCTGTGTAGCCAGAGTTAGCTCCGGGTTTTCGGTGGACATGTATGGCATTTATCAAAGGGAGAATATACAAAGAGCACTCTGATAATATTCCTTATTATAAAGCTATTGTCTTCACTGGGTCTCAAGTGAGTCCCCTCTTGTATCCCCTCTTAAAGTGAGGTACCGAGAGAAGCGAATTACCCAGCCACCCAGCCAGTGGGCAGGAGGGCTGAGGAGGGAGCTGTGGTACTGAACACAATCTTAAATTAAATCCCGGATAAGGTGTTGGCCTCCGCAGAGGGGATGATAATACAAGATCACCGAACGCAGCCAGGCTTGCAGACCAAGAAGCATGAAGTGCTTTGTGCCTGCCCTTTGGGAAAGCCTAAGGTTTCTCCTGCTTCGTGTGACAGCTCACACGCAGAGGGGCTTAAATTCAGACCCCACTGCAAAGCACAAGGGGTGGGTCAGAGCCCTTCTGCGAGTGCCACTGCAGCCACCCGGACAGTGGGGACACCAGAGGATACAGCAGCAGCTATCTGACCCCAACCCTACGGCTTCTCTAGCACTACCAGTTCATTCCCACCTGACCCCAGGACACGGTGGCAGAGCCACAGCCCCAGGAGAGTGGGGTCTATTTGTAGTGAATGTATCAACTCCTCCAGGCTGTAGAGTATACCCAGAGAGGAGAGACCTATCCCCATGTGAAGGCACAGGCGAAACCCCCACCGTAAGCACAGCACACGTGAGAGCCTAGCTCCCACCCCAAACCCAACACCTGCCGGCAGTCAGGTTCCCCTGCCCAGCAGCGCAGCACAGCCACGCCGTGGCTCCCAAGAGAGGCTCCAAGTTTGGTGCATGCTCCTGTGTGACATTTAGGGGGGCTGGGTGGTGTGACTGCACCGGCATTGCTACTTTGGTACAGATAACCGTAGGCTGGACGTACTCCAATGCATGCATGACCCAAGTATCATTAGATCCCTAGGAGGGCTTTCCTCTTAGCAGGATGACCACGGCTGGGGAGCATCCTCTGTAGCTGTCGGTAGCATTGCTGTGAAACGCAGACACATCTTGCTGAGGAATCTGGCGTATACATATCAGCCTTCTCAGCGCAAGCATGCAAGGCTATTTGGGCAGAGAACGCTATCTGACCTCTCTGAGGTACCGGCCAGCTTTCCGTGCACGGCTGCCAGCACTCAGTGGTGATGTGTACGGCTGCTGTAGTTTATCAGGGTGGCAGGGAGATTTACCTCTGCTTCATGTGCTGGCAGGATATTCATTCCCTGAGGTTCAGCAGCGACCATCTCCAGTAGGGTTTTTCTTTGACACTTTGCCCACTTATCTGTGATTACAGACCTGTGCTGGTCTTCCCTTTGCTTGTTTGGTCCTTCACCCATCAAGTGTGCCCATCTATCATGGGACCAAGCTTTCCTGTACACATCCAGCATGTAGCACAGCACACGCCAGCACTGGCTGCGGTGCTGAGGGCTATTTTACAGTACAAGGGATAATTAACAGTAAGAATCATGCAGCTAGAAATCAGAGACATGCAGTATGAGGCATTTAGTGACAAAAAAAAAAAGCCTGACTAGGCTTTCTCACACACACATGCTTTTTTTTCTAGGACCATACTCAATTTCATAAGCTCTCTCTCCCTGTATCCATAGGAATCATTGCTGCTATAAGCAGTACCAATTGCGGAGTGCATCCCTAATACTTTGCAAGAGACTGGCAAAGTGAAGTCCTGGCAATGCTGAAGCAAATGGCAAAATCTCCACTGATTGCCACAAAATCAGGGTCTCGCTCCCCCTCTGAACTATACTGCACATCTCCCAGCCTGTCCCTAGCACTACCTAGAAATAATTTAATATGAAATATTGGGCCACATGTCAGCCACAGATACTGGAAGTGTATGGTATGCTGCAGAAGAGCCCAGAGTTTTGTGCTCACATCTGTGAAGCAAGGGAGAAAATGCAGATTTTCCTCCAAGCTCCTTACTATGCCTGAAGTCCACATGCTCCTCAGCTTAAAGATGTGTCCTAACGCTCCGTTGCTGGAATTTTCCAGCATTATCTCTCTGTTCATGTATCAATATGTGTCCAGACAATTTCTTTGGGCCACACGGCCATTACGTTAAGAAGCAAGAAGCTGATAACGCCAGCAAGCAAGGAGGCCAGTGCACTGACCCTTCCCGAAACAGGCATTGTTTCACGGGGCGATAAGAGTCTTCCACCTCCATGGGTGGGCCTCTGGAGTGACCAATAAGCATGGACAGGCACCAGGGTCCGCTCTCCCCTTCCCCTTTATAACCAGAGCTGCCAGGGCAAGGGGTCCAAACCTCCTCTGAGTGTTCATTGCAAGGAGCCTGCACCCTCCTGCACAATGACGCTGACTCAAGCCGAGAAGGCCGCCGTGGTCACCATCTGGGCAAAGGTGGCTACCCAAGCCGATGCCATTGGGGCAGAATCATTGGAGAGGTAAGTCCCCCAGAACCCCTCCGAAGAGGGTGCCTCCTTTGGCTCTGCTGTTAGGATGCATCTCGTGTAAAACTTGCATGAGTGAGAGCACGCTGGGACTGGTGAGGGTAGTTGGATGACCTCTATGTTGTTTGGTATGTAATTTTCTGGAATTATATCTGTGCTACTAAACGCTAATAGATGGCTTCAAAATCTTACAGCAAAACATAATTTTCTAAGCAATTCTAATGGTTTATTTCCCATAATAGCAATTCAGAATTCATAGCCAGGAGCCCTGGTGAGGAATTCAAAGTCATTCATACTCAGTGTCCTGAAATAGGGTTATCACTGTCAGGAAATGAACTTGAAGTGGTTTATTGTACGAGTGATGCAATTTCTGTATAAGTGATGCAATTTCTCTCGCAATTTCTAGGCATTAAGAGAATAGCTGTCCGCTAAATTCACTGGATACTCATGTTTCATTGTTCCAGTTTATAAGTAACAAACTGTTAGGAAACAAGACCACTGGACCCCCTGCAGGAAGTATAGCACAGTAATCCAAAGCTCATACAAATTAAGCAAGCTGGCACAAAAGGGATAACAGCCTGGAAACTGTTCAGAAATTATTATGTTATTCAAAGTTATTTAAATGTTATTTACAGCTCAATGTAAAGTATTGTGATACTCCTTGCAGGACTCTGAGTACCACTCATCAATGCTGGTTTGTTCAGCTCGTATTAGTTTGAAGGTCCTGCAAACTGGCTTACAATGCAGTATAGGAAATGTAGTGACAATTTGGGGCTAGTCTTTATTTTAAAATACCCCAAAACCCCAGAAAAATACATTAAGTTTAAAATTATTTTTAACGTTTTGTTCTTCTCTAGCACGTACAGATTAGCCTGCTGTCTAATCTGCACATACTGCAGAAGAGGTTTAAGAGCAGAAAGACCCTGATGCAAGCTTCAGGATCCGAAAGCTCTGTTACAACTGCTCAAGGAGTGTACTGTAGCTGGCAGGTTTACACTGCACTCGCTCTGAGGTTTTACCATCTCATGCATGTCACTTCCACTGCTGAATCTCGTTCTCATGTCCTCCTCCAGGCTTTTCTCCAGCTACCCCCAGACGAAAACCTACTTCCCTCACTTTGATCTCAGCCAAGGCTCAGCTCAGCTTCGTGGTCATGGCTCCAAGGTCATGAATGCCATCGGGGAAGCTGTGAAGCACATTGATGACATTAGAGGCGCTTTGGCCAAACTCAGTGAGCTGCATGCTTACATCCTCAGGGTGGACCCAGTGAACTTCAAGGTGAGTGAGCACAGAGATGAAAACTGCCATCACAGAATTAGTGACCACAGATAATTTTGGCTAATGGCAGCCTGATCCCTGACTGCACTGCACAGCCTTGTCAACTCATGTCGCTGCTTGTTCCCCACCTGATTTTTAACCTGAGATTAGATCTTTTAATGAAAGACCTGGTCTAGCTCCAGCAAAGAACTGCTCAGGGGGCTCCTATGGTTTGTGTTAGACAGACTCGAGCCTCCGCTGCCTTTGTTGTAATTTCTTAACCTCCCTTACGAGTCAGGTTATATCACCTATCTTGAACAAAGTAAATTCTAAACATTTCCAGTTTGTTGCATTTCCCTTTGGGGAGGAAGGAAGGGACATGTGGGAAGAGGGAGTAGTATCGAGCAGTGCCTTTTGCCCTATACCAAAGGCAACTCTGCTTCTTCACACATAGAAGGCAGCAGCGCTACCTGGTTGGGACACGTAGTTGTCATCCCAGAGCATGCTGGGACCAAGGTCCGTTGCAGACCCCTAGACTGACACCTGTTACTGATTACAATGGATTTCATCCTGTTTTCCTTTACAGCTGCTTTCCCACTGTATCCTGTGCTCCGTGGCTGCCCGCTATCCCAGTGACTTCACCCCAGAAGTTCATGCTGCGTGGGACAAGTTCCTGTCCAGTGTTTCCTCTGTTCTGACTGAGAAGTACAGATAAATGGCCTCCACAGAGGGTGAGGGACGCACATCCATGGTGCACCCCAGCTGCCAGGCTCTGGGGTATTCACCCCTTCCTATGCAGTCCTCTCAAATCCCCTATGCAGGGGCTCGGTCATCTGCAAAACCCAATAAATAATTCAAATGTGAGCTATGGTCTCTGTGCTTTCATCTCCATGTGTTCCACCTACACCTTACCGTTCAGGCAGGGGTGTTCTGAAAGGTCTGTGCAATGTGGAGGGGAAAACACTAAGCTGTGTAAATTCATGTACTAATTCAGGTACTAATGAATTCAGGTACTAATTCACATGCTAAGCTGTGTAAATTCAGCGGGAATAACATAATACAATATTCGGTGGGAATAACATAACATTGAGCAGAAGCCCAGAACAGGCTAGAGCCCTGTGACTGCTACTGCTCACCAAAGGTATATCCACCAAAGACTGTTTCCAGGCTGACCAGGAAACAGTCTTTTACCCTGCTAGGATATTGAATGGACCCAGGCTTTTTGTTTGGCCTATCCAAAAGCCATCACAGCCTGTTGTGAACAAAACCTGCATTGCCATATGTTGTGATGTGCCCAGAGCGACGCTGGGCATTGTCTTCTCATGCTCCTCTCCATGGGGTATGGACAAGGTATCCGATGTGCTTCATGAACACCTTGAGCTATCACACCTGCTAGACAGGTTTGGTAAAGGGACCGTCCCCTCCACTTGACATCTGTTATTTTTATACGGAGAACTTTACATGCATTTGAAATTTGGGAATACTAGTGGCCACTGGAGATCAGTGTTGATGGCATCTGGGGGACCACAAATTCCCGGGGTTTCTCTGGAAAGCAGCGACAGGGAAGAGTACAGAACTGATGGTCACCCTGGGGGGAGCGCAGGGATCCTCCATACGTACCTGTTGTGGGTTAACCCCAGTGGGCAGCTAAGCACTACGCAGTCACTCACTCACTGCCCCCCCTCAATGGGATGAGGGGAAGAGGAAAGGAAGAATAAAAGCAAGAAAACTTGGGGGTCAAGATCAAACAAACAAACAAATAATTGTTTAATAAGTGAAGGATAAGTGGAAGAAGAGGGAAGAAAACAAAACAAAACAGGTGATGCAAAGGCAATCACTCACCACCTCCCGTGGGTAGACCGATGCCCAGCCAGTTCCTGAGCAAAAAAGATGGGTAACTGCCATAAAACTCCCTAAACCCCTCTCTTTTCCCTTTTATTGCTGAGCATGGCGTTATATGGTATGAAATACCTCTTTGGTTAGTTGGGGTCATCTGCCCAGTTGTTCACATCCCAGCGTATCGCGCACCCCAAAATCTATTCCCTGAGGGGGCAGTGTGAGGTGCAGAGATGGCCCTGATGCTGCGCAAACACTGCCCAGCAGAAGCCAGAACATCAGTTTGTTATCAGGGCTGGCTTGGTCAAAAACCTAAAACACAGCACCATGTCAGCTGCTGTGAAGGAAATGATTTATCAGGTTACGTTCACTGCCCATGCCTGTCTCGGAAGACTTCTGACATTAAAAGGTGGGTGCAAAGTCTTAAGAACACTCTGATCGACAACCTGAACTGGCACTGCAAGCTGTGATCCTCATCTCGTTTACAAAATTTCGGGATTGTGTTTGGGCAAGGGGGAAAGAGACGGTGCGGAAGCTCTGACGCCACCAAGTTGCTCTAAACGTGTCACACAGTGTACCACAGCAGTTTTTAAAACATTCTACATTTGTGGGTCTCAGGTAACCTGAACATTTAAATCCACAACGTACATGGTAGGTCAGCATCTGTGGTACAATAATTTGTACCAATGACTTCGTACAGAGGCTGAGCGAAGGATGTGACAGCCACCAACCACCATATGCCCTGCAGGATGTCCCAGCGTTTACAGGGAGAGGCAGGAGCACACACCGGGGTGGGAAGAAAGGAAGAAGCCCAGGCCTGACAAGCATCACAGGAGGGACTTTGGGAAGACCATGCACCCAAAAAGGAGGTTCTTCCCCGCCCAGGTTTCTCCAGGCTGCTGGAGAGGTGGTGTTTCTCATGGCAGATCCCCAGCATGACCCGGGAGGGCTTGTCCATGGCTCCTGCTCAGAGGCCCAGGGCCTCTTCAGGCAGAGAGGGGCTGGATGTGCCGGAGGCTGGAGGACATGAGGGGCCAGGGGCACATGTGAGACCCACCCTGACTCCCGTGGAGCCAGGGAGGGCCCTGGCCTGGCTGAGGGAATGGTGGATCCCGACAGCAGGCTTGAGGACATGCCGGCCGGTGAGGCCGAGGCTGTGGCACCCATGGAACGTGCCCGTGGCCGCTATTGACCGTGGGGCGGCCCGGCCGGGCGCTGCCCCCGGCCCCCAGCCTGGCGTGGGGCTGGTGCAGTGAGGCAGGGCAGGGCAGGGCAGACGGGCCCCCTCGGGGCCTCCTTGGGGCTGGGCCCCCTGGGGCAGCCGGGGCCCCCCGAGGCAGCGCCGCAGCCGCTCCCTGGGCCCGGCACTGCACGGCTGCGCCCCCCCCCCACCCCTCGGCACGGACAAGATAAGGCCAGGGCGGAGGTGCTGGCTGCTATAAGAGGGCATCCCCGTGGGCGCCGCTGCCACCAAGACCTGCCCGCCACCAGCCACCGCCATGCTGACTGCCGACGACAAGAAGCTGATCCAGCAGGTCTGGGAGAAGGTGTTCAGCCACCAGGAGGAGTTGGGAGCCGAGGCCCTGGAGAGGTGCGGGCTGGACTCAGGGACCCCACGGGCGAGGGGGGCGAGCGGGTGGGAGCCCCGTGGGGGGCCAGTGTGGGGGGGCCCGGCTGGGGGTCAGCAGCACTGACCATCCCGCTCCGGCAGGATGTTTATCACCTACCCCCAGACGAAGACCTACTTCCCCCACTTCGACCTGCACCACGGCTCTGACCAGATCCGCAGCCACGGCAAGAAGGTGGCGTCCGCTTTGGGCAGTGCCGTCAAGAGCCTGGACAACCTCAGCCAGGCCCTGTCCGAGCTCAGCAACCTGCACGCCTACAACCTGCGCGTCGACCCCGTCAACTTCAAGGCAGGCGGGGGACAGGGGATGGGGGATGGGGAGTGGGGGACGGGGACCGGGCCAGGGGGCCATGGACCATAGTGGCGGTGCTGAGACCCATTTTGCCTTGCAGCTGCTGTCGCAGTGCTTCCAGGTGGTGCTGGCCGTGCACCTGGGCAACGACTACACCCCCGAGGTGCACGCTGCCTTCGACAAGTTCCTGTCGGCCGTGGCCGCCGTGCTGGCCGAGAAGTACAGATGAGCCATCGCCCGTGCCTGGGTACCATCAATAAAGACACCCTTGCTGCAGCGCCGTGTCCGTCTGTGCTGGGGCTGGGGGCCGGGGTGGGCTGCGGTGTTGTGGTGCTCCCATCGGAGGGAGGAAGGGAGCTGCTGGTGAGGCCAGCCGTGGTACAGGGGGGCACCACTGGCTATGGGCTCCCTGGGTGCCCCCCAGGGCCCTGCCTGCTTTCACCCCGCCCCAGCTTGGGATGCAGCCGATGCTGGTAGCAGAACCCGGGGAATGGAGCTCAGCCTGTCGCCTCGCCGTGTCTGCATCCCTCTGGGGAGCAGGGGGAAGGATGCACCAAGCTAAATGTGGTTCTTGCATCCCCTTGAAGGATGCTCCAGGGGGTAGGATTAATCCTTCCTGGCTCCATCTATCACGACGGTCGTTTAGGACTTTATTTGGAATGCTGTGGGAGCTAAGTGCCTCCATGAGCTCCACAGGTAATCAGACAAGTTCATGGAGTGAAAAAAACCCACCACAGACCATTAAGCACAAACACTGTACTTGAGCTCAAGCCCCTGAGCCACAAATCCCCGTCGACTGCCAGGGAAGTGCTCCCACACTTGCCCCGGGTGTCTGCTCTTCCCCTGGCACCTGGGCAGGGTGGGAGCGGGGTGGGCAGAGCTGCAGTCCAGCACAGGGCCACCGGTTTCAGGGTTTTGGAGCCTGAATTAAAAAAAATCATTGTCTTTAGATCTCAGGTGATGGGTTATAAGATACTAAACTAGCCCTGGGTTTGCTCTGCACTGTGACACCAGAGGGAGGAGTTGAGCGTTCTTGAGGGATGGGAGATGGTGCGTCAGGAGAGCAGTGCCTGCGGTGGCCAAGTGCAGGCAGCAGCCGGGCACTGGGTGTTCAGGGACCCTGGCTGCACAGGAACACAGGGCTGGGAGTCCCTGGGCCACGCCGGCCTCTGCTCCTGCAAGTGCACTCGTGAACCCACAGCGCTTTTCCTCCATCATCAGACACGTCCCAATCTAGATCCCAGTGTCCTCATGTGCATTTCCACCTACTTATTCTTGTGCCACCCGTTTGAAGGGCTCTTCTGCCTTTGCAGTTTGCCCCCCTGATGCACACACAGGCAGCAGACACACCACCCCGCCGCTGTTTCCCTGGGCTCCACTTCCCAGAAGATCAGCCCCCCCGTCCTCCCCTCCCTCCCTGCTCTGAAATGGTGCCAGCTCGAGCTAATCTCCCCCAAACACAAATGATAAGAACCGTCGGCCATGGAGGAAACACGGGTGTGAACTGTCCCCTGCCTGCCTGTGCCAGCTTTCGAACCTACTGGAAGCATCACAGGCCCGCTCACCCTCCTCACCCTCCTCGTCTTCCTCACCATCTCATCTCCCTTGCCCTTCTTGCCTTCCTCACCTTCGTCATTTGGGGCACACAGGGCTCACCATGGGCCGCTGTGGCCCTGCATGCCTTGCTTCCCCCGCTGTGAGCTCCTGCTGCTGCAGGCCAGTGCTTGCATCAGTGCCCGGCGCTGATCCCTGTGGCTCTGTCAAGTGTCCCCCCTTCCCAGGAGTCAGGGTCACCCGGTCCCCCTGCAGCACTGGGGCCAGCACAGCAAGTGCGCAGGAGAGAGGGCTGGGGCAGGGGAGCTCCGGGGTCTGTACACAAAGGGATGCGACTGCAGTTTGGGGAGCAGGGGGTGAAGAGGGCACACACTTTGGGGTACACCGGTTTGGGGTACACTGAGGGAATGAGAGCAGTAGGTGCAGTATGGATGTGTCGCTGTGTGTATAGAGGCTCTGTGGGATGGCAGGGTGCGTGTAGGGGCAGCGTGTGTGCGCAGGGACAGCGTGTGCACGGGGGCTCTGTTGGATGGCAGGGTGCGTGTAGGGGCAGCGTGTGTGCGCAGGGACAGCGTGTGCACGGGGGCTCTGTGGGATGGCAGGGTGCGTGTAGGGGCAGCGTGTGTGCGCAGGGACAGCGTGTGCACGGGGGCTCTGTGGGATGGCAGGGTGCGTGTAGGGGCAGCGTGTGTGTGCGCAGGGACAGCGTGTGCACGGGGGCTCTGTTGGATGGCAGGGTGCGTGTAGGGGCAGCGTGTGTGTGTGCAAGGATGGTGCGTGTGTAGGGGCCGCGTTAGATGGCGGTGCACGGAGGGGCAGTGCGTGTACCGGGGCAGTTCACCTGTGTGCGTGGGGGCTGTGTTGGGTGGGTCAGCCTGTCCGTGCAGGTGCCCGTGCCTAACCCTGCAGTCAGCCTCTGCCGGAGGGGACGGACCACCCAGCCTGCGCTGCTGCGAGCCCTAACCCTAATCCTGACCCAAAACCCAGCTGGTGCCGGGGGGCAGAGACCCCCCGGCCGGGCCGGGTGCCGGTGCCGGTGCCGGTGCCGGTGCCGCGGGGAGGAGCGGGGCGCGGCGCTGGCCGGGGGGGAGGCGGGCGGCGGTCCCGCCTGGCCGGGGTCCAGCGCCGGCGGGGCCGGGGCCGGGAGCGGGGCGGGCCGAGGGGCGGGCGGTGCCCCGGCACCGCATATAAGGACGGCGGCGGTCGGCGGGGGCACCCGTGCTGGGGGCTGCCAACGCGGAGGTGACACCATGGTGCTGTCCGCCAACGACAAGTCCAACGTGAAGAGCATCTTCTCCAAAATCAGCAGCCACGCTGAGGAGTATGGCGCCGAGACCCTGGAGAGGTACGTGTCCATCCCCGTCGTCATCCCCTCTCCTGTCTGTCCCTGACTCCCTCCCATCTGTCCCCATCCTCTCCCCATCCACAACTGTCCCTGTCCTGCGTGACTCTGTCTCATCTGTGCCCATCCGTCCCTGACCCCCTCTGTCCCCCAGGATGTTCACCACCTACCCCCAGACCAAGACCTACTTCCCCCACTTCGACCTGCACCACGGCTCAGCTCAGGTCAAGGCGCACGGCAAGAAGGTCGCGGCTGCACTGATCGAGGCTGCCAACCACATTGATGACATCGCGGGTGCCCTCTCCAAGCTCAGCGACCTCCATGCCCAAAAGCTCCGTGTGGACCCTGTCAACTTCAAAGTGAGTGTCTGGGAAGGGGTGACCAGCCCGGCTCCTCTCTTGTACCCCCCTGACCATCCCCTCGCCTCACCCCCTTGCTCACCATCTCCTTTTGCCTTTCAGCTGCTGGGCCAATGCTTCATGGTGGTGGTGGCCATCCACCACCCCTCTGCCCTGACCCCGGAGATCCACGCTTCCCTGGACAAGTTCCTGTGCGCCGTGGGCAATGTGCTGACTTCCAAGTACCGTTAAGACGGCACCATGGCTAGAGCTGGACCCAACCCACTGCCAGCCCTCCGACAGCAAGCAGCCAAATGATCTGAAATAAAATCTGTTGCATTTGTGCTCCAGCCCTGGCGTCCTGCTCTGGTTGCTGCCTGCAGGGGGGGGAGCGGGAGGGATCTGCTCTGGGGGTCCAAACTGGGGGTCACCCCTGCCAGGTGGGCACATGGAGGAAATGGGTTCTGGTTTTGCTGTCTCTGAGAGAGGCAGCGTTTGGGTGGTGGTGCCTGGCAGGCAGACACTGCTCTGCCAGCCGTGGGGGTCTGGGAGCAAGCAGAGCATTTCCAGGCACTGGTGGAGGAGAAAGACTAAGCGAGAGTGGCCAGAGTCTAGCCCTTGGAAGCTTCCTGCAGCCCCAGCCTTCTCACCAGAGTACCACGCTGGGATCCTCTCTTGTCCCATGCACCCCGTGCATCCCTTGTCCCCATTCAGGCCAAATTGTTGGAGATCATCTTGTCCTGGAAGTGCTTGCGGGAGATGGTGGGGAATGGGGGTTCCCGGCGCCTATGATCCTCTGCGTGGTGGTACAGCAAGGACGCCCTGAGGACCTCCAAGTGCAAGGGCATCTTTCTGTGCATCCCCAGCACGCAGGGCTGTGCAACATCGTAGGACTTTTTCTCTTTCTGCCTAATGCTGCATTGCTGGGGTGTCACTTTGGAGGGGTCCTGGGGGGCCGGCAGGCTGGGGGAGACAGAGGGCATGGGGGACTGCAAGGGGAGCAGACGGGGCAAAGCCCCAGATCCTGCTCCCTGGGCCCTGAACCGCAGTGGGGTAGGGGGTGTCAGGGCAGGAAAACAAGTACAGGCAGCAAAGTGGCGCTGGGTGCCGCAGTGCTGGTGTCTGTGCAGCCCCCGGTCCTTATCGCAGCCCTCAGCGGGGCAGCCGCAGTTGGGGGGGGGCTGCAGGCAACTGATAAAGGAGAGCGTGGGCTCTCCTCCAGCTGTGGGTGTGGTGGGAGACGGGGCAGCAGATAGCCCTGGGGGGCTACAACCTGCCAGGTGCTGAGTAAGGCTGCCCCATCCTTGCCAGGGCTGGGAGGTGCTCGGTGCTGGGGTGAAGGTTCGAGAAAGCCCCAGGGCGGCTGGCACAGCAGAGCCAGAGCATGGAGCCCCTGAGGTTACCATGGGCCCCTTTGCTCTCTGGCATTTGCAAGGATGGACGCTTGCCCCAGCCCCACGGCCTCCAGCCACTATCAGTGAACATACCAGAGGCAGGAGAGACTCCAAATGAGAGAGGGACGCCCTCCAGCCCCCAGGGTTTCTCCTGCAAAGCACTCCAGGCATCATGACCCCATATGCCCACCACACCCGGGCATGGTGAGGAAGGGAAGACAAAGCTGGTCAAGGCATCACTGACCAACCTGATCTACCTTTGCATGGAGCAGTGTGTTGGAGCAGGTTGCGCCCTTCCAGCCAACATCACCCAGACATAGCTGTGAGCACAACTCTGCTCCACAGAACTTCTGCTCCCTGAGGAGCTCAGGGGGAGCAGGGGCATGGTGGGGGGTGGCAGTCAGGGCACACAGGTATGCAAGGTGGTGTGGACTAGTGTGTAAAGCACCGGGAAGAGCCAGCATCCAGCACAGACTTGGGATGCTCCAAACCCGGCCACAGAGGACCCTCGCAGGGTCCTTATGCACATGGTGTATGCATAAGAGGCAAGGTGTAAGAGCAACACAGGGGATGGTATGTGCGTGGAGGGGAAGGGGTTGGCAGTCGTCCCCACTGCCTCTGCCAGGCTTTCACTTCCAACCACCCCCATGCTGTGTTGTGTCCTTAGGCAGGACACGCTGTGTGGCAGTGGGCAGTGTCCTGGCTCTGCAGCGCTTTCCCAGGGCTCTGCCTGGCCAAAGAACCGCTGAGCTCTGAAGAGCCGGGATGAGTTTCGTTCTAGCCATTTGTCCCTGCTGCCACAAGATGGGG
The DNA here is from genome assembly GCF_965638725.1 of Aptenodytes patagonicus. NCBI lineage: Eukaryota > Metazoa > Chordata > Aves > Sphenisciformes > Spheniscidae > Aptenodytes > Aptenodytes patagonicus. The sequence continues at coordinate 289,064 of NC_134961.1, forward strand.
ACCTCAAGCCGTGGTGCTTTATCGGGGCCAGGCAGAGGGTGCAGAGGGCCAAGCCTTGGTCCTGCCTGCAGGGCCGAGCTGGAGTCTCCAGGCAGGGAAAAGCAAGGCTGCCAGGATGGGCTTCCAGCCAGCCCCAGGTCCCAAGCACACTGGGGACACTGGTGCCAGCTCGGAGGGGTGCAGGAGCCCTCCCCAGCAGCCCATTTCCAGTGCTGGGTGCCCCAGCAGCCAGATACCCCATGCCTCCCAGCTCATAGCACAGGGGCTATGAGCCCTGGGCTCCCTTCACTGGGCATCCCTTGGTGGCCATGGCTTCGTGTGCCCCAGGACACAGCCTGCCCCATGGGCCAGACATGCTGGCAGCAGCTTTCTACAGCTTGGCTCTCCCTGAGCTAGCGTTCCTGCCCAGCTGCCTCGGGACCTGCAGGCAGCGCAGCAGCAATGGTCTGGAGCGGGGCAGGTCAAATATTTCCCCCACTGCCTGCCCAGGTTGGTTTTGCAGCTCGTATTGCTGCAAATGAGGTGGAGGCAATCTCTGCATTGCCACAGCAGTGTCAGCCTGAAATGGCACCAGGCGATGTGGAGGAGGTGGACTTGGGGGGGCAAAGCCCCCTGACCCAGGCCATGGCAGAGCTCAGGAGGCAGAGTCACAGTAGGCAGCTTCAGGGGAAGAAGGAAGATGAACATCTTCAAGTGAGACAAAAGCCTGTTCTGATGTCTCCACTATCTGGAGGCCTTTCTCGACATTCATCAACATTTATTCTTGATGGACAAAGCATCTATGGTTCAAAGATACCCTCAGAACAACACAGTATTTTGTTATATGATAGTCACCAAGGCAAGTGGCATCTCAGAGCTCATTTTTATTGAAAGAGGCACTAAAATGACATCAGGAAACAAGCTTGATAGTTATGACTTACCTGATCACAACACTGTCACCAGTCTCTTGAGGGATTGCCAACAGCGTTGTCCAGGTACCTCGGATACTACTCTTATTAGCGTCTGATAAAAAGCTATGGCCCTAGAGAGTGCATCCTGGAAAGGGACACGGCAGTACATACTTCTGGAGGAGGTCAAGCATCCTGGGGGAGTTTACCAGGAATTTCCCATTCAAAATTTAGCAGAGAAGCACTGGGAAGATACAGAATTGGTTTATTACTGGAAGCTGATCTTAGGACACCAGTTGAGAGATCCTATTGCTGGAGAGATGAGGGAAAACATTGTTTTACAAACTGTTCTTCTGTTTATGCATCCCATATTGGCATTCAATATGCCAATAGCATAACTCATGATTGGTGCAGCCTATATGTCTTTTGCTGAAAAACTGCTGCGTAAGCAGTTCGTTTGCCTTGTGGTTGTGTTGAAGATTATCTTAAGTTTTACTGAATCTTTCTATGTTTGGTTGTGAAATAATCAACTATAAGAACATCCTGATTTCAAGAAGTTAGCCTCTATGTTAGCGTTATGTATGGGTTGCTGTGTTACTTGTTTTCTGAGGCTGTGTTGCTTGAAGTCGCTATTCTCTGGACCCTCTAGACCATAACCAAAGCCCCGAGGTTCTATCGTATATAGGATGAGTTATTTGACAACCTGGCAAGGCAGATATTTAGCTGGCCAGCTTGGCAACAAAACTTACTTTTAAGGTGTCCTGAAGTGAACTGCCTTCATTATAACACTAAAAAACACACCCACAGGTCAAGAAGACCCTCGCCCAGGTGAAGACCCTTCCCCTGCGCAAGCGTAGTAACAGAAGAGAATGACGCAACTGATATTATAATTATATGTAAATCACTAACCAATCATTGTAACTGGGAGTGTACTACCTTATAATTTCTGTGTATAAATGTAACGGTGATCTGGCCATAGGTGTGCTTGATTTGTGGAAATTCCACCTTGCGTCCGGCGCCGCAATAAAGAATGTCTGCTTTCTAAAACTCCAAATTGAGTCTTAGAGAGTTCGTCATCTGCCGACTTACGGTAACAGCTGGACAGTTACTCTTTCCTAAACGTCAGATTTTCCATACTGAACTGATCTCTCCGATTTGTCTAGATAATTTTGAATTTTAAGCCAGTGCTTTGGGGTGCTCGCAGCCCCTCCAGCTTAGGCACATCTGAGAATTGAATAAGCGCATTCTCCATTACAACGCATAACTTATTGATGAAGGAACAGTGAATAATAAAGTTGAACCAAGGACTGGAATCTGTCACAGAAGGAAAACAGACTCATCTGAAATGATTCATTCTTGGCAATGGCCATGGTTATTACTCATCTCTTTCTTTGATTAAATGTCCCACTTTTTTTTGTGATTCGAAGTTGACTGGTTTATGGTTCCTTAGTTTCCTCCTTTTACCCTGCTAATGATAAGAGACCCTATTTTCCTGTTTCTGCGACCCTATCACCCTCCGCCGCTTCTCAAAGATACTGGCTGTGTGGAGACGGCTTCCATCAGTTGCTGAGGTAAAGGGGCATTTTTTCAGGCCAACAGTCTGAAACCACCAGAATGATTGAAATACACTTTAATCCACACTTTTTAGGATCCTCCCACCTTCTCCACTAGCTGTTTTGCCAGTGGGAAAAGGAAAAGTGGTCATAGAAGACAGAAAAGAGAGTCAGCCTTCATTAAAATGCCAATTTTGATGAAGGACTTCAAATATTTTCTCTCCTTTCTTTCCTAAAGCAGACTGCTCCCAGCGGAGCAGCCGCATCAAGCACAGCTGTACAAGCCTCTCCAGACAGGATGGGGCTGATAAAAACAAGTATTCGCAGAACTTAAAACATTGTCTGCTCTCCTTTGCCATCATAAAAAGTTCAACATTGCAAGCAACGTCTTAGAAAACCTTTTTGCTGATCCCCCTCAGAGCTGACCTGTGAGGAGCCCCGGTCTCGTCCCGTGAGCCCCTGTGACCGAAAAGCCATTAAGCATCACGAATCCCCCATCCTCAGAGATGTTCACAACAGAATCCAGGTCTTGGATTTTATATCTGGGAGAAGAAGCAGATCTGTGGTAACACGACGTTGGCCACTGATGCCTTCTCAGTGCCGTCGCTGCTGTTTTGGAGCCATTCATCAACTAAACGGCAGAAGCTTTCCACACCTACTTTGCACTGGTTTCCACCTTCTTTTTGTGGCTGACCATGTCTTTTTTGATAATTAGATCTAGCCAGATTTTTGCTGCATCTGTATCACTAGCAACCCTTTTCAATGAGATTGCAATATTTTCCGGTCAGGCCTGCTTGACATTGTCCGCTGGGGATTGATCAGATTTTCACTACAGAGATGGAAATTGAAGAGAAATGCAAAAATTGTCTTCCTGCTGGTTGCCCTGTCTTCCTACCACACACCAACCACCTGAGAAGATCTGAATTTGCTTAGGGATGGTGAAACTGAGAACATAGGAAATGCTGTGCTGGTCACACCATTGGTTCCTCTCTCCCAGTGTTGTTTTCAGCAACAGGAGATGCCATCTGGGGAGAGCACAAGAGCCTAGCCATTTTTGATTGTGCTCCTCCAGCATCCACACCAGCAATAACAGCAGTTTCAGAGGGTACATTCCTGCCTGTTGCCTTCAGCATCTGTCTGTTGACCTGCTGCTCATGAATTTGCTATACCTTTTATAAACCTGCTGATCCTATTTGTTTCCACAACCTCCTGTGGCAGCAAGTTCCAGAAGTTCATTCTCCCCCCTGCCCTGTATAAAGTCCTTTTTATCCATTTTAAACCAATCTACCAGACTCATCGATGGCCTCTAATTCTAGTCATGCAGAATCTGATCAGCACCAAGTCCACGTTCACTTTATGATTTTGTAGAGTTGGCCCCTTCTGCTCCCCCTTCTCCAGGGAAAAATCCCAGCCTTCCCAGGACCTCCTCATACTGCAGCTGCCCCATCCCCTTGATCATCTCAGTTGCTCTGCTCAGGACTCTAAGTCCACTACGTCCTTAGATTCAGAGGCCAGAACTGCACAGATGTGGGTGCACAGCAGGCAAAAGATGCCTTCTTCTCTTGTTTTGAGAGCCCAAGTCCTTCCTGATGACATCACCACATTTTGCCGGCTTTTTGCTGCACATCAAGGCTACGATTTTGGTGAACCGTCAGTGAGGACTCCAGCATCTTTTTCCTGCTGTAATAGCCAGTTTAAGTTCAACCTCCTCTGTTTTAGATCATGTTTCCCAATCTGTGTCACCTTATTTATCTACACTGAAATGATTGACATCCTGTTTTTCCATTTGTGAACAACACTGAAAGCTGCATATAGCAAAGCTCCACGGACTGCGTCAAATAGCCTCTCACCAGTCTCCTGCAGTCACCTGACGTTTCTGTCAAAAGCTAAAGTGTGCAACTCTAACAGCAGATTTGTGGTCCGTATTCCTGGGACACAGTTCTTCATTACACTCTTCCTTTCCAGATCCCCTGTCACGGTGACTTCAAGTAGGCAACGAGCTGCGAGGTAGACACAACTCAACGAGGACCTAGCTGGAGATGGTTAAAACACAGGGTTTTCCAGCCAACGCCGCCTTTTTACTCCTTGTACCAGGACCAGACAGAGATACGGGAGCAGACTGTGCCACCTCTGTGCTCTCCAGAGACCTTTGCACATGGCCAAGAGGATCCCAGCTATGGATTTATGGAAAGCAATACAGCAAAATGTGCATTGCAGCTGCTCAGCCAGAAAGCTTTTATACCTCCTTCAGTGGTTGAGCAGCTGAGTGCCTTTATTAATAGTAGAAGTGTATTTATCAAAATTCATGGGTCAGCATTGTTAAAGCTCCATAGATTCAATTTGGACAGGTCACCATTATTTATTTTTCCAGATCGTAGCTTCAAACAGGGATATTTTCAGTACATAGTCCAGATTTCTCCCCAGGCCTGTTTGAAACACTGTAGGTAATGCACTCTCCAGAACAGGGTCTTCCACTTGTGTCTGACTTCCTGAGGAGGGGCTGCACTTGAGGACTCATCGACTGAAGAGCAAGAAGCAGATGTGAGCCCTAACCATTACACAGCCACCTGCACTATATTCAGTCAAGTGTGTCACCAAGCCAGGCAGAAGCCCTGGCCCCAGCATAGCCACGGTCCCTCAGATTTCAGCGTAGACAGAAGCTCACCAGGGGTTTTCTAAACCTTGCGATTTTTGTTGCCACCACAAGAGGAGGCAGATATCTCTGCAGCTGGATCTTCTGCCTGGCTGCAGGTCATGGTGATCCATGGGTGGCTGCATGTGTCCACTTGCGGCACTGCCTGTGGAAGTGGAGGAAGCTTCAGCTCCAACTTCAGCTCCAACTCCATCTCTGCAGCGAAAGGCAGACCTGGCCTGGTTCAAACTCACCCCTTCTTCTGAGATTGCAAGGCTGTGTAGCCAAAGGGGAAAGGAGCAACCCACAGAGTTGCTAAGCCGATGACAACATTTTAGTGTCCTCATGTGTTTGGAGCAGCTGTCAATCTGGAGGTGACATGTCCTACAGCATCCACCACCCCAAACAGTTACAGTGAACACTGGAATGCTTTTCTTGGGGAACAGGAGCAAGTCTAAGGGACCCAAGCTGTGAGAAAACAGGTATTGTAATGTGGATCTGATTCTGCATTAGGTTAGGTGAGTTTGATTTATGCTCAGATCTCTCAGATCTTTGACTTTGAATCTCATTTTTTGTCCTTTAAGAGGAAAATAACTATACGTAGAGACAGCATTGCAGGAAAGTAATTCATAAGGATTGATTGATGACGAGCTGATACCTTTAAAGTGGAGTTGGAGGCTAAATTAATATAGAATGAGAATAGAAGGGTTGGTTTGTTCTTCTTTCAGAAGAACAATTTCTGAGCAACAGCAAAATCAACTGGGAGAACTCAAAGCTAATATGGAAGAGGCTTGCCATTCCTTAGGGAAAACATTGTAAAATTACTTTATATCCAAAAGAAGCAGGAAAAACAAGAGGGAAAGAGTGTAATACCTAACTGGAGTGTGATTTCCTAATATCAAAAGGATATTAGGAATAATAAGCAGACTATGAAAAATTGAGAGGAGGACTAGCCATTAAAGAAGGCTTTGATTGATGTTCGCAATATGCATGAGTGAAGTAAGAACAGATAAATCCATCAAGCTGTGGGTCAAGATCTCAAAGCTCAGTCATAGGCTTTGTTGTAAGTCATGAGATGTGTTACAGCAGCATCATGTGGCGCTGGGACCATGTGATTTAGACTGAAGAAAATATGGAAGAAACGTGGAAGAATTGTAAGATAGAACTCAAGAAAATAGGGAAATGGTAACAGGAGTGTTGAAGGGGATTTATTGGGCTGGAGGGAAATTACTGATGGAATCTGACCTTGGATCTGGCCTTGGAATTTTTATTAATGGCCAAAATATTAAAAAAAAAGATGTGGCTAGTGTCACAATAAAGGAGGATCAGGATATTACAGGATACTTGCATGGCCTCAAGGGTCAACATAGCAGAAAGGGGACGATATCCTCATGCCCAGCAAAAAGATGTGGGGGAAGCTAATGCTACCGTTAGGCAGGACACATTCCAGAAGGAGAGCTCTGAACGTCCAAGGATAGTATTACACAGGGACAAATGGAAATGAACAGGCACTGAACAAATCTAGGCTGGGAGATAGAAGAAAAGTCCCTTCCAATCCCACGCTTTATGTGCTCAAGCTCAAGCTGGGCTAACTTCAAGGAAGTCTTCTCATAAATTAGATGAGGGCATTGCTAGCTATTGATCACATAAGCTGCTCTGACTGGGCTTTCAGTGATGTCAGAGCCCCTAAAAAATGTCTGGCTCTTCCCTAGGGGATTTCCTTCCCATACCTAATAAACTCACCACAAGTATATCAGGCCTGTGAGAGCAAGAAGCCAAGATTTTGAGCTCCTGAACTAGTAAGTCCATCTTCAGGGAGATTGTGGCTGACTGAAAGCAGGTCTGAAGTCCTCAACCGAGCTGACCCATAAGCAAGTGGTGGGATTTTTGCCTGAGCAAGGACTCCGAGACTGTGCCCAGACTGTGTTATTCTCTTGGAGAACACAAACACATCAGAAGGTGTCCCAAAGAAAAGGCACATAAGAGGAAAGATCCTTGACTCTTTTGGAGACAATCAGAAAATCAGAGAATGAGTTGACCTGTGGAAGCCACATCTCCTGTGAGTCCTACGAACACGGCAGATACGTGAGAGCTGAGAAGGCAATCAGACTTTCTAGGGACGAAAGATTGAAGGGCTGAGCCCCCCCAACAATTTCAGTTCTGAGCTAGGGTACAGCGGGCAGCTACTGTCTGTTTACAACCAAGGCATGTTGGTGTTTGTGATTTCAGGTTAAACTGATCTTCAATTCCCATCTCACTTTCTCTTCGTGTCACTGAGAAGCAAACCCACGGGGTGACCGTCTCCGGCGGCAGCACCCTGGTTCCAGCACCCCCACCACCACCCCCCTTTTTCCCAGGGCACTCTCCCGAGGGTCCAGGATGCTCCTGGGGTTTTGAGCCCCCCCCCCCCCAAGGTCACTCTCCTGGGGCTCTCAGGGACCTCCTGGGGTATCGGGGTGCTAGGGGGACACCAGGACCACCTGATGTCTCTGTGTCATAGGGCTTCCTGGGGTTATCCGGGGTCTTGGGGTGCTGACAGGGCCCCAGGACTGCCCCAGGATCACGGGGGTCTCCAGGATAGGGGGGTCCCCAGGTCGGTGCTGGGGCTCCCTCAGGATCTGGGCACCCCACAAGCCCCAGGCTCGTCCCCGAGCCCCCCAGGTCTCCCCCGGTCTGCGGGCACCCCCAGGTCCCCGCTTCATCCCGGGAGTCCCAGGGCTGCGCCCCCGAGACCGGCTGTCCCCGGGCCCGTCCCAGCGCTTCCCCCGGTGGCGGCGGGGGCGGTGGTTCCGCCGGGGGCGGGCCGGGGCGGGGCGGGCCGGCGGAAGCGGGCGGAGGCGGCGGCGATGGCGCTGCGGGGCGGGCGGCGGGCGGCGATGCCGGGATAGCGCCGGGCGGCCATGGCGCGGGGAGCCGGCCCGCCGCTGCGGCTGCTGCTCCTGCTCCTGCTGCAGCTCCTGGCGCTCCCCGCCGGCCGCGGCAACCGCACCGGCCCCGGTGAGTGCCGGCCGGGGATGGCGGCGGGGGGGGGGGGGTCGGGAGCAGGTTGGGGATGCTCCGCGGGGGTGCTCGGAGGCAGTTGGGGGATGCTCCGCGGGGGACGGGGCTGGGACGGAGGGGCACGTCTGGCAGAGGAGCCGGGTTGGCGGGCATCACTGCTCGCCCGTGGGGCGGCGAGGGTCCCGGGGGGCAGAGGCGCCGGTGGGAAACCAACCGGGTTACGTTAAAGTGAGCGGGCACTTGTCTGCCGCGCAGCCCCGGGAGCTGGTCTGAGTCCCGCAGCTCCTGCCAGGGGCGGCTTTGAGGCGGCTTCGTGATTTCCCGAGTGATTTGGGTGCTCGGGGGCTCCGTAAACCGTCCCCGGTGGAGCAGTGCTTGTGTCGGGCGCTGCAGAGCAGCGAGAGGTCAGGCTGGGACCTAGAGGGGTTTCTGCTGTCTTGGCGGCGGCGGTGGTTGTTTTGCTTGGTTTTGCTTTGTTTTCAGGTTACTTTACTTCCAGTAAAGGCATCAAGGCAGCTGGGGGGGAGCGGGGTTTTGGCAGAGTGGTGGGCTGCTCTTGGTGGTGGTGCTGGGAGTCTGGGGTCCCCAGGGACCATGCCTCCCCCTCCAGAGGGTCAGCCAGCGGGTGCGGGGGTGGAAAGATTTGGGGAGGTGAGGTTGTTTCCCTGCTTCACCCCGTCGCGGAGGTAGGCTTGTGCCAGCGGTGGCTATCCGCTGTTGATGGTGGTTATCGCTTCCTCGCTTGCTGAGTGAAGATGGCCTTTTGCCCCAGGCCCACCCTCCGCTGGCATCCTGCTAGCTGGGTTCCCAGCCCCGGAGAGCTACCCTGCGCTCGAGGTGTGGTGGTTGGTTTGTCTTGGCGCCAGTCCCGCCAGCTGGGGGAATGCCCCTGCAGGGCTCAGTCTGGGAGCCGGTGAAGATCGGTGCCTCCCTAGAGGAGCGAGGGGTCCTCTTTCTGGAACATTTAAAGATGGATTTGTGACCCGGGCTAAAGGAATAGGGTTTCTGTTACATTATAAATGGCCAAACACCTTGCCCTTTAGCCGTGTCTTGTCCAGAGTCAGATTTATCACCGTCTACATAGCTTTACATAGTATCTGCTTTGAAATGAGGGCTTCGTCCTTTTGATGGGAAGCCCTGAAACCAGCAGTCAAGGTATCAATTCCTAAAACTACCATGAGATCATCTTTGGACGAACAAACCCAAGCTGTCGCAGGTGGCTCTTTATTCTGAAATTCAAATAACGTGTCTCCTCTCTGCATCTGTGATTCCACTGCATTTTGTTTCTTGTCTTAAAAACCCTTTTGGATTTTGCATAATGTGTTTGAAATGTGCTTATGGGAGAGGATGGAAACAACATCCATTTGACAGCTCCATTGCTCAGTTTAAAGGCTTGTTTTACATCATGGGACAGTCGAGTGGGACTTTCCAGGTGTTGCCGTGCTGGTGCAGAGCATACTGAATAGATGGGGACAGACACGTACAGGGCGCAGCAAATACTAGAGTACGCTCTCTGGATGCAAATGGGCTGCCGGAGCACATGCCTCACGTGAGGTGACCTGTCTTTCTGGCTTTTCTCTGCTGATATTCAGTCTGCTTGTGGTATTTCCTTGTCAGCCCAGGCAGAGCGTGCTCTGGGAGTCAGCTTACCCGCTCCCTGGTGCAGCTCTCGGGTGCCAGCACAGCGAAGCCCGTGAGCCGCCAGAAGCTGTTTGTGAGTGGGCTTTGTCCACGCTGGCGTTTTGTTGGTACAGCCACAGCTGCTGCTAACCTGGTCGCAGGCAGCGCCTGGGCAGGGCAGGTCTGCCTACCTGCCCTCGGCCTGTTACTGCGCTTGAGCTCGCTCCGTATAATTGACCAGTCCTTAATAAATAGCACCGCTGACTGCTTGAGTTTTTCATTTTGCAGCCTGCCTGCCCTCTCCTCCCCAAAAACCACACAAATCGTGCTTCAGCTTTGTGAGGACATGCTGGACGGGTGGTGACTGTGGCTGTTGGCCGTGCAGAGCCTGGCAGCTGGTGGGGTTGGAGCACTTGCATCAAGGCAGGAGGGCTTATCCCCATGCAGGTTGTCTGATGTTGCGTTGAGCAGGGCCGGGGCTCTCCCAGCTCTGATCACGCTTTGTGTCCCTGCCTACCCTTGTCCTGTGCCCAAACATCTCTATGGACTTCCAGAAACCAACATGCTGTGTGCATGCAGAGGGCAGCTGGGGGTATAGACACCGCTGATTAAAGACTGCTCCCTTCTGTAGCTCCTGTGCATGAAATATGGCTGGGCTTGTAGGGGATCACAGCCAGCTCTTGTCTGTTAATAGCCCACGCACTGCGCTGGCGTTGCAGCCAGGGAGCGTTTGCTTGAAAAGCCCCTTTTGTGGTCTCTGCTCCTTGCTGGCCTAGAGAGCAGCGTAACCCTGGCGTGGGGACCGCAGCTGGACAGCTCTGCCTATGTGCTGTGGACTTCTCGCTGTCCTGACCCGGGCTCACCACCCCACCCCACCCCACCCCCCCCCCGTGACCTCGCCTGGCCCCGTGCATTAAGGTGCTGCAAGCGCTGCTCCCTTGGCTGGACCCTGTGGGCGTGCAGCCAGGGCAGCCCCTACGGCGAGGCGAGGCGGCCACGCTCTTCCTCCACGAGCAAATCCTCCGGTTGGCTTGCATGGCTGGTATTTCTTGCTTTCCTGTTTCCTCCTTTCTCTGTTGGATTTGCAGGGTGCCCGGAGGCTTTGGCTTGGTAATTTGCCAGGGAATTAAACCCATGATTACCGTTCCTGTCTCTTTGCAGTGCCGTGGGTGCAGGCCGGCATGCGTCCTGCTTTGGGGCATGAATCGTAGTTCCTCCTAGGATTAGGTTCCTCTTGGCATGACGTACATCCTAAGGTTCTGGTCCTGCCTGAGGACTGTTTTCCTCTTTGGCATCTTTCTTAAACTCAGTTGGGTCCTCTGCGTTTCCAGTATGACCCTGTGTAGCGTTGGAGGAAGGCAAGTTAAACCATAGTTGCTGCTTTATTCTCTGATAGAAATGAGGAATCTGTGTTTGAAAGGTGCCACAGTTTCTCCCCACTCCAGGGAATTCCAGAGTAGAAAAGGAGCATCTGGGAGGACTCGGCAGAGATGTGAAGACATTTTCTTCCACCCCCTTGCTGAATGTTATGAACCTTGTTTTCGGATGGGCAGCATGGCCTTGGCTCTGCTGTCTCTGTGCAGTTTTGTCCCCTTCTCAACCCTGGTGTGATGTTTCTTTTCCATCCCCGAGTTGCAGTCTGGCTGGTTTCTTGTTGATAATAACACTAATGTATAATTTTGCAGGTGAAATCATCAGCAGGCTGGGGGTGATCTGTAGGCATAGCTGGGCAGAGGGATGGATGGAGGATCTAGTTAGTCCTGATGGCACTTTGACTGAATAGCTGTTGTCCTCTTGCATGACCTTTCAGCCTACCCTAGGGCTGTTCTCGCTATGCCAGCAGCCTTTCTTCCGGATAGGAAAACCTGTAGACTTTGGAAGGTACGTCTGAAAGCAGAGTTAGGTTTGCAGCACATGAATTTTCGTCACGTTGCGTGTCACAAGAAGGCAGCGTGTTGCGCAGTACGTGTGTCCTGAGCTGGGTAAGACTGATAACATCAGCCCGTGCGCTCAGCAGAGACAGACAAGGGCACAGCTCTTGCCTCTTGGCACGATAAACTGCAGCTGGGGCCTGGAGCACCCCTGCGCTACCTGCACCCATCTGCTCTGCACTGTTTGCCCCAGGGTTTGCTGCTGCCTACTCCATGGCCTTTTCTTGTGTCATCAACTTTTCCTCCTGACCTTTTCCTCCTCAGTGTCTCCGGTGATCTGTCATCTTCAGATCACATCTCGCAGAGCATGGTTAAGGCATCTTTTAGTGTTTCCTGGCTCCGGATGACGGTTTCGTAGCAGGGGTGTGGGCGGTTCTGGCTGGAGGAACAACGTGGATCACCACGTAATCTAGTGGGACTGGGATGAGAAATCAGGGACGCAAAGGGCTCCTCTCCAGCAACCTTAAAACTCCTGTGTGCTTCTGTAGCCCTGCAGCCTGCCCCCAGCAGCCACCCCAGCGACTGCTGTGCTCTCTCCCTTTCAGACTCCCTGTATGTCTCCGAGTACTTCTCTCAGAGTGCACAGAAGCTGTCCTTCTACAGCTGGTATGGGAACGCCAAGCTCTTCCACTTCCGTGTGCCAGAAGACACTGTGCTGCTTCGCTGGCTCCTGCAAGCGTCCCGAGGGAAAGGACCTGAGTGCACCAACATGGAGATCACAGTGTATGTATGTCCCTGTGCCAGTGCTTGCTCACGTGGGCTTCCTGTCCTTCTCTTGTCCTTGCTGCTCGTGGCTGTGGTTGGTTGGTTGTAGGAGGCTGGGCATCTGTTCCCTGGTTGCAGCAGCCGTAATTTCTTAATGTACTAGCACTAAATCTGTGTTTAAACCTGTAGGACCATTTCGTGTTCACCTTACCAGTGGATCTGGGGCTGTCTCTCAGACATGATGTCTAAGAGACACCTTAGAAACACTGGAGAGCTTGACAGTGAGGCTGGTGTTGCTGCTCATGAGCAAAGGTGCTCCTGGACCTTTCTGTGCCTGGCAGGGTCCTATGCACGGTACCAAAGGATGTGGCAGAACTGCAAGGGGCTTGAGAGACTCAAACCAACTGGAGACGGACAAATTCCCCTGTACAGAGGAACTGAAGAGGCTGGGGACGCTTTTTGTGAGGGATGCAGGCTGTGTGTGGAGCAGAGGGAGGAGACGAATGCTGAGTCCTGCAGACACAAAAGCATGAGAAGATTGCAAACTCAATGCCAGTGAAGGAAATGTAACTTAAAGCAGTACTTGAGCTGTTGGGGGATTTGAGGTCAAAAACTTGCAGACGGGGCAAGACTTTGAGCTGTATCTTGGGAGGGTCCCAGGTTTCCTGGGCAGGTTGTGTCCTTAGAGACACGTGGGTCTCTGGCACCCACTCCACAGAGGTCTTGGCAGTGACTGAAGTTTGCTGCTTGGCTTGTGCTTCTCCGGTCTGTCCTGGGCACAGACCGGTGCTCTTGGTTGCTCCAGAGCAGCCTGGAACAGATGATCTTCCTACTTTCTGCTTCCCAGAAAGGTTTCCAATAGTTTGGGGACGTGAGGGACAAGGCAGCAGCTAAACGATACCCTAAGAAACGAAGACCAGCCCAGCTAAGCTCAAACAGGTTAATAACACATCACCTGTCATGTTTACTTGCTGGACCTGTTGGGTCCGTTGTTCTGTTGCAGCGCTGTCCAAAAGCAAGGAAATTAAATGCCAAATTGGCTGCCCAAATAAATATCTGACGTATTACTTAGCTGCCTGCTTTTCTGCTACTTTGAACGTTGGGCTGCTTATCTGGAAAGCAGAAGTGCTGGTGTACTGAAGACGGTCACATGGACCTTCCTTGGTAAGCATCTTTTTAGTCTGTCTGCCCGCCCTCCTAAAAGAGGAAATAGGGTAGATGCAGATCGTAGCTATAAAATGAAAGCTCTTTGACGATTTAGCCTATATGGGAAATTTGGTCATGATTATAAAAAAAGGAGTAGCCTTGCAGCTGGGGCTTAACCTTAGAAAGCGTTGTGGAAATTTGCTTTCAGGCTTGATGGAACCATGTAAATCCTTATCTTAATAAGCAGCCAAGTTAAACCAATCTCTAAATAAATCCAGATAAGCTAATAGCAGCCAGTCCTCACCAGATGAAAATGATGCCTCTTGTGGCCCACTTGAAAATGTGGAGGTTTTCCAGCCTGCTCCCTCTCCGATCCAGGCCAAGCTGGTGTCCACTGATGAGTTTGTATCCCAGTTTATCTTGCTGGTGTCTTTACATCCCTCGATTTATTTGCATTCTGGTTTCTCTCGCAGGCACTTTCGCTACGGAGCCCCTCCTGTAATTAATCCACTGGGGACTCATTTTCCTGCAAATGCGACTGTCCGTCCTTCCTATAACATAAGCATCACTCTGAGCAGTGCTGTGCAAAACACCACCTTTGTGAACGTCACCACCCCTGCTGCCGGAGACTGGTTCATTGCTGCCCATCTCCCTGAGGCTGCTGGCAGGATTGAAGTGAAGGTGAGGGTCCTGGTGAGTGTCTCGCCCATCGTACTCTGCCCAGTGTCTCTCGCCACAGCTGACCCCTCTGCTCTCCCCTCCTGCAGGGTTTCTCCACTCCATGCCCCTATATGTTCCAGGCAGATATGTTTGTGCTCAGACTCACTGATATGCCTGTTCTGGAGCCTGGTGTTGCTACGCCACAAACCGTCGTCTCGCCTGCTAAGCCACTGCACGTTAAGTGAGTGAGAGCCATGGCTGGAAAGACTGGGGGCTGTGGGGGGGTGGGATTTCCCATGGGTGCTCTTTAGGGGAGGCCGCTGTTGTTCCCACGGGGGGCTGGAGCTGGGGAGTCCCCAAGCCTGTTTGCCGAGCTCCCTGCAGCAGTGGTAGGGTTTGCACGGGGAGCACATGAGCAGCCTTCTCCGAATCTTCCCAGGTGGTCTTAGAGGTCCAGCTGTGGGAATTTTAGTTCTTTGGGACGCTTTCCTTGGGAAGGATTTTCACAACACCAACCAGGGCCATCTAGTTCTCGCCACAGAGCTCCAGGGACTGCGGTGGGTTGTGGCTGGCTTGTGCTGAGAGTACAAGCTCTGCAAGCTGCTGGTCCCTCCTCCTGCAGGGTCTTCGTTCCCAAGCATGCTGCCAGGATGCAGTTTGAGCTGCGAAGATGCGTGACAAGTGAGCAGAAAGCGTGCACCATGCGGGTAGTGCTGGGCTCCATCACGCTGCCCCAGTCCTTCCAGAAGATCGTCACCTGCACGGGGAACGTAAACTGCAGCCTGGCCCTGGACTCGCCCCCCTGGGAGAAATGGCTGCAGATCATGGTGGAGAGTCTCGGCGCTGCCAATGCCAGTGTGTCGGTGGAGATGCTGGCTGCTTTCACAGGTGGGCTTCCACTTTCTCTAGCCCTATGGGAAGGACCAGAGAGAACTTTGTGTCTACTGTGTCTCTCTTGGGCCTTTGGGTGGCTGGCTGTAGTGGCCTGCGTTCCCCAGCATGCTGGTTGCCTGGGCGTAACCTTGGGGGGCTGAGACCTAGTGGTTGCTTTGGGGTCAAAAATGAAAGCTCCAGTGTTCACCCAAGAGGGATACTCCCTGGAGCTGCCTGTTTTGGAAATGCCTGAAAAGTTCAGGGTCTCTGACGCGATGATCTTTTCCAAAGGCTGTTTGGGAAGCAGTGGCCGGCTTAAAATCTGATGGGGAGAATAGTCTTGGGTAGATGCACCAGTCTGTAATGATATGTTGACTATCGATTGGCCATAAGCAGGCTACAGACAGGAAACCATCTCACAGAGGTTTACTTGGGGTAATGTCTTGGGTTGTAGTGAGGGGATGTCACCATTTCAGGTGACATCTTGTGACTCAGGAGGTCACAAGGTCCTTGTGGCTGTGATAGGCACCTTTGCATCCTCTTATTACATGACCACAATCCCTGTTTGACTCTTGGAAGCTCACCAACTAGGTACATTTTTAAAGTTTTCTTCTGCTGGGAGTTCTACCATCCCCTCCTCAAAGCAGAGCCTCATCCCATGTGCTGGAGGGCCTGGCACTGGCAGCCGAGGTGTTAGAGGGGAGCACTAAAGTCTCTGGGAGCGATGGACAGGCTTCAGCAGCGGGACTCCAAGTGTCACATTCAGCTCCCTCTGCTATGACGTGATGGTTTGTGCCTGTAGCTACATTGGGTTAGCTTCTCTCTTCTGCTTAGCCTTGTCTGCTCGCGTCTGGGGAACTGGTAGAGACTTTTATGCAGCCTGTGATTATGGGACAGCTAAGTGCTGTGCTCTGCCACTGGCTAGTGAATACTCCCTGGGTACGTTGATGTGTTATGATGCTGTGCGTTATCCCTTCTTCTGTTCCCCCTCCCTTTCCCTGCAGCTCCAGGGTGCTTCCACCCACTGTACCGCTGCCTGGCTTCCATCAGCGTCCCAGCTTGTGGATGCTGATGCTAGAGTTCCCCCTGCAAAGATGGTGCCTTTCAGGGGCTGTAGCCAATACTGCAGTGCATGATCCAGCTGAAATACCCCCAGTTTGTGCTATCACTTGAAGGTCTGGAGCTGCTGGGGCCCTGCCTGGATGAGGTGCTAGTCCTGGCTGTGCTGATTCCTCTCCTTTTTTGCTTTACAGCTTGCAGACCAGGAAGTACCAGTTCATTCTTTAACTTCAGCAGCCTAAATCAGAGCCAAACTGGTCCCAGACCAGGTAGCGCAGGAGCAGCAGGGAGCTCCACACTGTCTACCGGAGAGGCTTCACGCAATGCATCCGACCAGAGGAGCTTCTGTCTGCAGAACCAGCCCGTCATTCGTGAGGACCTGGATGTGGTGTCTGTGCGCTACAGGCTCTTGAATGGTCCCAGCGTGCCCGTGAACTCCCTCTCCCCGACCCTCCTCCTCCTCAACCTGAACACTGGCATGGACAGCGGGGGTTCCCTCGTGGTCAGTCTCCTGCTTAACAAGGTGCGGGTGCTGACTGATGGGATTGTCTCCCCTTTGCGGGGCTCTGGCCCTGCTCCTGGGCTGGTTTGTCAGCAAACTCCAGGGACCGTAGATGCCAGTGGGACTATTTCTCTTTCTTTTTGTTGTCACAAAACACTCTGAGCCTGTTTTAGCTGCTCCCAGCATGTCCCCCCTGCCAGCTCCAATTCAAATGCCACAGCTTGCTGGCATGTGGTGGCAGTGACGCAGAGGAGACGAAATGGAAAGCAGCTGCAATGCCATCTTCTCCATGGGAGCCTGGCGCCTTGCCACCAGGAGAGGAGACTGAGCAGGGAAACCCAGGGATGTTCCTGCCCAAGTTGGTGATTCCCAGGCTCCTTCAGTGACACCCCAAAATCCAGCCCCCTGAAATTCTATGAAACTTCCTGAGGGCTGGAGCAGGGCTCAGCCCTGATGTCCTGCTGCCTCTGACTTCTGCCACCCTGTGCTCGTGCTGAAGCGATGTGCGAGTGTCCCAGCTTTGGGGCAGTTCCACCCGTACAGTCCCCTGGGAGGCTTTCTTGCCTTTCAGCCAGCATGTAACACGGTGGCAGTGCAGGGTGAGGTGAACACGGGTTTGCCCGGAAAGAGCTGCTGGATTGATGGGTGACCTTGATCTGCAGCATTTATTGTCACCTGCTGCTCCCGTGTACTGTGGGCAGCGTGGGAGATGAATTGTGCAGGGGGGTGGCATCGGGGCGCTCTGACGTGGGACACTGCTCTGTTTGCACAGACATCCGTGAGCCTGGCCAATGCCACCGTGGTAGCGTGTGTGAGTGCTGCTTCACCGGTGCTGTCCCTCAATGCCACACAGAACTGCAGCACAGGTATGAGAGACGCTGGCACCTGCTACCAGCTCAGCTACGCTATCTGAGGGCTTTGCTTTTAGACCTCATGAGCTGTTAACTGACTCAGGACTTTGTGGGGTGTCCCAGGGAAGCTGATTTGGGCACAAGCCCTCCTGACGTCTTTGTGCTGGCATATGCCCAGGGATGTTGGGGTGCAGATGCTTGTCTGGCACCGGGAGTTAGCCTCCACCAAAGGAAGGTCTGGTTACCAGCTGGGGCTCTTCCAGCCTCATCGGCAGGAGGTTTGGGGATGGTCAAGGCATTGCTGGTGTGCAGAGAAGCTGAGCTCTGCACTGGAGGACTAGCCAAGCAAACAGGCTGTTCCAGGTCCCCTGTGCTGTCTAGGCAGGTACCAAGAGCTGAGATGAAAGAAAAGACAAAGGTCTGGGGAGCAAGGCTCCGCTCCATCCCCCCTGGTGCCTCCTGAGGACGGGAGCAAGGAGCCACAGGAGCATGTGATTCCTGTGCAACTGGTCTCAGCCTGGGATTGCTACGGGCCCTTCTCCCCTGGTCCTGGCCCATCACAGCACCCTCTTTTCTTTAAGCTTTTTTCCAGGGCTACCCTCTGAGCATGAGCGCGTCCTCTGTGGAAGCGATGCTGATTGTCCTGTACCCACAGACGGATGACTGGTTCCTCTCCCTGCAGCTTATCTGCCCGAAGGGCCAGGGGTGAGTCTGGTGTGTCATCCCACCTTGGGGACGGTTCAGAGCACTCTGCCTCTGCGTCCTGCTGCCCTTGACTAGCGTGAGCAAAACCGAACCCCTGTCCTCACTGCTGTGCCGTGGGCTCATCTCACCTGGTAGGGGTGAAGCCGTGGCTACAGAGGGGGAAGGAGGCGGGTGGCAGTACTGGTTTGCTCTCTTGTGAGCACCCAAGCAGCTTGTCTGGTGCTGAGCTGGCATGTCTCATGCAGACTGCGGGTGGCAGAGCCTGCCTGGATGAGCTTCCCCTTACCCAGGTGGATTTTGAGGTGATAAATTGGTAAATGAAAATGCTGCTGTTACTCCTTCGAGGGGTCTCTGAAATGCAGGCAGTTGTGCCCATAGTCCTGCGGTTTGCCTTCCTGCTGGTTCCTTGCGTAAGGGGCCGAGCGCATGCTGTAAAACAGTGCTGGCGATGCTGGGCCTGGGTACCAGGGTCTGCTATGGGCGTCTGGGGAGAACTGACTCCCACCTGCGCATCAGTTTGGCAGTCTGAGTGGAGAGGGAGCCGACGCTGCTCCTAGCTCTTGGGAGAGATGGAGCAGATCCTGAAATAGCGGGGAGCTTGCATGCACGAGCGTGGCCTGACCTTCCGGAGCGGAGTGCTCCCTGGGCACAAGGCTGCCCCGAACGACTGGGGTACCAACGCAACCTGCTCTCCTTGCAGTGAATGTAATGCCGCAGAAGCCAAAGTGACTGTCTTCGCATACCTCACCCCCTGCTTCAATGACTGTGGGCCGTACGGACAGTGCAGCCTCCTAAGAAGACATGGCTACCTCTACGCTGGCTGCAGCTGCAAGGCTGGTGAGTGCATTTTCCTAGAAAGCTTTGCCATCCTTCCCAACGGGAGGCGACATTTTTCGGTGGCGGTGTTTGGGTCGGGCAGCCTGGGGTCTGCCGTGGCTGCCAGGAACAGCCTGAGGCCGCAGCGCCTGCCCAGGGAGCCCTCGGCACCCGTGGTGGCCTCTTGAGAGCATCCTGACTTCTCCGAGGGGTGCTGCATTCTGGGAAGCACAGAGCACCCCAGGGGAAATGGGGAATCAGGCTGAGGACAGCTTTCTGCTCAGTGGTCGTTTCGCTTCCAGCTTGGAGACTCCCAGGGCTTGGAGAGGTGCTTCTGAGCATCCCCAAAGAGGTCAGGGTGCCAGCAGGGCTGCCTGAAGGTCCGTCAGAGCCTGTGCCTTTCAGGGCAGTTTGTTACATAGGGTCCTGGCGATGAGGCCAGGCTGCAGTCCCTGTCTGTGCTTTGCCATGGTGCTCTGTCTCCTGCCAAGAGCCAGCACACAGGCCAGCCCTTAGACTCAGAGGTGCCCCTGGAGGAGGAACATCTGTGTCAGCTGCTAATTATCTTAATAGGATGAGAAGACTGGGCGGGAGTCGGTGGTGTGGGGAAGATGATAGCTCTGCTGTGCTTGGGTGGGTACGTGTACCTGTTCTCAGCAGAAGGACAAGGCAAAATGTGGTTCACTGCTGCTTTGGGCCTGAGCCAGGACGTCCCTGCTGTCTGCTGCAGTGCCGATGATGGGCGAGGAGGGAGATGAAGAACAGCATCCGAATTTCCGCGAGGGGTGCCAGGTTCTGGGAAGCACAGAGCACCCCAGGGGAACTGGGGAACCAGGCTGAGGACAGCTTTCTGCTGAATCACTTGGAGCAAAATGCCCCATCTGCATATTCGTGACCCAGAAATAAACCGGAGAGAGCAGCCTCCCTGGGCTCTGCCTGGCAGGGAGCCGGCAGAAGGGGCAGAGCTGCTGGCTTGGTTTCTAGTGGCACTGTAATGGGATGGATGCTACTTTTAACTCTTCTTCTTGTCTGTGGAGTGCCTGCACGTACCCAGGCTGCCCTGTGACTGACCTCCTTTCCCCAAAAGAAGGGCATGGGCATCCTAATCTTGAATTAAAATAATTAAAATTAAAAAAAAAAAAAAAGAAAGATAAAAAGGCAGGTTTGTTTTTGTAGAAGACTGTCTCAGCTCAGTCCTTAGTATCGCATCAGCAGGCTGAGAATTGAGCCCCGTGTCAAGCCTCGAGCATGCGCTGTCCTCTAGGAAGTTTTCACTCCCACCTGCCCTGCGCAGACCTGGATGTCACCCTGGGCTGAGGCAGTGGGTTTGGTCACCCTGGAGAAGAGGAGTTGGAGGGGGATTGAATCGCACCTTCCACTGCCCACGGGGGTTACAGGGACCCTGGAGCCGGGCTCTTCTGGGGGAGCACTGGGAAAGGGCAAGAGGCCACAGACACAGGCTGCAACGAGGAAACTTCCAGCTAAATCGAAGAAGACAAATTTCCCCCCATCAGAGTTGTTCAGCTTTGCACAGTATCCAGGTCTCCATCCTTGGAGATCTTCAAAACTCAGTTGGGCAACACTCAGAGCAACCTGAGCTGGCTTTGCAGTCTGCCCTGCTGTGACAGGAGGTAGAACAGGAGCCCAATGGCTTCCTCGATGTTGTGGATCGTTCTCCACCCTCGTTCCTGGGATCTCTAGGGATCTTGCACCCAGCTTACACCATCATCTGAAGCAGCTGAGCCTCAAAAGCTTAATGTATCACCCACAAGCAGCCTGTGTGTTGAGTTACTGTAGGGATGAAAAGTACCAGCCTGGACACACCCATACTGTTCATAGAATGGTCCCTGCTACGTGGGAACAACCTGGGGGATGTCCTCGGAGCAGACACGGGGCTCTGCTGGGCTTCCCCAAGACTTTCCACAGCAGAGCATGCGATGAGTAACGAGACCATCCTGAGAACAGGAGTGCGAGTGGCTGATGGAGCAAGGGAGAGGAGGCCAGGAGGTAGTTCTGGGGTGCGATTGCTTCTTCTGAGAAGTCCTAGGCTGCTGCTGGGTGCTGCGGGAGGACAAGGGAGGGCATGCAAGATCCACACAAGCCTCTCTGCTCTGCAGGTTGGGGCGGGTGGAGCTGCACGGATGATACCAAGGCCCAGTCTGTCAGTGCGCAGAACCTGGCCACCCTCCTGCTTACCCTGAGCAACCTCATGTTCCTGCCGGCAATAGTGGTTGCTGTTTATCGCTACTACCTGGTGGAGGCCTCCGTCTACACCTACACCATGTTCTTCTCCACGGTAGGGGTTGCCTTTTGTCGGGTTCCCCGCCAGCTTCCCCTGAGCATTGAGGATGCTGCGTCGGACTGAAGTCCTTGGTGGAGCAGTCCATCCTGGAGCTCCACAAGGAGCTTCTACGATCGTTGGACAAGCACCTCCGTGGACATGTCCTGCCTCTTCAGAGCTTGGCAGGAGTGTTATTTTCACTGGGCTCTTCCACCCATGCTGCAGGTGCTCATATTTGGGGGTGGGACCCCAGGGAGCTGAGATGGGCTTGGAGCATTGCGTACTTGAAGGGTGCTGTCCTAGGAGCTCTCGGCTGCTGTTGGGAGGGTGCAGGTTGATGGCTGCTCTCATCTGCTTTCTGTAATGCCACAGTGGTTTGGTGGAGCTTCCTGGAGGCACTACCAGCAGGGATCGTGGCTACCATGGGCTGAGCCTTCTCCTGCCTCTCCTTCCCAGAAAGCCGTGTGCTGCTGCTGGATTCATGCTAGCCTTTGCTTTTGTCCCCGGCTCTAGTTCTACCATGCGTGTGACCAGCCAGGCGTCGCAGTGATGTGCATCATGGACTACGACACACTACAGTACTGTGACTTTTTGGGCTCTGTGGTGTCCATCTGGGTGACGATCCTGTGCATGTCCCGGGTGAAGAAGATCCTGAAATACGTGAGTGTCAGGTAACCCCGCGCGGCAGGGCCAGTCCTGGGGTGACCATGCTGAGCCCTCTCACGGCTGTATTTTAATGACACAGCCCGGCCTGATGACAAAGCCTGTTTGTCACCCGATGCCACCCTGATTTTTAAACCGGTGGGTTGTTTTGTCCCAGGAGTTTGGATCGTGAGCCTGCATGCTTGTTGGGCCTGAAGGGACTGAGATTTGTGGGAAAGGTTTGTGGGTCCTCTGGCTTTTCCTTCTGAAGGTGCTGCTCCCGAGTCCTGCACGCGTGCAGGGCTGGGTGGCCAGGAGGTGAGGTTCTCCCTGCCGCTGGCATGGCTGGCTGTGCTCTGGCAGCAGATGAGCTGCTAACAACAGTGGTGGTGTCTCATTCCCAGGTCCTTTTCGTCTTGGGGACCCTGTTAATTGCCATGTCCCTGCAGCTGGACCGCAGAGGGGTGTGGAACATGATGGGTCCCTGCCTCTTTGCCCTCGTCATCATGATCGCAGCGTGGGTAAGTACGGACAGCCAGGCAGGATGTGCTGCCCTTAGCTCCCATCCGGAGAACGATCGTGGCAGAGCAGACCCCAGGCTCCAGCCCATCCACAAGGAGGGCTTGATCTCCTTGAAAAGCCCAGGTGGAGGGAGGGCAGGGTGAGGGATTCGCCTTCCATCCCTCCAGTAGCTGAGAAATCTCCCGGTTACGGGTCTCAGCACAGTCCAGCTGCTGCAGCTCCAGTTGAGCGCACGCCTGCGGCTGGAGTGTTGTCCCAGAACAGCCGGCTGTTGCCCGTGCCCTGGGCAGGAGCTATGGCATCTGTGCTGGGCTTTGGTGCCACGGCTGGGTAGGGACTCTTGCACACAAGAGATAGGCCCGAGAAGGGGGGAGGCTGACTTTCTCAGGGGCAGCAGGCACAGCCTCTTGCTGTGAGGTTGGCAGATGCTCCTGGGTCAGGCAGCGCTGCCTGTGTCCCCCTGCCTAAGCTTCTGGTTGGCTGCTTAACCCTTCTGTGCTCTCACACCTCCAGGTTTACCACGGAGTGAAGCGCAGACACTGCTACCCCTCCTCGTGGAAGCGCTGGGTTTTCTACCTCCTCCCAGGGATCACCTTGGCTTTCATCGCCATCTCAGTATATGCATTCATGGAAACCAATGAGAACTATTACTATACCCACAGCATCTGGCACGTGCTGGTGGCTTGCAGCGTTGCTTTCCTGCTTCCTCCTCGGGACAAGCGTAAGAAGCCCTGGGCCTGGTCACAGAAGCTCACTTGTCGCTATCAGATCTGCCAGAACGACCGTGAGGAGCTCTATGCTGTGACCTGAAACTGCTCGGCTCCCGGTGGCAGAGGTGGAGGGCTGCTGAGGTTGCTCTTCACCTGGGCTGCCCCTCTCTCGCACGTCGGCAATCCTCTTACGTGCTCATTCACTGGCCGGGAGAGCGCAGTATGGACCAGGTTTAAAGATGAAGATGGTGGGCTTGTCTTGTGAAGGCAAGTTTGAGGCCACCTCTGCTTTTCTGCTGGGATGGGGCAGGCTCTTCATGGTTCTAGATCAAGTAATAGCCTGTCCCCCACCTCCCCATGGCCCTGGGGGAAATCGCCAATCCTTCCTCCCCTCCTGCTGCATCCATGAGGCTTGGGCTTAGCCCACGCTGAGCTGGAGCCAGGGCTTTGGCTGCTGGGTTCTTCCCTGCACACCCTGACCTAGCAGAGGGCTGTGGGACGGGGATTTCCCCTGCCATCCTGCAATCAGCATTTGAACCCAAGAGAAGAACGGGTTTCTTCTGATCTGGGGGGCAAATGCTGCCACGTGCCCTTGGTGCTGATGGGGCGGGAGGGAGCTGATCTCGGCGTGCACTGGGCCCTTGGCCGCCGTCTCCACGGGGGTCTGGAGCCTCTCTCCCCGTGAAACAGGCGGTGCTGCTCTTAACTAGTCCTGATTCTGGGGGAGCAAGAATGAGGCTGGGACTTGGGCCCTGGATTCAGGATCAGACTTGGCAGGAATGTGAAAAAAACCCCGTGTGGGGACGTGCAAGAGGCAGCAGCAGCATCTCGCCCAGAGCTGTGAAACCCACAGCAGTGCAGGGTTTAGTCTAAGTTTAATTTTAGCCCTCTCAGCTCATCTGGAAGGAGCCGGGCTGCTGCAGTGTCCTCTTCCTCTCTCAATGTTCAGGTATTCACCGTCTTCCTCCCTTTCGTGGGTTCGGCACGTGCGTGGCTCTGCCTGGGCAGCGTAGGTGGTCCAGGATGGCGTCCGAACTGCGCACCCCCCGCTCCTCCAGCCTGCTGTGCCTCGGAGGCTGGATGTGCTGCGGAGTCGCGGCTGGTCTAAGGCCGCAGGCAGTGTCCCGCCCCAGGCAGGAGCATCGCCACGGGCTCCCTGGATGGCTACGGTCTCCTTTGCAGCATCTGTCTCGCCTTAGCCTTACTACAGGGCACGCAGGCATCAGAAAGCAAGGGCAGAAATGTGGCAACCAGGAAAGTTGTCTTTGCCCATCCTTATTCTACAGATAAGGGCTCAAATACATCGTTCCTTGCTGGTTTATTCCAGCTGTGGTCAGTCTGGTGTGTGCTGCTGGGAGCCCGTCCACGGAGGCCCTCCTCAGGTGGCTTTGGAAAGAGCTGGTAATGAAGGATTCGTCTCCTAGTTTATAGGAAACGGGGTTATTTCTTCGCTTTGAAAAGCGCCCAGCCTTCTGCTCAGCTCTGCACTTTATCCCTCTCCCTCCCCTTCCTCTGCAAACTCCCACTTTTTAAGCAGAGGCAGGACGGGCGAAGGGCACTCGCCCGCACCCAGCGGTATCGTCCCCCCGTCCCCCCCGTCCCCGGCCTTTCCTTTTGCTGCTGCCATCCACGACACCGGCAGCACGGCGGGAGCGGGGAACGTGGGGTCCTCGGGGCTTCCGCGAGCTTTTATCACTTTTAGGCACTTTTTTTCCCCCCCACCCCTCTCGGTTTGCACAGCGGCGTCGCAGCCCCGGCGCTGTGGCAGGCGACCGCCGCTCCTTCACAGCCCTGCCGTCCGCGCCAGGCTGCCGGGCCGGCCTGGCTGCTGCCAGTTACCGGAGAAAGCAATAATTCCTCCTCGGGCCTTTTCCTTCAGGGGCTTCCGCGCTGCGAAGCAGGAGAAGCTTTGGGGGGAGAAATCCCGCTAACGTGATTGTTTATTTTGTGTTTGATTGTTGAAATTCTGCTTTTGGGCCCCCCCGGTCACTGTTGGCCCTGGCTCGAGGTTGCGTTAGGTGCCTGGGGCGGGGGTGTTAATTATTTTGGGTAAAATCGGAGCGAATTCCTGTGTCTGGGAAAGAAAAGGTTGGTTTTTTTTTTTTCTTCTTCTTTGCTGTTAATACCTGTGATTATTTTATACGGTAAATTTTAAAGCTTACAGTTTTATAATTTAATAAAGGTAATGGTATTTGAGGGCAAATAGTGGTGGCTGGAGCCGACACCGAGGGGGTCGGGGCAGGAGCAGCCGGTGCCGGGCCGCCGCAGGCTGCGGGCGAAACGCGGGCGCGGCGCGGCCCCTGCCGGCCGCCGTCGTCTCCCCTGCGGGCCCGTCGGCGCCAGCCGGTGGGAGGCGGCTGCGGCCCCGTTTCCGGCCGCGGTGGCCGCTGGGAGCGGAAGCGGGCGGCGGCGGCGGCGGCGGGAGGGCGATGCCGCTGCACCGGTACGCGCCGCGGCTCTGGCCCGCCCTGCGGCTGCGGGAGGGCATCTGCGCGCGGCTGCCGCAGCACTACCTGGCGGCGCTGCAGGACGACACGCCGCCCACGCCCGTGCACTGGCGGCCGCTGGGCGTGCGCTACCGGCGGAACCCGCGCACCGGGGAGCGGGAGCGCGTGCAGGACGTGCCGGTGCCGGTGTACCTGCCGCCCGCCGCCCACGAGGGGCTCTGGGGCGGCGAGGGCTGGATCCGCGGCTTCCGATATGCGCGCAACGACAAGGTGAGCGCTCCGGGCCGGCGGTGCCCGGCCGGGGGAGCCCCGGGCGTCCAGGGCCTGCTGGCGGCGGCCGCCGCCTTCCCCCCCCCCCGCGGCGCGGGGCCGTGGCTTGGGCGGCCCAGCCGGCCCCTGGTGCAGCCTCGGCCCCGGGGAAGGCAGCGTCCGCGGGCCCTGACCGCCGGGCTCTGCCCAGCTCTCCACCAGGCTGCCCAAGACGTGGAAGCCGCAGCTCTTCGAGCGGCAGTTCTACAGCGAGATCCTCGACGCCACGCTGACCATCACCGTCACCATGCGGACGCTGGACCTCATCGACGAGGCCTACGGCTTTGACTTCTACATCCTCAAGGTAAGGCCCCGCGCCCGGCGGGGCTGGCGGGACTCGCTGTGCGGCAGCCTGGGCGAGGCAGGTCTGCCCCCACGCCGCCGTTGCTCAGGGGCTTGCAGGCATCTGCTGCTGTTGATGTATTAGTGCGGGTCTAGAGCTTTCAGCCTTTAGAACCCCCTTGGTTGGAGCCCTTGGCGTTAAAGATCAGCACCGTGATCAAATTAGCTCCAGAACAAACCCAGGGGAACTTTCCCCTTTCGTAGCGTGTGTCCCGAGAGCCTCTAGAGCGTGCGGACAAGCTGCCGGTGTTGCCTACGCGCTGATAGACTTGCGTGTTCCCTAGCAGCCCGTCTCTTGGCGGAATTTAACATCGGACTTTATTCCTCCAGACTCCAAAAGCTGATATGTGCTCGAAGCTCGGGATGGATTTGAAGCGAACGATGCTGCTGCGACTTGCACGGCGGGATCCTAAACTGCATCCCGATGATCCAGCCAGAAGAGAGGCGATCTACAACAAGTACCAGGTGGGTGCCTGACCTGCAGCTCCTGCCCTGGTGTCTGCAGTGATGTTTGCTGGTTGTCCAGACCGATAACGCCCTAATCGCCCCAGCAACCCCAGTGCTACTGCTCCTGCCTTCGGGGTTAAGGGTATGGGCAGAGAAGATCTAAACGTTGTTTGTCAGGATTTTCTCGTCTCTCTGTGGGCTGCTAATTTTGGTCCTGATGGTTTAGGAAGACAAAAGCCTGTGTTTTTGCTGTGATCGAGCTCAGTGAGGGTCTGCAGTAAGCACCGGTAGGAGCTGGCACTGCCGGCAGCGGCGAGAATTTGTACTGACGCTGCAGGGAGGAGCCCAGACTGCCTGTGTGCGGTTTAGTTTTGTGCAGCTGGTGATGGTTGCCAGCATAGAAACACCGCCAGCATCCACGGTCCGTGGAGTTGTGCTGAGAAACAGCCCCAGAACTACACAAAGGAGAGGCACAGCAGCGGACGCAGCTGATCAGAGGAAGCAGGACCCGCACAAAGGGAAAAGGAGAGAAGGGAAGTGGACTTTGGTTGCCAGAAATGAGGGAACAGCGTTTTAAGATTTGTCCGTGGTAACATTCCTACTGGATCGCGTGTTTGGGTTGGGCATAGAGAGGATTTGCGTCTTAGTCACCTGGAAAGACACTACCACCTGCTCCTTCTTTTATCACAGGAATTTGCGATCCCAGAAGAGGAAGCTGAATGGGTTGGCTTGAGTTTAGAAGAAGCAATAGAAAAACAGAGGCTTCTGGAAAAAAAGGTGAGTTCCTGAGGCAGTGCTTAGCACCGAGGTGTCTTAGCTGCATCAGGCTGCGCGTCCAGCTTGTCTCTCACTCCGGGGCGGTAGAAGTGGTGCTCCGAAACTCCTGAACAGCCAACGTGAGCCCCGTTAAATTTGGGTGCCCAAAACATGGGGCTGAGTTAAAGCACGTTGTAAAACCAGATCCCCCGTTCAGGGGGAGAGATATTTAGGGGGCTGGCTCGTAACTCCTGCCCCGTTGCGCGTACATCTTTGCCTTTGGTTGCCTTCTGCTGTACTAGTTGTGCTTTGGGACATGCATCCACAAGCTCAGGGCTCGCTCAGTTTGTGGCTCTCTGTCGCTGCAGCTGGCTTGTTAGAAGCAATATGCAGAGGAGGGTGCACCAGGGAGCTGCGGGGGCAGAAGGGCTTCCTGGGGTGGTGGGGTCCCTCGGTGACGTTTCCCCCAGAGCTGTTGGCTCCTGTTGCGGCTGCAGCAGGGATGGAAAGGTCAGGAGCACTGACTGCGTGAGGCGGTGCTGGGCCATGAACCCTGTGGGGTCCAGCTTCTTCAAGGAGTATGTTCACCCAACATGCTTCAGTACAGCTCTGATTTAGGGCAACGTGAGGAGGGAGGCAAGCACTTTTAGAAGGAAAGGGATGCCTGAGAGCTGCTGCTGATTCTCGAATGCAGGCAGAACTGGGAAAGCTGGTGAATGTCCCGCACAGGTGCCTGTCATCTTCGGGGCAGGGTTACAGAGCTGAGCAGCAGCTGTGTCTGGGGGAGTAGCACAGCAGGTTG
This sequence comes from Aptenodytes patagonicus, assembly GCF_965638725.1. Lineage (NCBI taxonomy): Eukaryota > Metazoa > Chordata > Aves > Sphenisciformes > Spheniscidae > Aptenodytes > Aptenodytes patagonicus. Next base: position 317,262 of record NC_134961.1, read on the forward strand.
TCTTGTTCAGCCACTGAAAAAAAACCTGGCCCATCTTCCTCTGGTTTTAACTGTTAACACTCCCGCAGCACTGGCTCCCTGGGCTCTCCATTAGACTTCACCCCTTGCTGCTGTTCAGCAGGTTCACTGGTTTTAAGTGGTTCACTCCTTTTAAGTGGTTTATCCTCTGCTTTGTTTCAGGACCCTGTCCCTCTCTTTAAGGTGTATGCTGAAGAGCTCGTCAACCAACTGAAAGAACGGGCACTGCAGAAGCAGTAGAAGGAAAGAAACCTTCAGAGCAAAACCCCTGCTGCAGATCAAGCTGTAGGGTTCAGTGGGTCTTCTGTCTGAACCACGGTGTGTGGAAGGGGCCACATGAAGAGCGTGCCCAGGAGCACGTTGCAGTTATCAAAGTCTAATGACAGCCTAAATTCAGTGAGGACTGAGGAAAGAATTTCTGTCCTGTGGCCTCTGAAAGCGTTCTTGTAAGACTGACTTAATGTGGTTCTTCTGCCTGTAAAAGTAGTTGGCTGCTGTTGAGAGCTTGATTGCGATGTCAGATGAAATACGCGTTTTGGGAATATCAGTAAACTTTTCTCTGGTGTTCGTAGCTCGTTAGTGTGTTATAGCAGGGACTGTGAGACATGGTGGTGTAACTTAGATCAGTCCCCAGCCTTCTGCAGCAGAGGCGACCGTGCCCTGAAAGCACGACCCCCAAGCCCTGCCTCAAGCGGTGCCTGCCAGCAGGTGGGGCTGAGCTCCCCAGCCGCGGCCGCTGGCCGTACAGCTCACTCGAACCCCTTGGGTTCCAGCACTCTTTCTGTTTGAAGCTGGCGGTTTTAAAATCTTTTATTTTGTAAAAACGTAGCTGAAGTGGATGTTCGAGCCTTTGCTCCTGTCTGGCAACGAGGGACGGAAAAGCACTTACCAGAATTACGTGCTAGTGGACAGCGCTGCGTACCACCGGTGTCTGTAAGCTTCGTGGTCCTGCAGTGGGTTTCTGGCTGGAGATAAAAGCAGCCTCTCCTCCCTTTCCCTCCAGCTCTGAGGTGAGGGACAAGCGCAGAGCTTTGCGGGGTGGACCTCGTGTGAGCCCTATCTCTGGATTGTCACCCAGGAGGAGACTTTGCCTTAACTTTGCCTTGGGATGAGACATGCTCCCCCTCTCTAGCACGAGGGCAAGTGTACGGTCTCGGTTTCTGAGCCACAGGACCCATGATAAGAGAGAAACTGGGCTTGTAGAGCAGCGTGTGGCTGGTCCCCTCTGCACTGGAATGGAGTAGGACCGCAGGGGAGCAGAAATTCCCAGTGCCTTAACGTCTGCCTTAAAGACAAGAGAGGTGCTGCGGAGGTGGTTGCTGGGTAGGCACAGAGCCTCTGCAGGGCTGTGCTAGGTGGCTGCGGATGAGGGAGGCGGTTGAGGTGAACATGACCTAAATGGAAGGTTTAAGGACCTGGGGGAGAGCTCCTGTCCCGCTGGGGGCAGGGGGTGCTGATGGGGGCACTGCAAGAGCTGCAGGAGCTTCTCCATCGGGAAGCTGTTGCAGACGTTAATCCTGAAAACATGACCCGTTTCAGGAAGACCAGACTTCTCTGCTGCTTTTTTGGGCCGGGGAATGCTTTTGGGCAAGGGGTAGTTGAGCTCCCAGGTGAGTGTGGCACAGCTGGGCAGCCCCAGGGCTGGTAGGGCTGGGTGGTCAGGGGCTGCCAGACTGGGGCTGTGCCGTCTCTGTACGGGGGCAGGAGGCTCAGTACTGCAGGGGACAGGTTGGGTGGCAAAAGCTGGGAAGTTTCCAGCTCCGGCAAGTCCAGGTTCTCAAGAGCAAACTGGCACAGAAGGTCACATTTGCCTAATTAATGATTTCATAGCTAGGCCAGCACAATGACATTTGCTTATCTTCTCCCTCTTCTGCAACTGAGCTGAGTGGGAAGCTGCTGCCCGGCTCCTCGGGGACCCTGACACTCTGCCCTCGTTAGAGATAATTAGCTGGGACAAGCTCCTTGTTTGACAGCTCTGCTCATCATTAGGGCTAGCACAGCTCATGCATTTTAATGCAGCTCTGAGCAAAGCTCCAGACTGTGGCTCTGTCCCAGCCCCCCTCCGTAGCTTTACTGGAACGTGCCGGTGCAGGTCTGGCCTCTCGGGCCCGGTGCAGCTACGGCAGAGTCTGGCTGGCGCCTGCCCGGATCCCACTCTCAGCCCTGGGGGGGTCCCCGAGTGCCTCACAGCTCCTCAGCGGTGAGGGGGCTGTTTGGGATGGCTGAGTGGGCAATTACCAGCTCCTTCTCTGTACTGCGGGCTAGTAGGTTTTAGTTGTATAAAATTATCTTCCAGTTGCGTGGCGCCATATCTCTCGGAGGAGAGCTTTGGCTGTACGTCCTCCCCAGCTGCGCTGCTGGTATTGCCTGTCCTTGAAGTTGACCGCTCTTCAGCGCTGCTCATCGTGCGTGCCCGGTCTGCAGGATCTGCTGCCTTGGGAAGGTTTGGTGGGTGCCGAGGGGTAGCGGGAGCTTTCGGCCGGACCTGGGGGAGAGCTCCTGTCCCGCTGGGGGCAGGGGGTGCTGATGGGGGCACTGCAAGAGCTGCAGGAGCTTCTCCATCGGGAAGCTGTTGCAGACGTGGTTAATCCTGACTTCTGAGTTGGAGCCCTCCGTTCTGTCATCCTGCCTTCGCTGTGAAACCCTCCCCTTGCTCCTTTTCCTACAGCCATGTTGGATGTGGCCGGGAGCTTCCCCCCATGGACAGTCCCTCTGATGGAGATACTCTCCTGACTTGAGGAAAGCTGGAAACTCTGCTTGCGGACCAGGGATGCTGCAGCCTCAGGGAAAGCAAAGTCCATGGTTGCACAGCTGCAACCATGCAGGGCTGGCTCGTCCTCCTGCTAGGCAGGGTAGCAAATGTCTCGAGGTGGGAAGGGAGTCCCTGTGCAGCATTCAGGGTAGTTTGGGCAACGATACCCCCAGCCAGGTTACCTTGAGGATGTGGAGAGGAATAGCTCAGGGGCCAGTGTTAGACCTGTCCTGGTTTTATGCCTGTTTTCATGCAGCTCTGACCACAAATGGAGAGCTTGATTGCGCTTGTATGGTGGTGGTGGGTTTATCTGTCAAGGTGGGCTCAGTCTGGCAGGTACCGGGTTCCTTCGCTGCCCTAGCAAGGGGAATCGGAGGAGCTGGTAGTTTGCCATGACAGCATGTTCCCAGGAAGCCACAGATGCCACAAACCCACAGGTGCAAATTGGGTGCTGTCAGCTTGAGGCTGCAAATCCACCCCAGGACAGGGGAAGGGCCTGGCCGCCGAGCACAGCTCAGACCCGAGCACCACCTCGGCCTTCAGCAAAGGCCACCGGGTGCCGTCCGTGTCCAACACCAGCCGCCACGAGGATCCTGAGCACCGCCGCAGCGTGCACAGCAAATACCAACACGCAGGCTGGGAGCAGAGACCCAGCAACTTGCGAGGATGCGACAGCCGCCGACAAACTGCCAGAGAGCCCTGCTCAGGGTCACCTTGAATTTGGCAGCTTAAGATAAGGCTGGGGTAGCAGTGGAGACCGCTCAGAAGGGGGAACGGTGAAAAATGATCTCGGCAAGACAGCAATGAAAGGGAAAATCCCGAGGAGAATTGGCAGGCCAAGGTTTGTGCTGATCTGTCAATGCAGTTCCTGGGCAAGATGGCTGCTAGCTGGCATCTTGACCACAGAATCACTTGGTGGTTTTATTTTCCGGTGCAGGGACTGCAGCCAGCACTGGGAGGACTTCTGACGGGGCAGGAAAACGGGGCTAGTTGTCCAAACCCAACTGTAGCGCTCTGCCTGAGGCTTTCCTGCTCGGCCATCACAGATAAGCATCGCTCAGCAGCGCTTCTGGCAGGGAAGGGGTTGGGGCATGCCACGCTTTGTGCCAGGGCTCCCCAGGGACTGCGAAGCCGTGAGTTCCCGAGAGCCACCCTGCAGAGTCACAGCCGGGGAGGCCAGCTCCAAGGCCGCCTGCCGCAAGCATGTCTCATGGTGACAGCCCTTCCCAGCGCCACCAGGGCCAGGCGGCCCAAGGGGAGGTGCGAAGTGGTCCATCACCCACCCAAAGCAGTGCAGCTTGGCGAGGGGTGACCCCCGTGCCTGGCTGGTTTTGTCCGTTCGTGGTTCAAACGGAGGAGGGTGGGGGACAGCTGCGGCAGATGAAACGAGGAGTGGACATGGCCACAAACTGGCAGGTTCAGGTCGGGGATGAGGAACACCTTCCCCCAGAGGGTGCTGCAGCCCAGGACCCATCAGCGGAGAGGGGGATCTCCAGCCTTGGCAGTTTTCCAGGTGTTGGTGGACAAAGCCACGGAATGCAAACGGCGGGCTGGGAGATGCGCGCAGGCAGGTATCGGCCACCAGCGCTGGCAAGTTAGAAGGTCAACCCAGGACTGAGAGATTCCTGTTTAATTCATTCCTCGGGTAACAAAATATGCCGTTCTCTTTAATAGTCCCAGCAAGCCTGCCACAAATACGAAAGTGCCCCTTGAAACGTGAAATTTGGGTCCATGTGCTGGTTGTGGAGGCGGCTTGGTATTCAATCATCGCCCAAACCCAACACTGCAAAATAATAAAGCAGAGAAAAAGGTTAATTGGGGAAAGCACCCAAACTGGAAAAGCCTTGCTTGGGGTGGTGGGACTAATTCTGCTGTTTAGCAGTAGCAGGACACGCGTACTGACTTCGTGGTTCTGAATTCCGAAATCAGCATTGGTTGGTATCTTGAAGCAACATTTGAATTTTGTCTGTCTCGCTCGTGATTCCCAGCAAGTCGTGGTCACTGGTCCAAAAACCAGCTTGAGGTTAAGGCCGTGTTTCTCAACGAACTTATTTTCTTATCTATTTACATTCATGAATTAAACAGCATTTTACTTGTAAATTCCCAACAAACCCCTCTGTACTCAAAGAGTAAGTACTATTTGGGGAGCATTAGCAAAAGCAGTGCGTCCCTGCCTTTCACGCTGGTCTCAAAGGCGAGCCTGTGTTTCCCCTCGTGGCTTTGAGGCTCTCAGTTTGGAGTAGCCACTGCAAAGGGACGTGATTTTTAGGAGCGCCGTGAATCATCACGAACCCAGTGTCAGCACAGGTCAAAACTTAGCCTGAAAGTCATCCCCCGTCCTCTGGCATTTATCAAGAAGAGATGAGATTTAGAAACTCACCTGGGCAATTCCAGCAAATGCCTTTCAAATTTCGCTGCTATGTTTGCTTTCGAATCAACAGGACTCAATTTCTACCAAAAAGCTGGACTCGGATGCTGAGGGCTGTGGCGGCTGGGGGGTACGTGCTGCGCTCACCCCCGCAGCTTTGCTCACTGCTTGGGATTTGCTTCGTGGTGTTTAGAGGCAATGGGCGAACAGCAGCAAACGTCCTCGTGGCTCTGCCGGTGAGTAACATTTGTGAGAAGTCATTCTGGATTTTCGGGATCAAGATGGAGCCAGGCTCGTCTCAGAGGGGCACAGGGAAGGGCAGGAGGCCATGGGTAGCGACGTGGGAAACTCTGGTTGGAGGTAAGGAAAAGCTTCGCACCCAGGAGGGTGGTGCAGCCCTGGGACGGGGTCTGGAGAGGTGGTGGCACCTCCATCCTTGGAGGTTTTCAAAAGGACAGGGCGAGGTCCTGAGTGACCTGCTCTAGCTTTGCAACCAGCCCTGCTCAGAGCGGGAGGTTGGACTGGAGACCTCCAGAGGTCCTCCCAACCTCACTTTTTCTGTGATGCAGTTTCTAGTAGCCACTCCACCTTGTGAAGCTCCCTGCAAAACAGCCATCGGCTTGAGGAGGGGGGATGAGTAATGAACTGAAGACCAGCTACCAAGTGCTGGCTGGAGGGGAAGGGCCCTGTCTGGACAGGAGGAGAGGGAGTCTAATAGCTCTGCTCCCTCCATCCTCCGGGGTATGAACGGTCACCATCCTGCCTGAAGCTCCTCCTGCAGCCATGTGCTGTGCTCTCTCTTCTCCCATCCACCCAAGGAAGTATCTCACGCGCCAAGCCATCACCTCCAGGAGAAGTGGCTGCGGGCAGGGATGGCGGGATGGAGGCGTTGGCCACACGCTGGATCACCAGGAGCCCGGCGAAGTGGAGCAGCAGACGACAACCTGGCTCTGCGTGAGCATTCCTGGGGCTGCCCTGGGGCTGCTGGCCTTGGGCACTGCTTGGCCGTGCTCAGCAGAAGGCCCTGGTAGCTTTCCATGAGTGACTGATGGGTTTCCCGGTCCTGCCGGTTCCCAATGTGCTGCTCGTCCTGGCCAGCTGCCGCAGCCCTGGAGGGGATGAGGCGGGAGATGGCATGGCCAGCTGTGTCACAGCAAACCCGGTGGCCTGACGGTGCCCTGCTCCACAGCACTGGGGCTCTGCTGCGGGCAGGACACGCAGCACAGAGGGCAGCCAGGTGAGACCAGCCTGCGGCCAGACGCAGGGTCCTGGCTGGAGCCTGGGTGGAGAGGGACACGGGCTGTGGGGGAAGCTTAGTTGTTATGGTAACTCTCCCAAGTAACAAGCGATAGGATGAGAGGAAACGGCCTCAAGTTGTGCCAGGGGAGGTTTAGATTGGACGTGAGGAAAAATGTCTTTACTGAAAGAGTGGTGAAACATTGGACCAGGCTGCCCAGGGAAGTGGTGGAGTCCCCATCCCTGGAGGTATTTAAAAGACAAGTAGATGAGGCACTTAGGGACATGGTTTAGTGGGCATGGTGGTGTTGGGTCGACGGTTGGACTCGATGATCTTAGAGGTCTTTTCCAACCTCAATGATTCTATGATTCTATGGTAAGGAGTCACAAGAAAAAAAAAAACCTCATAAAATCTACATATGCAAATGCATTAATTGCCAAAAGCTTCTACTCCCTGACATGTTCTGTTGCAATCTCTCCTACAGCCGTGGGCTGAGCTGGACCAGGGACGCTGGACCAGGGGTGCTGGGCACACGGAGCATGGGCGGCGGGTATGTGGAGTTACCTCCATCCCCAGCTCCTGCTGCACGTCATGGGCTCAGGTTGGGCTCCTTGGCTGCAGGGGGAAGGGCTGGGGGGAGCGAGGCGCAGCCGTGCCAGCTGGGGACCGGCCACGGGCACCTTTGCCTGGCTGGACTCTGCTGTTCGTATGCATCTCCATTGCACGCATCTACCAGGCAGCCATCGCCATGGTAACACTGCAAATGGTGCTGTTTCAGGCCAGTTAGAGCACTCTGACAAACACAGAAAATGGCATTTCTGAGACAGGAGCAGGGCTTTGCTCGCAGGGCCTCCAGGTACCCGGGGACGTGGCTGCTCGGGGAAGGTCCTCGCAGGGACCCAGTGCCCCCAGGGATGTGTGTCCCAAGCTGGGGTGAAAGGTGGTGGAGGGAGCATGTGGGATGGGAGATGCTAGGGAAAAGGGAGCAGCCACAAAGTGGGCTTCTCCGGCAGCGCTTCTGGCATGGACGGAGCTGGGACCGGCAGAGCTCGTCCCTGGGACAACCTCAGGGTCCGAAGCAGCCCGGCGCCGGTACGAGGGATGGGGCAGGCATTTCATGGAGCTGCATCCTCACCCCACATGTCAGAGCCGTCCAGCGCCATGCTGGTGTTTCCTAGCTATCGCTGGATTATTCATCCATGTAAGAAGCATTCTGTTCCTTTTTGTGAGGACAGCTCGCTGTTGTACAGTCAGGCTGGATATTTCCCTGCGTGCCATAGAATCATAGAATCATTGAGGTTGGAAAAGACCTCTAAGATCATCGAGTCCAACCGTCGACCCAACACCACCATGCCCACTAAACCATGTCCCTAAGTGCCTCATCTACACGTCTTTTAAATACTTCCAGGGATGGGGACTCCACCACTTCCCTGGGCAGCCTGTTCCAATGTTTAACCACTCTTTCAGTAAAGAAATTTTTCCTCACGTCCAATCTAAACCTCCCCTGGCACAACCTGAGGCCGTTTCCTCTCGTCCTATCGCTTGTTACTTCGGAGAAGAGACCGACCCCCCCTCGCTACAACCTCCTTTCAGGTGGTTGTAGAGAGCGATGAGGTCTCCCCTCAGCCTCCTCTTCTCCAGGCTGAACAACCCCAGTTCCCTCAGCCGCTCCTCATCAGACTTGTTCTCCAGACCCCTCACCAGCCTCGTTGCCCTTCTCTGGACACGCTCCAGCACCTCGACGTCCTTCTTGTAGTGAGGGGCCCAAAACTGAACACAGTATTCGAGGTGCGGCCTCACCAGTGCCGAGTACAGGGGCACGATCACTTCCCTACTCCTGCTGGCCACACTCTTTCTGATACAGGCCAGGATGCCATTGGCCTTCTTGGCCGCCTGGGCACACTGCCGGAAGGCTGAACTCTGCCTGCTGTTTAATCATCCAGGCACTCCTGTAAGATGCTTTTGCAGCTCCTCCTAGCCAGCCCTCATCTTCTCACCCTGATCAACCGGGTATCATCAGCAAACCCAATCGCCTCCCTTTTCCCAGCTGCTGGAGGAGCACCAGGCTATGCGGAGAGCCCTTGGGGGCTGCCCTGCCCTTCGCACCGCTGCAGAATGCCCTCTTTGTATTTTAACCAGGTATTTATTCACATGGGGACTTGCCCACTCATTCCAGGGCATCTTAATTTCCTTGAGACCCATCCTGAATGTGTTGTGAGACCCAGGTGGACCTTCCCAGCTGTGTCTCACCTGCCCAGCAGGATGTGGGGTGACTCTGCCCCGGTAGCCCATCGCTATCTGTGTGTCCGCTCGTTTTATTCCTTAGGATGTTGTCCATCGACTTCTGAGGCTGTTCGAGGACCTGAATTTTGTTAAATCCTTCCTCCTGAATGAAAGCCATGCATGGATTTGCAAGGTTTAAAGAGGTGGAAAGTCTTCACTCCTAACTTTAAGCTGCCTTGCTCCAAGTCTGGGAATTGAGCCTTGTCACGCTCTGGCTCCCAGAGCAAGGCTTCGCTGTACCTGGTATTTTCTCCTCTTTTTCACGTTGTAACCTCTCAGTCTATTTGACATTGAGCTTCAAGTCTTGCTGCAAGGCTTTTGCTCTAGAAATCATTAGCTGTGGCCTTTTCTTTTTGCAACAGTTCTACCACTGGTTCTAAAGGGTGGGACTGGAGCTGGGCACTGGCACCAAAAACTGGGGGAAATCTCCTTGGATGCAGGCACCGGGCTAGCGGGCTTCTGCCTGGCCAGGTGGTCCTGGGATGTGCGGAGCCGGGACTTACCGAAGTGCAGAGGTGGGAAATCACTCATATACAGACCCGCTTGTCCTGCTCAGCTCCCCTCTCCTCCGTGACTGCTGTGCTCTTCTCACCTGTTATCAGTTTTTCCTTGTTTTCTGCAAGATATGCTGCAGAAAAAGGAGAATTAAAGCCTTTGCAGGGCTCTGGGGAAGGTACTTTTGCTGGGGGGGCTTGTGGAGCAGCTCTCTGCAGCGGGGTTGGAAGATGGTGGGTCCCTTGCGGAGGGGCCAGGAGGTCCCGGGTGGCTGGAGGGGGTGGCAGTGGTGGGAGGAGAGGGCAGAGGGTGACAAGACCCTGGCATGGGAGCTGGGGCGGTGGCTGCAGAGCGGGGCCGGTGGGCACGTGTGGCTAAAGCCGTGATGGCGTGCGGCTAAAACCATGCCGGCTCGGGAGCTTGTGAGCCAGGGAGTTACCATGGGAACCGCCGGAGGATGCTCAGGAGGGCAGCGCAGCTCTGCTGGCACAGAGCTCCACGGCCTTGGCGCCTGTACCCAGGTCCCCAGCTGCAAGCACAGGTAGAAGGCTCCCATTGCTGAGAGCGGGGCCGGGTGGGCCCCCAGCCTGCAGGTACCTGGAGAGGTACCAGCTGGTCTTCAGCAGAAAGGGAGCGATTCCCTTTTAGCCAAGCCCCAAAGCACTTCACAGAGAAGCTGCCTTTAAAATAGAGAAAGCACAAGTTGCAATAGAGCAACTGGCAGGACCAGAGCGCGGCGGGACCTGCAACCAGACAGCAGCGCCTGGGCTGTGCTGAGGCTCCCGGCCCCGGGGTCCCGAACCCCCCGCCCCGTGCCTTGTGAGGCTTCCGAACCCCCCCATGCCTTGCAGAGCCTGGAGCAGGCCAGCTCCTGGCCCCAAAGCGCAGCCGGCCACCATGCAGCAAATGGCTTTAAAGCCAGGGCTGTAACACCATCCCTGGGGCGGCTGCACGGTGCAGACCCACTCGCTTGGCTTGCTGCTTCGCTGCCCTGCAGCGAGCTGGGTGCTGAAGCGCTCGGCTGAATCGGGGCCAGCTGCGTCCTGCGTGCAGGTGCAGGATGCATCCTGCGTCCAGGTGGCTGGCGTGTTTGTTTAAGCCAAGCCTTCCGGGCCGCCTCGAGCTGGCTGTTGACCCAAGCGCGGGTGGCGAGAGCCCTGCCCTCAGTGCCTCCCTTTGCTCGCCCCTGGCCCTCAGGCACCCGGCTGGCCCAGCACCGGGACCAGCTGCGTCGGCTGCGGCTGCTCCCAGCACCAGCCAGCCCCTTTCCCCAGGCTGCTCCATTTCCCTGGAAGCCTTCGGTGACAACATTGTCACCAGCCCTTTGCACACCCAAGAGGGCTGTATTGCGTGCATCACCCCCACGCATGGCTGCTGACACCTTCCAAGCTGGCCACTCTTCCAAGCTGGCCTTCCCTTTACAGGTCATCTCAGTTTCCCGGGTAGGGTGTACTTACTCAGGTGCCCACAAAGTCTGTTTTCAGGAGCACCTCTGCTAACTCGCTGGTACAGCTGTCAGAGTGAGTGGCTTGCCCTTTCCTGGCCCTTCCTGTAATAATGTGAAAAGAAAAATTGTTATCGCATCTGCCAGGCACCAGACTGCCCTTTCTGGGAGTGGGTAGGTAGGGCTATTTGAGTATCATCCATATTTGAGTATCAGCTGGTTCATCCCCCAGTTCCTTCAGAAGCCTTGGAGATGCCTCCTGGCCCCATGGCTCTTTGCTGCTCCCCCCTCAGCTGGTTTCACGTCATCTGTGGTCACCCCTGTCTCCTCTGCACTCCCCAGCGAGCAGGGTGGGAATCGCCCAATTCTCTCACTGCCAGCACCGAAGCAAGGAGCTCAGGCAGTGCCTCCCAGTGCTTCTCCTGCAGCTGCCCTGATGGACTCCTCCCTCTGGATGTCTGTGAGGAGGGAATGGGAAGATGACCTTGGCTTCCTTTCCCTCAAGCCCACCCTGCTCCTCTCTCGCCCTGCTGCCCGTGAGCTCTCCATTTTCCCAGGGTCTCTCCAGCCCTTAGATTCTCCCCAAGACCCTTTTTTTCCAGTTTTCCTGAAACTGCTGTTTGGTGCCACTGATGACTGGTGGGGACAGAAGCACCCTGCAGGTCCCATGCAGGTGTTCCAGCCGGTGAGGCTGGGCTGGGCGCCCATTTGCTGTTCTCTGGCCGCAGCCTCCATCCCTGGACGGTGAGGACAGGGACAGGGCCACGCTCCCGCCTGCCTCTTGCCTGCAGGACCCACCCGGCCAGGAGCACGAACCCTGCTCCTCTGTCGGCTGTGCAGCCGCCTCTGGCCCATGCTCATGGGTCTGGCAACAAGACCTGTGTGTATCGCTCTGTCCGTCATCGTTAAAGACCCTCCAGGTGTAACGAGAGGCTCCGTGCCTTGCAGACCTGGCAAGGGAGCTGCTCGGCATGAAGGCAGCGGGGCAGAGCGGGTGCCCCAGCATCCCAGCCTCCAGGGACGAGCATGGCCAGGGCCAGAGGTACGAGCTGCCCCATCCCAGCCAGCACCGCCGGCAGGTCCCACAGAGCCGGAGAAAGGGCCGGCTGAGCCGAGCAGTGCTGGTGCCTGGGCAGAAACCTCACGCACTGTGAACGTGAATCGCTAATGGCAGCAGTGGGGAAGGAGGGCAGAGGCGATGGAGGACTGTTCGACCCCATCCTTGCCCTCCGGGTGAACCGGTGTGAAATCCCCATGAAAGGCAGGAGTGGTGGCTGGCAGCCTGGTGGCGAGAGCCTGGTGGCGAGAGCCTGCTGCGGCCAGACCCTTGCACCTGCGGGATGTTGTGCATCCCCACCCAGCGCCGCTCCTTGGAGGAGGATGATGGTGAGGGCTGCACGATGGTGCAGGAAAGCCCCGGCATCGAGGCATTGTGCAGCGGGGGTGATGGGGAAAGGCTGGCCGGGGGGGAGGCAGGTGTTTTCTGCAACAGCCTTCAAAGAGTTTTCCTTAAGTGTTACTGCTCTTTAGGGCTTCCTCCTCAAAAAAAAAAAAAAAAAAAAAAAGAAGGGAAAAAAAGGCGATGAGGAAGAGCAATCTCTCGGTGTGGGATGAAAGCGGCCTGTCTTGACTATTTACCCAGCAATTATAAGTAAATCGGTGGTGCCTAACGGGGCCGGTTGCCATAGTGACGATGGGATGGAAGGACCAGCATTTGGTCCTGGCCGCAGCCAATCAGGCTGGGAAGCCCAAGCTGCAATATAAAGTAAAGATTCCCATCTTCCAGCCACGCACTTGCCAAGAAAGGGAAATAGGTTCAAGAGTCTGGGGAAAAAAAGTGCTCCGGACGGCGGCAAGCAGGGCGGCTGCTCCCGTCATGGCGGACTGCGAACGCCCGGGCAGGTGAGAAATCCCAACTCTCCCCATCTCCCCGCTTATTGTTCTCCCGCGCCGCGGTCCCCTCCGCCGCCCCACCCCACCCATGCCGCCGCCCCGACCCCCTCGCCCCGGCACCCACAATGAAACCCCCCTTCGGGCGAGAGACAAAGAGAGGCGGGTGGAAAAAGGCTCCACCATTCTCCCCAAATTGCCATCGTAGGCCTTTCAAATCAAATTTCGCAAAGCAGCTTCATCAAAGGCCCCCGGCTGAGAGGCGCGAGCCCCATATTCCTGCCCCCCCGGCAGGTCTGGGGTGGTGTGGCGATCCCACACAGTCGGCACCGCTCCAGAAGTGTCTTTGCAAAAAAAAAAAAAAAAAAAAAAAAGAGGGGGGGAAAAAAAAAAGGGGGGGAGATGGAGATAAAAAAAAACGCAAGCGAGAAAGAGCGGCGCCTAAATTGCTCATCGTCTCCCCATCTCATTACTCACGACTTCTGAGGACGGGTATTTCCAAAGGCTGCTATGAAAGACTTGTGAATGGAGCCCCCCCCGTATGAGATCAAAGCCCGAGGGCCGGGACGCCAGGGTGTGCCGGAGGAGGGGGCGAGCGGCGGCGGCGCCGCAGGATGGTGGGGGGGAGCCTTCCTCCCCTGCTGCCGCTGCCCTCCATGTTTCCCGGTGTCGCTGCTGCCGCTGCCTGACCCATCTTGCAATGGAGACCGGGGACGGCGGCCGGAGCCCAACGGCTGAAACCGAGGCAAGCAAACTCCACCGGCTCACAGTTCGGCAACTCTCCCAAAATTCATGATTAATAAAGGAGCTTATTCCGGCCGGGACCTCTCCGGACACCTTGAATTGCAGATGAGTGGGCGGCTTCCCCATCGCTCGAGCCCACTCCTTGGATCTCTTCCCTCCCCATGCCGCGGCATCGCGAGCCCAGTGGGCCACCAGCAGAAGGGCCGAGGACAAAGGCAGGAGGACAGAAGTTGTGCCACTTTCCCTTCCCGCTGCCTCCCTTCAAATACGGGCTGCTTGCTTCTGCTCAGCGACAAATTTGGCTCCGGGCAGCGTTCCCACCACCAGCACCACCAGCAGACGGGCGCCCCATGAGCGGCACGGAAAGCAAACTCACAGATGGTAAAATAAGAGAGTCGTGTAGGGTTCAAAGAGACCTTCTATGTCAATTGTTATATTATTAGGTAAACTCTAAGAAGAAAATCTTTTAATCCACTGTGGCTAATCCAGTCCACTTTTGTTGGCCAGGACATATTCACCATCAACAAAAGGCTCTGGCCGACGGACACCGGCATACATAATGTATTTATAACTGCGGGAGCTGGCTCGGCGGCAGAAAGAGCCACTGCTTGGGCCAGCAGCAGGGGCCGGGGCGGAGGATTTGCCCGACTTTTATCAGTTTTATTTTCATTTCAAAGAACCCGGCTGATATTTGCACTGCGCCGCTTACCAGGGGGAGCACAAAGAGGGCAGGGATGTTCCCAGCACCGGCCAGCCCCGAAACCCCACTGGGACCCTGCCAGGACCCTCGCTCCTCGCCTTCCCCCGGGGCTGGGGCAGCGCTGGGGCGGTGGCAGCAGAGAGGGCCGCAAGGGCAGGTTTGCCCCCATGCCTGGTTTTGGGGTGACGGTTACCATGGGGAGTTGGCAGCTGGGCACAGCTGGGGTGGCTGCCCCCCGAAACGGCTGTCCTGGGCTGGCAGGGTCCCCTGGGATTTACCCTGGGAAGGTGCCGTTGCACTGGGATGGGGGGGAGTCACCTTCCCACAAGGACGTGGGATACAACTGATGTGAGGAAAGAGCTACAAAGGGCCGGCACTGCAAGGTGGAGAGCGGTGTGTGGGTAGACCTTGTCGTCCAAACCCGGGGAAAGCAGAGACCAGAGCTGAGGAACCCAAAAAGCAAATAAAAACCAACGGCGGCAAAGGGCAGGTGGGGCGTGAGCGTGGACCACGTGGCCACAGCCTGGCCGATGCGGGGTCTTCTGGCAGGAGGAGGTGGGAGCTGGTGGGACCGAGCTGAGATGGGTCAAGGTGGCAGCTGCAAGCTGCGGGTTGCGGATGTTGGAGGTGAGCAGGGGACACCAGCCACCCAGCTCCTTCAGGCCACGGGTACGGCCCATCCTGAGCAATGGGTTCCCCCGGGGCAGGTGCTGGAGCGCCTGGTCCACAGCGGTGCAGGAGGGGATGGACGGCCAGGCTGGGTCCACAGACTGAACCGGTGTTTGAAAATGGCTGTGAAACGCCTGGCTGGACAGGCGCTGGTGGCCATGGGATGAGGATGGGACTGAGCAGCAGAGACCTCTACAGAGCAAGGAACCAGGGTCTCCAGTGGGGGTGAGCTCACCCAGGAGCTCGTGGTCCTCCCAGGATGCCACTGAGGCAAAAACATCCTTATTCCCACCAAGGCTAGTGGCTCAGATCCAGCCGCAAGGATCTTCATGGAGACACAGCAATGGAGGGACCAAAAGGATTTGTTTCAAAGAGCCCAGAGGGTTTGGCCGTGGTTTGGTCCTCATGACAAGGGACAGCGAAGGAGAGGAGCCCTCTCCTGAGGGGGGGGCGGGTCACCACAGCCGCAGATGCTCCCCGAGGTGGGCACAGGGTGTTCAGCCATGGGGGTGGCGCTAATGGGGCACTGATGGGCAACACCAGTGTAAGTGGCCTGGGGAGCAGAAGAAATGGCCTCCAAGGGATACTGCAAGCCCCGAGTCAAGCTTTTTCGCTTTCACTGCACTCACAGGTACTTGGAGTCCTCCAGAACTACAGTCTTCCTCAAATGTGGTTAAACAGGCCAATGCTCAAAAGTTTCTGCAGGGAATGGATGCACATACAGAGTGCAAAGCCACAAGTCACCAGCCCTGGATGGTCCATCCTGAGACCCACCAAGGAAGCCAAGGGACGGGGGGTCAGGGATGTGGATGCCACCCATGAAAGCAGATGCTCTCCAAAAGGCTGAAGCGTACCAGGGGCTGTCGGGGCGCCCTGACTCACTGAGCCTCGCTGCCCAACCCAGCCCGTTGCTCTAACCATCGCCAAGGCATCCCCAAAACTCCTGGCTGCTCTGTATGGCGCGTCCAGATGTCCACCCAGCACAGGAGCTGCCAGGCCAGATGGACACACAAGGAGCACAAACCACCTGTGAGACAGAGGATGAGAATTCAGGCTAAATCATCCATTTTCATCAGGCGAAAGTTTAACGGCAGGGGCTGGAGAGGTGCCAGGCTCTGGGCAGCTGTTGAATGTGAGACTGAGCTAAATAGCCTGAGTTAAAGATGTTCAGCGTTGGAGATCTGAAAATGTCTCTCCATTGGGAAAAGGGAGCCATGGACCTCCTCTGCAGGCACCTCTGCTCCACGTCCCACTGCAGGAGAAGGCTCAGGTGGGCTGGGATGGCTTGCGGCATGGGCTGGGGTGTCGTGGGATGGCTGCCCACAAGATAGTCATCTCCAGACACAGCCCATGGGCGCTCACCCCACCTCATGGTCCTGGGGGGGTCAGAGAAGTGTGGGAAGAATCAAAGTCCATGTCAACCTTCTCTGTGAGACATGTTCTCCACAGCACGTCCTTGGCACACTGGGGAAGCTGCTGCCGCAGGAAGATGCTAAGTCCAAGGTCTGGCAAGGTTTGGTGTTGTACATCCACCGCCACACGATTTCTTGTGCTTTGGCCAATTGTAACTACAATGGATCAGGATGAAACACAATATGAGGCCTGATTTGCTCGTGTTTGCCAGCCGTGGGTTCTCCTGAGGCTGGTCACCACGCCAGCCAACGCTTGTCTGTTGAAGGACTTCTGGCAGAGGAGATGCATTGATAAGAAAATGCCCAGCAGGATGGTCAGAGTGGGGAATACATCCCCTGGGAGAAGACCAGGAGAGCCCGGCACACCGAGGTCAGAAAAGCTGAGGCTGCGGGGATGGGGCTGCTGTCTGACCCCACCACGGGGGGAAGAGCTGCGCAGGCTGAAGGATACAGCTGGCACAAGCCTGAGTGGTGTGAAATGGCTGCCGATGGGCAGGCTGGACACCAGAAGGCGGCTCCAGCCCTGCAGAGCAGGGGACGGCAGTGGCCTCCGTGTCCTGACTGGGGACAGGGGCCAAAGGGCTGGGAAGCAGTACCGCTTTATGGAAGATGGTCCAAGGTTTGGGACCAAGAGATGGGACACAGCAAAGCTTGAGACACCTGCCCAGCCTGATGCTTACGTCTCTGCCGAGCAGTTCTTGCTGTCTCCTCCCCAGGAAAGGAGAGGGCCATGGGATGCTCATGATTGCTAGCCCACGTCTCCCCTGGCTCCCAGCCATCCTGTCCTGGAGAGGACTTCGCTCTGCTGCGGTTCACCTGCCCACCATGGCACGGGAAGGGGAGGGGATTTTAGGAAAGAGGCGGCCTGGGGTTTCACACCCAGGGAAGAGAGCTACCAAGTGGTAAGCATGAGCAGAAAGGGACCACTGACGGTCCCAGAAGTGCTGGCAGAAGGGGACGGGGAATCTCATGGCTGACATTCAGCACCAGGGCAAGTTTGCCTTGGCTGTGGTGCACATCTTGGACACCTCCAAAGACAGAGATCCCCCTACTTCTCCGAGTTTCCTTCCACGGTGAATGATTTTGTGAGCAATTTCTCCGGTTCTGTGTCAGGACGACTCTGATGCTCTCCACATCTCGATGAGGGAAAGCCTTGAGATGAGTCAACGCCAAGATGATCTCCTGGGCTGGGCTTGTGCTAGGGCAGCTAAAACAGCAGAAGAGTTTGAAGAACTCTTCCATAAGAGCATGAATAAATGGCACTCAGTGAGCACCCCCAGCTCATCAGCCGTGGCTCAGCGCAGCATTGGTTCGCTAATGAGGAGCAGCAGAGCCCGCACCAGCCTGCCCACCCACACAGCCTCCTCCCACCACCACAGCCCCACCAACCCCAGCAGACTTGGGTGTCCCCAGCTGGTCTGCAGACCTCCAGTCATGGCAGAGATGGTGCAGCAGGAGGGCCTCCTCCTCATCACATCTCTGTGCATTTTTGCTCTTCTCTGCAGAAGGAAGCAGGTAAACCCCAGGGTCACTGCTGGGCTGGGTCCAGCATCTTGGCTCAGCTGGTCAGGACCTCAGCTGGCGTCCATCAGTGCAGAGCCACTCCTGGTGCCGTTCCTAGGACCTCATTCCCACCACGGAAGAGGAACCCTGCAGAGAAACCTCCTTTCCCAGAGGTGGTGCAGCCCTCAGGCAGGTCACCAGGGGTGGAGGGGCTCCAGGACTTGCCTGTGCCGAGCCCTGGCTGCCCTGGTTGGGTGCTGGTGACACAGCAGTGCAGGGGTCCCGTTTACCAGCTCGGCCGGGAGGGTTGGCCATCACTGGAGAGGTGGGTGCAGGATGGTTGCTCTGAGGAAGGGCCACCTCACAGGGGAGATGGCAAAGGAGGGCAACCCCTACCTGGGGCTGGAGGTTTTGGAGGTGTTGCTGGGAAGCAGGAGGTTGGGAAAGGGGTGGTAGAGGCTGGGGTCCCAGCAGAGGTAGGGAGAGACCGCAGGAGGGACTGTGGCTGCGTTACCAGAGAGCTGGAAGAGCAGGGGGCTCCCAGAAGTGCCCTGCCAGGACTAGGGGTCCCCCATCCAGGGCTGGCTTGTCCCCCTAGCCTGGAGCAGACCTGGTCCCTTGGTGCAGCATGTCGTGCCGCAGAAGAGCCCAGCGAGGGCTCTGGCTGGTGGGCTGTGACTTCCCGCGAGCGCGGCCGTCCTGCCTGCCGCCGGGCAGCCACCAGGAGCCCATTACCGGCAATTAGCTGCAAACAGCTTCTCAGCCTGGCTGCTGGCCTGCCTGAGCACTCAGAGCCAATGCTTCTCCGGGGCACAGCATCTCTCAGAGGAGCATCTGGGGCATCTAATGCCCTGAGAGGCATTTCCATCAAGGAAAACCACTCTGCAAGAGAAATAAAGGGTGAAAATGCCATGGGGCTTCCCTCAGCAGCACCCCAATGTGATCACAAGGATCTTTTGCCTCAGCCAAGGTCTGGATGGGTTTTGGACCTGTGCACACCAGCCACAACCTCAGCGGCCATTGTCACTTCATGGGCTGGGAGCTCTCCTGGAGAAGGACAACAGCGAGTTGAGACCTGAACTGTCAGGTATGTGCACAGGTAAAATGATTTCCAGAGCTTGTCCTGGGTGCACAAGTGTTTCTGAGATGTCCGCACAAGCCTCACCATACCCAGCAAAGCTGGCCGTAAACCCATGGGCCACTAAATGGACTCGCAATAAACCAAAATTGCATGACAGAGAGCTCGCTGAGCGTCTTCCACATCTCTGGGAAGAACCTCGTCAAAGCAGATGCACTGTCAGTGAGCCTCGTCCCAGGCAAGAACTGAAAAACCAGCAGCGTGGATCCAACTGGCCACCACCTGGTCACCAGACGTTGGCCAAAACATGGTCAACAGACCTTACTTATCACAAAACTTTTTGCCAGCTCCCTGGGAGAGCTGACCCTCCAGGACGGGTGAGCCAGGAGTGTGGGGACAAGCACTTACTCCCCAAGCCGGACTGCTGATAGGGATCATATCAAAACAGTCAGGCTGGAAGTCTGCAAGGCTGTAGGACAGACATCAAGGCATCGCTGAGCGCTGAGCTTGCTTTCGCCAGCCAGGCTAGTGACCACATCTAAGCCAGAAGATCTTGCCCAGTGTTGCAAAACAGATCTGCAAGAGCAGAGCAACCGATATTTCCAGCAGGACTCTTGACATCAGCCTTCCCTTACCCCCCAGTAGCCCAGCTGGTCGGGATCACTGATGGCTGGATAAAGGAGATCCGCCTCTCCCGCCAGGATCAAACAGGTTTAATTAGCATGGGCTGCTCTGGGACAAGCCTGCCAGCAGGGACCAGCTGTCTCATTGCAGCTGTCAACAATGTGAGCCACCAGCCAGACCCCATGTTCCTCCCCGGGGACGATGCCCACCGCGTGCCCACCTTGTCCCATCCCGCCGCAGGGACGCTGGAGCAGCAGGCGCAGAGGGCGAGCGAGCGGCGCCCTGGGGCAGGTGGGTGAGCCCTGGGTCTGCAGTGGGGCTTGGGGACCAGGGACGGGGATGTTCCCCCGACACCGCTGCTCCCTCTCACCCCGGCTCTGCAAGGTGGGACCATTTCTGTGGTGATAACCGCTCCAGAGCCCCCACGCTCAGGGACGGGACAGCCCCAGCATGGCTCAGGACAGAGCAGAGCCTGCTCCAGACATCTCCAACTCATGGAGGGCCAAGATATGAAGTGTGTCCTTCAGGACCATAGGAGCAGGACCCCCTCCTGCAAGCAGGGACTGGAGGGTGTCCCCACCTGGCCCAGCTCCCCTGCAAGCATCTCCTGGGCAGGGTGGTCCCAGCGGGGACGAGCTGACATCTCTTCTCTCTGCAGAGTGGCGCTGCTGGGACGCACGTGGACGGCGTCCCACCCCCGGCCCCCTGAGATGAGCAGCGAGCCTGGTGGTCTGGAGCATGGAGTGGCAGGCGTGCGGGGTGCAGGCCTGGGGCGGACCCCAAAGGTGGGTGCAGGAAGGCGCGTGGGGTGGGGACATCGCCCAGGGGTGCCTGCCTTCACCGGCTGGTGATGAAGAGCTTTGGGCATTGGCGATGCTGGCCGAGTGTGTGTGTGATGGCTTTTGGCAGAGAGGGTTGATCAAAACTGGGGGAGTCACGGGGTCTCAGATCCGGCAGGGGTCTGGCGGGCTCTCTTTGCTCTGCTGGACGTGGGCAACTCTTCCCCAAAAGTGGCACAGGGGCCAGGTGGAGGGCTGGGGAGAGAGCGAGGTCCTGGCGTCGGTTTGTGCGCTCCTTTCCTGCACCGTGGCCCAGAGCAGCAGCACCGGCTCCTTGCCCGGGCAGGGCTGGGGCACGTGCTGCATCCTCGCCTCTCAGCAGGGATGAGCTCAGCAGCCGCCCACTGCCCACTCCCACCCTGAGCGAGGTCTCAGAAGAAGCTAGGTCCCTGCCCAGGTGATTTCAAGGTTTAAGGACTTGAATTTCAACTTTAAATCTTGCTTGTAGCCTCAGTCCCATAGCTTTTGCTGCAGGTTTTATGCAACCCCTAAAGCATCATTGGATGGTTCATCAATTACAGATGATTTTCTAGAAGGAGATTGCACCTACCCCAAGGTGTCATCACTGCACGAGAGAAATAGCTGGCTGGTTATCGGGTGATCAGGTCATCCAGAGCAGCATCCCAAGGCACAGCATGAGCTTGTCCATAATCTTTTTTGGGGGAAACGCCAGGTTTAGGGGCTTTGTAATCCGGCAGGGGAAGGTGAAGCAGAGCTGGGGGAAGGAGGCCAATGCCAGGGCAGGCACAAGGGGCTGAAGGCAGAATGAGACCCTGGGGAGAATGGGCCAGGGTGCCAGGACGCTGCAGGGGCTCTGGGTAACGCGCGGGGGCTTCTCTCTGCCATATGGGCATCTTCACCACCACGGGCAAACGCTGACAGCTGCAAAAACTGCTGCCTGAGCTGGCCCAGGCCCTCCTGCCCTTACGTTTCTGGAAGGAGGCCACCCTGGCTGAAAGGCTGGAGTTTTTCTTATTTTTCATGTGAGCAGTAAAACCTTTGCCCCATCCACCTGCTCCAGCCCTGTACCTGGGAGGGGGGAGGCCCAGGGTCCCCCGGCATACCCTGAGGATTTGCAAGCAAGCACCCACATGGGAACGGGAATGGACTGGGAAACTGGGATGATTTTGCTGGAGGGGAAGGACCCGAGCAGCCAAGCCCCGCACCCTTCCCACCTGCCTGGAACAGCAGGCTCAGGTGTGGACTTTATAAAGGAGCAGCATCTGAGCAAAAAGGCATAAGCTTGGTGTCCAAATGGTGCTTTACACTCTTTGCCCAGCACTGGAGGCAAATCCAAGGCAAGCTGACATATTTGGGTGCATTTGCCTCTTTTGAGGTGGGGAATCCAAAACAGGAGGTACGTCAGGCTGCCCGCAGGACCTGCACCACGGGGACTCGGAAAGCAGCTCCTGCTGCTCCACAGATGCCATGGGGGGGCTGACATTGCCAGGGTGGGGAGACATCTTTAGACCAGTACCTCCTGCAAGAAAGGATGCTGTGAGGGTTCAAACCAGCATCGCCTGCTTCAGCTCTCGCCCCCAGCCCCTGGCACGGCTGCCCGTGGGCATCCTCGCTGCCCGTGCGGGGAGGTGCTCCGTCCCTCCCAGCCCGGTGGGGCAGGAGCCCCCAGCTCGCAGCCTGGCTGTACCTGTGGCCACTTCTCTGCTTTGTTCTCCTGCCAGCCATGTCCTGTGGCTCCACTTGCTCATCACCTCTGCGGCAGTGCCGCTGGGCTGCAGGTACCTCGTCCCAGCTGGGCTCTTCAGGGTGCCCTCAGTTCCTGGTGCCACAATGCCAATACTTTTATCTTGGCTGCTAATACATTTTCTTCCTCCTGCTCTGCAAGCGTCATCTTGCCAGCAGTCCAAGAGAGAGCTATCAGCCTCCTCTCCCACCCCGGGACTTTTTTTCTTGGCAGCCCCTTCTGCCGTCACTGCTCACGTAGCCAAATCCCAGCTCCTGCCTCAGAAATGAGGGTGCTCCAGGCACGAGGCAGGGACGCGGTACGCAGAGGGTCCCTCTGATGGCGAGCTGCCCTTTGCCTCCACCAGTGATCAGTGTAGGACCTCACACTTCAGGGTATTTCTATTTGTCCTCCAGTTTCAAAAAGTTTTTTTTAATAAAACCGAAATTTGGCACCACTTACGACCTTGCAGGGTCCTTTTAAATTGCAGCCAAAGGTTGAACAGCACCATCTAGTGCGCTTCATCCCGAAACTGCCTGCGCCAGAGGGACGCTGGCTCTCACCCACGCACATCTCTGCTGTTAGAAGGGTACGCTGGATGCTAATAGCCCACCCGCCATCAAACATCAGTGCCGGGTCAGGCCTGCCTTGCTTTGGGGAAGCCGGTGAGTCACTACAAAGAGGAGAATTAATTTGAGATGAATATTGTCAGTGCTGAAGCTGAACCAAGCGCTCTCAGCCTCTGCAGAAGTGATGCTGGAAGGCTTGCGGCTCCCAAGCCAACCTGGCAGGGAACTGATGGTGCTAGCAGAAAAGGTCCCTTTGCAGCTGAGAGATGGGAGTGAAGGGCTTGCAGGGAGGCTCTGCGAATCGCACCACGCAACCATTGCGTGCACAGTGTTGGGCTGCTTGGATACAGCCCCAGGCTCTTTAGACCAAAGGCTGAGAGCAGTTCCTATATCACTAGCGTTTGCTGGCTCTTCCAGGCAGAAATGAACGTGTGCACCATGAGCCGGGAAGCGTACGGCATCCCAGACTTGCACAGGGACCAGCCTCGGCTGCAGGCTGATGCCAGGTCTGCACCAAAACACCACTGGCATCTGGGCTGTGGCAGTTTTGGGGAGGTATAAGGCAGGGCCACGCTACCAACTGATGAAGAAGGGAGAAATGATCTGGTTCGGTTCATTGGCCTCTACCCTTTGTTGAAAGACCTCGCAGGCTGATGTCTCCCCCCGCGTAGCCAGGGATGCTTGGTTTGGTTTTTCACCTGTTTGATGTCCCCAGGTAAATCGGGAAGTAGCTGATGTTGGCCCCTGGCAAAGCGCAGGGACTGGGCTCCTCAGCGTGGGCGAACTGAGGTGTGAAAGGCAGGGAGGGGGCTCCAGAGGGAGCCCATGGCTCTCCCAGCCCTGCTCAGCCCTGCTAGAGGACCAGAAAATGGCGAGGCACCGGGAGGGCTTGGCATCAGTCTGCGGGGAATTCGCGTCTTCCAGCCCACAAAGGGGCAGCTGCCTTTGCTGGACAGGGCAGCGCTGGCTCCGCTTTCTCAGGGCACGAGGATGGAGCGTGCACTCGGTGATCCCGTGCTGCTGGAAGAGACCCGCTGGCTGGGCTGGAGCTGGCTCCTCACCCCGGGCTCTGTCCCCCGAGCTGGGGGAACGCGGCCGGGAGCTGGTGGGTGCAAGAGAAGCCCCCAGCACTTCTCCCACTGCCCCAGGTCCAGCCTGGCCCTGAGGAGCAGAAAGCAGCCCCGGGGCAGGCCAGGCCCCGGCACTTCAGCCACCTGCATCCTGGTGCACCCAAATTCCTCACCCCCACCCCTTCGATCCCCACCTTGCCACGGAGAAATCTATCTCTGGTTTCTCATGCAAACTCAGTGTGGACCATGAAATCTTGCTGGGCCTTTCTCTGGGAGATAAAAGCTCTCTAATACCTGATTGTCTGTCACCCATGAAGTTGCTTAAGCGCTATAATCGAGGCATCTCTGGGGCTCCTTTGAACTAGCCAAGGAGGCTGCAGTTCTCAGGCATCCCCCTGCAAAGCAGGGGCCAGTTTTAGCTCTTCTCCACCGTCTCTCTAATGTCTCAGCATCCTTTCTGAAACGCAGATGTTGGTACCCCTTCTGCTGTAGCGCCCAGCCCAGCCCCGTCCCAGCCAGGACATCCCCCGTGGGGAGCCTGCTGCTCCCGCCCTGTCCCTCCTGCCTCCTAAACTCCCCCCCGAGCCCATCCTTGGCAGAGCGTGGGTTTCCAGCAGAAGGGCCCTGTGCTCAGTGGAGGGATCCTTTCACAGCTGCTCGCATTCAACCATGTTTTATTTGCCCGGGACTCAGCTTACGAAGTTTTCTACAGCTGTCTTGACCTCATCCGTGTCTCCTGCCCCTCTCATTTCCCTGGCCCCGGCATTTTTCTCAGCAGGGCTTTTTAATCTATTTCTAGACCATTGATGGAAATGCTGAATAGCATTGGGCTTCCCATCCAACCCCCGGACACCCACTGAGAGCGCTCCCATTCTGCCGGGATTCCCCATTGATGGCTGTCGGTTTGCCAGCTCCCAGTCCCTTTAAGGTGTCTCTCTTGATGTTGTATTGTGCTGACTTTTAATCAGAATACTATATGGATTAAATCACATGCCTGAACAGAGTCCAGGTCTATTATTTCTATGCCATAACCTTTATCAGCCAAACTTGTAATCTCTTCAAAGGATGACATCAAGGTTTGACAAGAGCTATTTTCCAGAAACCGGGCTGATTGCATTAATTATATTCCCATCCTTTAATTCTTTACCAGCTGAATCCCACATCAGCTTTCTAGTATTATGCAGAGATCAGTGTTGCACTGCCACATGTAAATCAGCTCCAAGCATCGTTCACATGAAAGAGAGCAAGGAGCTGCACCGTCCTGCCGGGCTCTGTGCCGGGGCGGGAAGGGGAGCACCGCTGCCTGGGGTGGACTTCTGTGCGTTTCAGAAAGCTGGGAAAAAAAAAGTATGTTTCTGAAAGCGTTCCCTAAATGCATGGAAACAGGCACATGCAGAGAATAATTGCATCAAAAACCAGAAACAATCCCTATCAGAAATCTTTGAGAGTAATTTCTGATTTTTAGAGGACTGTCTCGGGGCTTGCTTGCGTGTTCAGCTTTTGGGATGGTACCTAGGGGGCTGCCTGGCTCAGTCCCAGGGCTCTGAGTGTGTCATCGCTTTCCAGGGAAGAAGCAGGCTTTGCACTTCCCCGTCGCGCTACTCTCGTTCAGTCTCTGCATCTTTCTTCTTCCTGCAATGTCCCCCATCACTCTGGGACAGCATTGCAGTCTCAGTGCCGGGGTACCCTGCCTGGCCCGAAGCTCCATCTTGGGGTAAGACACGCTCCCCACTGCCTTTCTCGGGAGTCTCCATGTTGTTTGACCCATTTCAGTCCATACAGTGCCACCTCTTGGCGAGTCCCCTTATTTCGCCCCGCCGCAGAATTGCCCTGCTCAGAGAAGCAGGACACACGCTGCGGTCTCTAAACCAGCTCCAGTTGTTCGTGGGGGCAAGAGCCGCTGGTGGAGCACCCACGGCGCTCCTCCATCCCGGGGCCCACTGGAGTGTGGTCTCTCCTGGGCAGAGCTTGGCTGAAGACATTGCCGTTCGATCCCGGACGGAGCAGTAGAGGCCCACGGCGGCTTTGAGGGTGGCTGCCTTTTCCCGGCTGAGCCAAGCCAGCTCCTCCGCCAGGCCCTGGAGGTCTCCAAAGCGTGACCCTCTCCCGGGCCGTCCCCTGCCAGGATGCTCAGAGGAGCTCCGCTGGGCTCCTCTTGGCCAAAGCGAGACGGAGCCCTGGAGCTGCTCAGCCCTTGAGCGAGGCGCCAGCCCAGCTGGGGCTCTGCTGGGGCCCCCAGCGCCGTGCACCGGACCCTCGGCCATGTGCCTGGGGCTCCGCGGGGCTCGAGGCCTCCTCGGGCGGGGAGCCGCCGTCTGCCTCCCCGCCGGCCTAGCAGCGAGCGCGGGGCGCCGGGGCTGCGGGCTCCCCTGCCTGCCCGGCCGCCGCCATCCTCAGGTCCCCGGGCCCCGTGTGCCCCAGCGCCGCCTCCCCCGGGCCGGGCCCGCTCCGCCCCCGCGGCCGGCTGCCGGCGCGGGCTGCCGGTCCCGCAGTACCGTCCGGGGGCGCGGGGGGCGCGGCTGAGCCGCTCTCCCCGGCGCTGGGAGGCAGCGGCGCAGGCGGAGCGGAGCGGTGCGGGGCTCGCTGCTGCTCTCTCCCTGTCGCCGCCACAAGCCAGCGGCCGCGGCCATGGGCGTCCCGGGCCGCCCGCTTTGTGCCGCCGCCGCCCCGCCGCCGCCCGCCGCCCCGGGCCGCCGCTGCTGAGCCGCATGGGCCGGGCCCCGCGCCGCCGCCGCCGCTGCTGCTCCGTGCGGGTGAGTGAGTGAGCGGGGAGGCGGCCCCGAGCCCAGGCCCTGCGCCGAGGCCGCGCCGGAGGCCGCCGCCGGGCGGGAGGCGCGGGGCCGCGCCGGGCGCCGCCGAGCCGGCGCTAGGCCGCCCTGGGCGCGGGGGGGCGGGCGCCTGCCGGCGGCCACGGGCCGGGCCGGGCCGCGGAGGGCAAGCGGGGCCGGGGGCGGCGGCGGCGGCGGGGGGCCCGCCTGGGTCGCCTCCTCCGAAGTTGCCCGGGGGCGGCGGGGGGGCCCCGCGCGGCGCCCTGTCAGCGCCGGGGCTGCCCGCGGAGCCTGCCCCGGCCCGGCACCTCCCGCGGGGCGGCTTGAGGCGGCGGGGGCCCGGCCGGGCCGGGGGCGAGGCTGCCTCTGCCAGGGGCCGTGAGGCGGGGGTCCCCCTCCGAGGAGAGCGGCGGACGGCTCGTCCCCGCCGGCTCCGGCCGGCGCTCGCCCGCTCTCGGCGGGCACCCCGCGGGGCTCCCCCTCGGCCGGGGCGAGGAGCGAGCGATGCCTCGCCGCAACAATGCCCGACATGGCTGTGGGGCCGCTGCCCCGGGGCCGAGGGGCTGCCCCAAGGGGGTCACCAGCACCCAGGCAGGGGTAGCTGGGGACCTTCACCAGGCAGATGGGCGCGAGCCCAGCGCTCGCATCCACAGTCGAAGTGAAAACGACGGAGGAACGCAGCACGGTGCGAAAAAACAGCCCCGTTCCCTGGTGCCGGGGCAGTGGCTGCCTGCTCCGGGCAGCTTGGACTGGGTGCGAGGGCGGCGCTGGCTGCTGCGGCTGCATGGCGCAGGTCGGGCACACGGGGCCTGG
This sequence comes from Aptenodytes patagonicus, assembly GCF_965638725.1. NCBI lineage: Eukaryota > Metazoa > Chordata > Aves > Sphenisciformes > Spheniscidae > Aptenodytes > Aptenodytes patagonicus. The sequence goes on from NC_134961.1 coordinate 344,222, forward strand.
CCGCGCTCGCCGGCCGCTCCTGGTCTCGCTGGGGTTATTTCGCGATGGGCAGGTGGGCTGTAAGGACGAGGCACGGCATAGGCGGCCGTTCTTGGTTCAGCCGGGGAGGGGGAATGGGGGGGAAATGGCAAAGCATCCCAAAGACGTGTTCGTTGGAGTGGGGTGAGCTTTGAGAGGGAGGCCGAGCAAAAATGTGTCTTCCCTGGTATATTTTCACACGCAGTTGAGTCAAGCCAGTGCAAGGAGTAATTCGTCGGGCAGCTGGTGCTTTGCGGGGCTGGGGGCTTTGAGGCTGATGCTGTTCTGTAAAACAAGACTTTTGCTACTGTCTTTAAATCATGGTTACCTTGTTGAGCAGCAGAAGTCGTGGCCCAGGGATTGTCCTTGCCCTCCTTCCCCACACCTCCCATCCTCCATATTGACTCGTCACTCTTCTTTAAAAGCGTTGTACTTGATCAGATTTCCTTCTCGAGGTGGTTTTCTCATCATCCTTTGATGACCTGAAATTTTCCCAGGCTCGTAGCATGCAATGTTGTTAGCGTAAATTAACCTTTTCTCAATGGCCTGTCTATGAAAACCGGTGCCAGACCTGAGCTCCTGTGCTAGCATGCCCATTTGAAGCAAGAATGCAGTCCAGATGTCCAAAATATTGGGGTCAACGATGCATCTGGATTCCCCTAGAGCTAGACGAGGCGACGCAGCGTATTTCTAAAACGCAGAGATTTGCGAGGAATGTGGCGCTGGTATGTCACTTGAGCGTACAAAAGCCACCTGTGTTTGATTAAGGTGCAGTCTCGCTTTTGGGACTAACTGGATATTCTTTCAAAATATTTTTCACAAGCCTTAAATTCCTGTTTGGGGATGAGAATTTGCTAGATCGGTAGCCGATAAAAACATGGTGCCTTAGGATGACCTGGTGCCTGTGCTGTCCAGGTAGGCTGTGCAGAGGAGTTAATGGCAGCGCAGAAGATGGCATGTGTCCTGTGACACCGCATGGTACCTGAGTGTAGATCTCTTGGGTGTGGGGACTGCCAGATACCAGGGTCCTGTAAAACCACCAGTGTTGTGAAATCGGCTGCTGTTTTAGTGTAGCACCAGCCGTATCGGTGATGCTGAATGCTGGATGTAAAGTTTTGGGATATTCTGTAACTCATTTTTAGAGGGTGCCTGGTTTGAGCCCAGTTCTGTGCTCTCTGAAGTCGCTGAGAGCTTTGCCATTGATTCTGCTGAAAAAGAGGTGTTAATACAGTAATGGTGCAGAGCAAAACTAGTGGTTTATAATCTTAGAGTGTTTATTTACAGTGATGCTCACTTATTTTTTTTTTTCTCATCTGTTTCAGCCGAACAAACTTGTTCACCTTGGAGCTACAAACATTGGTGATTTGAAATTTGAGCTCGTCCTCCACTGTTCCTGCGCAAGCAAGGACCAGAAAAATGAATATCCAGGGGAAAGGCTTCCCCTTGGACCTTGGAGGAAGCTTCACTGAAGATGCTCCGAGGCCACCGGTTCCTGGTGAGGAGGGGGAACTCGTGTCCACAGATCCAAGGCCAGTTAGCCACGGTTTCTACTCTGGTAAAAGCGATGTGGTTAGAAATGAGACGTCCACGGCAACACCGAGGCGCTCCGATTTGGATTTGGGGTACGAGCCCGAGGGGAGTGCTTCACCAACTCCACCCTACCTGAAGTGGGCCGAGTCGCTGCACTCCTTGCTGGATGATCAAGACGGTATCAACCTCTTCAGGACTTTCCTGAAACAGGAGGACTGCGCCGATCTGCTGGACTTCTGGTTTGCCTGCAGCGGCTTCAGGAAGCTGGAGCCGTGCACGTCTAATGAGGAAAAAAGACTCAAGCTGGCAAAAGCCATTTACAAAAAATACATCCTCGACAACAACGGCATTGTGTCCCGGCAGATCAAACCGGCCACAAAAAGCTTCATCAAAGACTGCGTCATGAAACTGCAGATTGACCCCGACATGTTTGACCAGGCCCAAACAGAGATTCAGTGCATGATAGAAGACAATACCTACCCTTTGTTCCTTAAGTCGGATATTTATTTGGAATACACGAGGACAGGTGGGGAAAGTCCAAAAATTTATAGCGATCCGAGCTCAGGGTCTGGGACAGGTAAAGGGTTACCCGGTTATCTGCCAACTCTGAACGAGGACGAGGAGTGGAAATGTGACCAAGAGGCCGAGCCCGAGGCCAGCAGGGACTCGGCACCATCCAGCAGGCTCACGCAGAAGCTGCTTCTGGAGACGGCCACCCAGCGCGCCGCCTCGGCTCGGCGCTACAGCGAGGGGAGGGAGTTCAGGTAGGTGAGCGATGGGGCAGTGTCCCTTCTGCAGGGTGCCTCCGGGGAATGGATCAGGGAGCCGCCGCAGGCGCAGGGCGATGGAAAGCCTTGGAGGACCTTGGGTGGTGGGGAGCGCTCGGGGACGGGGGAGCGTCTGCATCGGTACGGGACGGTGTTGCGTTGGCGCTTTGGTGGAATGCAAAGCTTTATTTGAAAGTAGTCGCAGGTTATTTTAAGGGTGTCTTTGGCCGTTCCTGTCTGATTGCGCTGAATCATCCCTGCAGCACGTTCCTTACCCGGGGAGACTGCTGCTGGACGTGGTCTGGAGGCAGGTAGGGCTTGGTGGGCAGTGCAGAGCCATGGGCAGTCCTCATGCATATGCAGGGAGTCGAGCAAGCTGCAGTTTCAAGTTGACCGTAGCCTGCACCGGCAGCAGGTCAGTGTTCAGTTACAGGAACGCAGGCGGGTACGGCTCGTGGTAAAAGTTCTTGTAAATACACCAGGAAATTGTTGTGATGAGCCAGAACTAGAGGCTGCAGGAAGCTTGCAGCAGATACCCTCACCTCTGTAATGTTTATGTGGGTCAAACGGGGATCACAGAGCTCCCTGAAAATGGTGCTGCTTTGCACACGAGATTCCCAGCACTGAATTCTAGTGGTGTCAAAGTCAGAATCACCAAATCCAGTTAAAACCGTTCCCTGCTGCAGCTTTTCCCTTCATCAAAGTAATTGCTGTTTTTTTTAACTGGAGGAGTTGCACAGTTTTGCAGCCTGTTTTTTTTCTGGGTCCCCCACCCACTTCCAGCCAACATGGATTTTGAAACTTGCTGAGAGCTCCGTTAAAATTCCAGACAATTAACTTAGCAGGGAGCTCTCTGGGATCAATAAGCGTGTGTGTGTCTAACCCTTGCTGAATCAACAGAACCCGGCCAGAACACATTCCTACTTCTTTTTTTTTTTTTTTTTTTTTTTAAATAAAATCTCCTTGTTTTAAGACCTGCTTAGGCTAAAATCTGACGCTTTGTGAAGATTACGAAATGAAGTAGCTGAACTATCCTCTTCAAAGCCGCCTGCCTTATGAAAAGCATTTCTGTGTTTAATCTCCCTCGGCCGTCCCTTTAGGCTGGCAGCTGGAGACGCATCCCGCCCCGCGCAAGGTCTCGGCACCTTTCAGCTGGCAAAATGTTTTTGGTTTGATTCTTGTTTTCTTACAGATTTTGAGGAGGGGACATTGCATGTGAAACTCTTGCGGGGGGGGGGGAAGGGAATTCACGTGGACTCCCACTGTTTTAATCAGGAGTCGGAAAAACAAAATCCCAGGGTCCTGGGACTTTCCTGTGGAGTTAATAAAAACCCTGAATGTTTCTTGAAGTGCGTTTTCACTGAGCGGTCAGGTACTCACCATAAGTGAAGGATTAGAAAAGTCTACGATTTAAGTAAGTTTTTATTTGAGTGATAATGGCTTTAAGATTGAAAATAACTTATTTGAGGTTCAGCTGTGTTTAGTTTCCTTACTAGAGCAGGTAGCAAAAACCTGCATGCAACGTTGCGCTTCTCAGCTCCGGCTTCAGAAAAAAATGCACTTTACCCATTATCTAAATATACATGTGCCAGATTTTAAAATGGTTTAAGAAATGTGCTGTGAAATAGAAGCGTTTTGGAGTAGAGTTCCTCGGTCTTGGACATTTTCATACCAGGTTGGAACAACATGAAATAAATCTTTACCTGGGGGATGGAGGTCAGAAAAAAATGCATTATTACTAATTTGTAGTGTCCAACAGCCTGTCATTGTGGCTACTGACGCTCCGTTGACCTGTCGGGTAGGGAGGCATGGAAATGTTTACTGTTCTCACCAGTGCAGGAGTCGTTTCTCAGCCTGGAGTAACTGAAGATAAGTGATTTATTTTATTTTTTAAATGTTGGTATGTCAGCTCTGGTAGCGTCCAGAGCATCGCGATGGGAGATGCTGCCAAATGGCGTAATCTCTGCATTTTTTATTCTAAAAAATCTGCTGAGATAC